>NW_026294413.1:46815517-47295517 GCF_007827085.1 Peromyscus californicus insignis
AGCTTATAAAATTATGTGTCATAGATTATTATTAAGATTTAATAATATATCTTATATAAAGTTTTTGGAAAATACAGGAACTGAAAAATAATAATAAACCAATTAATACTCAACCTTTGTTTTTGCATTTTCTCTAGATTACTAAATTCTTACCATGTTATCATGCTATCTACTTGAATACTTCTTTTAAAGATTTATTTTATTGTCTTTAAGCGTGTGTGTGTGTGTGTGTGTGTGTGTGTGTGTGTGTGTGTGTGTGTGTGTGTATGTGTTTCTGTGTATGTGCATGTGAGGGCACATGAGTTCAGGTGCCTACAAGGACAGAGGCATCACATCCTCCAGATCGGAAAGCAATAGGCAGCTGAGAGCTGATGTGGGTGCTGGGGATGAAACTTGGGTCTTCCATAAAAGCAGTAAGTGCTGTTAACCACTCAGCTATCTCCCTGGTCCTACTTGAAGAATTCTTCTACTGCCTTTAGCTCCCCTTTTCTCCTTTTCTTCCCTGGAGTTTTCATATGGATTGACTGGCTTCTGGCTCTGTAATCATTTCTATTCTTAACATCAATAAATGGATGTATTTGTCAGTTGTATAGATGAGTGTCATGTGGTACTGAGTCAAACACTCTTTGTAGTAGCTCTGAAGTGCACTAATTTTCCCTACCCTTTAAAATGTTAAGGCCAGACTGTACAAAATTTAGGCAACAGTAAATCATCAGTGCTTTACAGAATGTCTGTTATCACAAAATACTGCTTGCAACACTCATCAATTGCTAAATCATCTTAAACTGCTCCAGGTTTTTCTTGAATTTGGCAAATAACACTTGTTATGCTTTAAGCTAAAAAAAAAATCAGACTGTTGCTAAGTGCTTTATATTTGAACCTTTGTGTTCATGATCTCTCAATTTTTCTTGGTGACTCATATTTTATTATTGCCTCCATCTTCTAAAAATATAAAGATAGAAAATAGGAAAGAAAGACGTTTAGGGATAAATATTTAGAAATGTCTTTTTTCCCCCATTTCATATATGACCTAGAAATACTGAAAACATTATTTGGCAGATAAAGATTGAAATTCAAGACCGTTTCTATTTTTTGAACAACAAATGTAAAGGATAGGAATACAGACTCTAAAATATGCAATGCATAAATGTTTAAAAACATTAAAGATTAGAACAAACAATGGTATAGTTAAGGCAAAAAAAAATGACCTATGAACTGTCCCAGAGCCATGGATAACAAAACTCAGGAAGGACAGAAAATAGTACTCACAGGAAGAAATAACTAGTAAAGCCTCCCAGTACTGAAATTCAACCTTCTTAAAAAAAAATTTGGTTATTTTCAGAACAACAATGATTAGCTAATAACAATTAGTAAGAACAATTGTTTTCAAAAATGTATTTGTTTTTCATTTTAATAATTATTGTGGAAAATTTTAACTTAAATTTATGAATATGATATTGTGACAAAGTTAAGGATTACTTTTTAACATATTAGAAGCAATAAAACTACAACTGAAAAGCTCAAAATACAGCTAGTCCTATTAAGCTTAAAAGTTATTAAATTTCAGAGCAAGAAACTTTATGATGAAAAAATTTAACAATGGAAGATGTTAGGGATAATTCCTCAAAATCTAGCATTAATGGCCTCTTATTCTTTAGCATTTAAAGTACCAATTTTCCGTACTGTTTCTGGCAAAATAGAAACGTCTTCATTTGCTGGTTCTTCCTGTGTGACTAAGAACCCTAAATATTGAACATAAAACGAATATCAGAAGCCTCTGAAAAAGTGGAGAGAAGAAAGAAATACAGGTAGAGCATTCAGGCCCTAGGAATGACATGCATTTCCATTTCTCTTATATACTCCAGAGAGGGTTCTTGAGAAGACAGCCATCCAGAAGTGTCGATAAATACTCAAAGGGAAAAGTCTCCAGGGAAACCGCCTCTTTCTCAACAGATAATGAAGAAAATGGCAGCCTCTCAAGACAGAACACTCTCAGATAGTAACTCTTCTCCTCAAAATGAATACCACAAAAAAAGATGTGGCTCTCCACCACCCACACATGAGGAGTCACTAAACCAATCCCATATTATATCATTGCTAGCAATATTGAAGTTCTCCAATCCAGCTGCTGGGTGGTTTCAGTGGGCTAACTGGGCAGTCCTGAGCTGTGTTGCCTTCTAAGTAATAACAAGCTAAGTTTTTTGGAATCAGTGGAGCCCATGAAGACGCTACTCTCATCAAGTTGTAGTAAAAGCAGAGGAAGCCTAGTAAAGCTGGGCCTTCACCAGTACTGGGCCCTCACCAGTACTCAGGGCTAACACAGCAATGTATAGAGCAGAGGGTGTGTGTGGAATGGTAAGGCACCTGTCGAGTGCAGGATGAGGTGCTAGTAGCAGAGGTCTGGAGGGCCAGCCAGAACACTCACACCTGGTTCACAGCGAAAAGAAACTCTTCTCTCTCCAATGGATGTTGACAGAGACTACCAGGAAGATATGAACTTAAGCTGCTGCCTGGAAGTAATTATGATCTGGGTCTTAAAACCTATAAGGCAACACATTCAGGTGTCAATAGAAAACTAGTTATCATACCAAGAACAGAGATCTCAAACTGAGTAAGAAATGACCTTCACCATGCACCAACACCTCTGTAACCACATCACGGTTATCTGAAGAGCAGTTCAAAGCAGTCACGATACACATGCAACAGAAAGTCACAAACATGAGAAGATGAAGAAATACTTTGTAAAGGATTTAAACAGAAAATTTAAGAAATCAAGTGGAAATTCAAAGACCAAAAGATTAAATCTTAAGTGAAAAACTCAGTGGATCTCAATAACTGGAGAGAAAAATGGATAAAAATAAGTAATCAAGAAGAAAAGCACTAGAAATCACTCAGTTTGAGCAGGAGATAAAATTAAATTAACAAAAGGGTGACGGAAATGTCTAAAATTAACTTTGGTGATGATCACCCCAGGCAGAAAGTACACTGAAATTCTTTGGATTTGATGCTTTAAATGCTAAATTATAGTATTACATGTAGTGATTTATCAATAAAGTTTTTTTAAAAATTCCACTAAAGAAATTCCAATTTCATGGAGAAAGAGACACAAAATCACTTTCTAAACATGAATAGGAAGTTCAATGTCTTGATTAAGAGACGGTTCTGATGTGTGCAGATGTTAATGAAAATTAATTAAGCCAAGCATTTAAAATGTACATACTTTCTCTTTAACAATGGCACCTAAGGACGTGTTATTATAAGAACTTATTACATAATATCAAATTTCTTAACAAGATGTTTTCAGCAATTTGCAGTCATATAAAGGATTATTAAAATTAAGGTGCTTTTCATCTTTCCAACTATAAATATTGATAATTTTATAGCTAAATAAACCCCATTACAGCTTTAATTATCAATTTTTATTGTTAAATGGTACTAGAAAAACTGGATAGTCACCTTCAGAAGAATGAAATTAGACCCATATCTCTCATTCTGCACAAAAATCAATTCAAACTTGGTCAAAGACCTTAATTTAAAATAGGGAATGCTGAACTTGCTAAAGGAAAACACGGAGAATACACTTCACTTCAAGAAGTACATATAGACAAGAGCTTTCTGACTAGGACCCCAATATCAGAAGAAATATTCCCAAAGATTAACAAATGGGACAATATAAAATTTTAAAAGTTTTACACAGCAAACTTAACAGATAGCTTCAGAATGGGTGAAAATATTTGCTATCCTATCCTGCCAACAGAGGACTGATGTCTTCAAAACATAAACAACTGTAAAAATGAAATTCCAAAAATAAAATGTGCCATCAACAAGTGAGCTAATGAACCATTTTTAAAAGAAGGCGGCAAATGGCAGTAAGTATTTTTAAGATGTTTAATATCTTAGCCATCATGGAAATGCAAATTGAAACTACTCTGAGATTCCGTGTCACCCCAGTTAAACGGTATCAAGAAAAGAAACAAATACTAGACAGGATGTGGGAAGAGGAGGAGCCCTTGTTCATTGCTAGTAGGAAAGCGACTTAGTACAGCGACCATGGAGACCAGTGTGGATGCTTCTCAAAGTGTTAAAAATAGAACTTCCATATGGCCAAGATATATCACCCCTGGGCATATGCCCAAGGGCCTATTACAGAGATTCTTCCACAGCCATGTTTATCACTATTCTTCTTTATAATAACAAAGAAATAGACGTCTAAGAACATATGAATGGATAGTGTAAATGTAGTATGTACATACAATAGAATTTTATTAAGTTAAAAAGAAAAGTGAAATTATGAAATTTCTGTGAAAATGTAAAGAACTGGAAAACATTATAGTAAGTGATGTAATCCAGGCTCCAAACGACAAAGACCAGACTTTATCTCTCATATGCAGATCCTCGCCTCTAACTGCTAATTTTGTGTCTCAGGTTGGAGCAAATGTAAGTAAAAGGCAGGAAATCAGAGCCTGGAGAAAAGAGCCCTAAATAGAGGGCATGGAAGACAAGAGCCCAAAGTGAAAGGGAACACTGGGGATGAAGGATACAGTGACAAAGAGGGTGGGGGACGGGAGAGGACGGGAAAGAATAACAACCACAATGAAGTGCATATGCAAATCGCACTGGAAACCTAATTTGTAGGACAATTTAAAAATAAAAATGCAATATTGTTTAAAAAGAAAATACAGAAAATTGTTAAAGTGATTTTTTATTTTTTGTTTGCTGATTTATTGTTGTTGTTTAGATCCACACGCTTAACTAATTATTTCTATGTCACATACTCATTGGGTTTCTGCTTTGTTGACATGTCCTTGACTTTTTCTCCTCTTTCATATGTCTTACAAATCTGTCTAAGAGCTGAGTCTGTCCTTTCTAGTGTTAGGGAAGTGAAAATATTTAACCATAGAGTTTGTGAAGGTATTTTTGTCTTTAAAAATGTTTATTTAATACAGAGTTAAATTTTCTCTTGCATTTCTTGAATGCTCTTAGGAGAGTATAAGCATAGGTAGTATAAGATGGAAATTCAACTTAGCATCCTCTATACAGTTGAACCGATGTTGTCGCATTTATTTGTGTGTGGGGGGGAGTGGTTATGGTGTAATGCTGTGTGCTGTGATGCATGTGTGGGGGGGAGTGCATGCCACGATGGCCCACGTGTGGAGGTCAGAGGATAAGCTGCACCAGCACGGTCTGTCTGTCCTTCCTTCACGGGATGGTATTCAGGTTGTCAGTCTTGGCAGCAAGCACACTCACCTGCCGCACCACCATCCCACTGGCCCGGTTTAGCTCATTCTGTTTATGTCAGTCATGCACAGGAACGACTGTGAGAGCTTTTCTCTGTCTCATTAATCATTTTTCTACTTTGACAGCACTTATAGACTACATTACAACACTTTAAAAAATTGATGTGTAAAAGAGCACAATTATAAATGAAAGGTTTAATCTAATTTGAATTCCTACTGAACTATAAGATAAAATCGTGGTGTTTTTTTTTTTCTTAAAATACATAAAGGTAACGGCTTTTTATCTTAAAATTATTTAGGTGTTTTCATATCATGTCAAATTATTGTGTTAAAGGTGAAAATTATTTTTCATTTGCCATTAACAGCACATTCTTTTCCATACTTGTTCTCCATTCATACAAATGACAACTGTCTAGGGTGGCACTGGCATATTGAGAAATTAGTTTCCCTTTCATTTTCCTTATTTATTTGCTTTGGTTTGGAGACAGAGTCTCACTCTAAAACCAGGACTGGACTCTAATTTATGGCAATCCATCTGCCTTAGTATCCTAAATGCTGGACTGATGGGCAAGAACCACATTTTCATTTTGTATAGATATTCGTTGTTTTTAAACTTGACTCTTGAGAGCTTCAAATATGAAATCAAGAAGTTTACAGCAGTAATGCTTTCTACGGCTCTTTGCTCTATTTTCAAGATTCTGATATCTAGAATGGTCATCCTTTTTGACCATCTAAGCCTTTGCTTTGTAGCCATTAATTAGGTACTAAGTGGTTGGTAGAATGAGACCTGGACAAATTCCAGAGAATTCTAAACCAGATATCATTTTTTTTTGGCATATTATCACTTTGTAGACCAAGCTGGTTCAAACTCTACCCTTCCAAGTGCAAGGATTATAGGCATGTGTCATACCTAGTGTATACCATATTTGATGTGACTACTTGCTTTGTTTGAATACGTTCACAGACTTGAAAGAAGTGTTATCTCTTGTTATATTTTAATAGCTTATGTTTAGTCAAGTTCTTTCTTGTTCTCTGGCTGTTTTGAAAATCAAAAGTAAGTTATAGAAATACAAATATAGCATAAGTTTAAGACACAGTCTCATGAAATATTTAAATATAAATAATTAAGACTCACCTCTATTTCTTTTCTTAGTCTTTCATGTGTCTTTTTCTCTTCTTCAATGAAATATGTTTTCTCAATGATTGAATCTTTTATTGTCATAATTTTATTCGTTAGCTTTGAAATGTCTTCCTGGATATTTGTAAAATTTAAAATATACAAGTCAAAAACCCAATGGTCAAAATAAATTCAAAACTTTCAGGGCTTTCATAATTTATGAAAACTAGCCTAATCAAAATTTAAATTTGGAAAACAGGATTAAAACATTACTTCTATAGCCATACAAAATAACCATTATTTACAAAGCAAACCTGGATTTGGAAACAAAATAAGACACAAAGGAAAGTAGTAGCTGTGTTGATGATTCCCTGACAACAGTGCAAAGGGTACTTCTTCATTCTCTAGCAAGGAGTGGTAGATATTTTAAGTCTGTATCCTCTATGGTTTTCAAAGATTAGTAGGAGGAATACAAAGATGCCCACTGTGCAATTATGAATTCCGCTGGTTTGCATAACAGCATTAATCATATGAATTTATTCGGTCTAGTTATCAGAATAGAGGGTGAACATTTTTCATGAATTACACTTTCTGCAGTAAATGGATTAATTGTTCACTGTGATTTTGACCATAAATACACATATATGTGACTACACACACACACACACACACACACACACACACACACACACACACACACACAGCCACAGATAATCTATATCTCCTTTAAGCTTCTGCACATTGGAAAATTGTTATTTAACTTATATATCTGATTGCTATATGTACTTACTTAAGTTTTAAAAATTGTGAAAACAGTTTCTAAATGTAGAACTATAGGTATTGGATTAATTTAATTATTATTTACTATCTATACTTACAATCAACAGAGAAGAGTTTGATAAGTAACACTTCAAACCTGTATTTGTGTTGCATATCTTCCTTGTGGATTTTGGAGATCTTCCCTAAGATCTTCTTTCATTGTCTTTAAGTTTTTGATGAGCTCTCGTTTTTCATAGAGTTCAGTCATAAATGAGCATTTGCTTTCTGTCTCTACTAAACTATCTTTATAGGCTTTTATTTTTGCATAATATGCATTATATTTTATCATTTGTTCCTCAAATTGTTCTTGGGCTGCTTCTGTATCAAATTTCAGCTTTACACTTTCTGAATATAAGGACTCAATTTGAGCTTCCAAGAGTCCACAATGAAGTCTGGAATTCTCCATGGCAGCATCTTGCTGGTGCATTTGCTTCTCTGTTTCTTTGGCTTCTGCAGCAATAGCTGCTATTTGTTTTTCAAGATCATGAAGTTCAATCTGTAATACATTTCATAAATATCATTAATGATTAATTCATTGTATTCAGCAGAGAGGAAAGTCATTATTTTAATTCATAATGCACATAAGAAGTCACAATATAAAAAATACATTTATAAGATTTAGGAAAAATGATTCATAATAGGAGACATGCAATAGTATAATATGCACTTATTTTAGAATCACAGAAGGGTCTCAGAGTTGTATATTTCTTACTTGCTCATCTAATTCTCAGGTATTAAAGTTATATAATTTACCATCTTATGCATAAGGGAGATAATTGGTCATTTTAAAAATGTGTTTATAGATACCAGAAGTATTCTTTCAAATAAGACAGTATGGTAAAATTTATATAGCCCAGAGTTAAGTAACCTAAAGACTAGGTTCCAGTAATTTTACTGCTTTTTATCAATCTCTATGACCACACATAAGCTTAATTACTCCATCCAAATCTCACTTTCTTCACTTGTAAAATGAATATAAAGGATCTATTTTGCTTTCCTGGGGCATCAGTCATTGTTTACTCACACATCCTTGTTAAAACCTAGTTTTCATATCACCAGTTTTCTTTGGATCTCCTCAGTCATTTCTTACTACTTCTCAGTTTCAACAACTCCTTCAAATATAGGGCTTCCTCAGTGTTCAGTCATCATATTTCTTCTTGTCATTCTATATGTATGGTTTGAGTAATTATATAAATAGTTCCATCTTTTCTATTTTCTGCTGATGGTTCACAGACTATGTGTGGCTACTCAGTTCTATACCCAACTACCACGGGTCACTTCAAATTCATCACGTTCCACCTCAAACTCATCATGTCCCCAAATCAGACTTTCCTTCCTCCCTTCCTAATCTATTTTTATTTGTATCAGTTATCAATTGCCGTAGCACAAAACCTCAGTGACATACAATCCAGTGTTATTTATCATGGACATGCCTGGAAGAAGCTGGTGTTGCCAGGTGATGCATATGGTTGAGAGCCGGGAGCTGATTTTGGTCAGTTTGTTCCTATGTGTGGAGGTTGCTGTACTTCTCTGTTAAGTGGCTTTTAGGGGAAACACACTTTTAAGTCCCCTTAAACACGGGATATGTATTCACTGAGTTACTTCTCTTGGTTTTTCTGAAAAGGGAAAACTAAATTGTCCCACATGAAACTAAGCACACTTCTGCTGCTGGCTACCTGTGCAAAAAGCAAAGGAGGTCATTTGTTGTCTGCTTCCTTTTTAACTTTCTTTTTATTTATTCTTTGTCTCTTTCACATCATGCCTCCTGATCCCACCCACCTCTCTTCCCCTGCCCCAAATAAAACAAAATATAATTTAAGAGAAGAAAGGTTAAAAAAAAAAGGAGAAAGGGAAAAATATCATTATGGAAGCTCCAGTGTGACACAGTGAATCATTCAGTAAACCTCTTTACCCATACATTTTTACATGCAGGCATTCATCACAAAGAATCATTGGTCTGGTTCACTGCTACACCATGGACGTGGGCCCTCACTGGGATGCTACCTGGACATCCTGTTGCTGTCCTGTCATGGAGATCTTGCAGCCGTGGGTCCAGAGGACCGACCCCAGCCCCCCTCCCCCATGCTCCAGCAGATCACAAATAGGGTGGATGTTGTGGTGGGCCAACAAACAACCCTGATTCTGGGCCTGGGTAGTTGCAGGGTTGGTCAGCCCGCTGGCTCTCCCATACTGCCAACAGGGTCAGTTCTACTGTCCTGCCCAGGTGAGAGGCAGGGTCCACTTTCCCGAGTGCTGCAGCTAAGAAAGCAGGCAATCATAAGTACAGCTAGAAGATGGAGGGCTGGGAATACCTACATGTTGGTGGTAGAAATGCAGTTAAGTCCAGCCACTATCAGAATCAGTGTGAGTACTCCTCAAAATGTAAACCAGAACTGCCAGGTGATTCTGCTATGACACTTGTTGGTTTATACAGAAAAAAAGTAAGGGTCAACATACAATAGGGGGGAAAGGTAAAGGAGATGGAAGGAAGGTGAAGCACAGATGAGTTGCTAACACCCTCAACAGTTATTATTATCACTATCATACAAATGATAAAACTGAAGTTCGGAGATGTTAAATAGGAAAGGAGACAAACTCTGGAATCCTGACTTTGAACCTAGGAATGCTTGATCCTGGGCTGTGTAATTTTTATTTTGTCTGCTAGATCAATAAGTATATGAGGCATGTCTTTTTAAAAATGTAAGTAGATCTAAAATTTAGTAAATGCAAATGGGAGTTGGTAAAAATATATCTAGCAAAGCCTTTTCCAAACTGAGAGAGAAATATATTTCAAAACAAGCACAAACCAAGGGAAATCATGACCACTAGCCCATTACTCCAGAAAATATTTGAAGGGATACTATATAAAGAAAAGGAAGACAGTCTTAATAAAGAGAACACAGGGAAGAATAAATTTCAGAAGAGGGATGGATAACAAAGGAATCCATCAAATGCAATTCAATAAACTAGTAGCACCCTGATACTAATATGAGGGATAGTACAGAACAATTATCCAACCAACCAGAAAAATAACCAACAAAATTATGGCAATTAGTAAACATGTGTCTATAATAACCTTAAGTGTAAATGACTCCAATTCACCAGTAAAAGGACATGAGCTATCTGATTTAAAAAAACTAGATCCAACTTTCTGTTGTCTCCAGAAAAATACTTTATTGGTAAGGATACCCACAGGCTGAGAGTCAGAAAACGATAATTACCCAGCAAACAGAAACTGAAAACAAGTTGGCATATCTATTCTAGTATCCGATAAAGTAGATTTTGAGCCAAATTTATCCAGCAGAAATAAAGAAGACCACAACATACTAGTAAAAGGGAAAATATATAAGGAAGATCAAATAATTGTACATATGCATACATGAAACATTGAGGCTGCTATAATGGGCATAAAATGTCAGCTAGGTCCTGCTACAGGAGGAGTGAGTGATTTCAATCTCCCTATATATATCTCATCCAAACTAAAAAGTAGCACAGTTAAAGTCAAATTACATCAAAAATCAAGCAGACTTAATAGGTATATAGAAAATAGTCCACCCTAGAGAAAATGAACACACATTCTTCTTAGCAGGCCACTGAACCTTCTCTGAAATAGACCACATTCCAGGACACAAATTAAGTCTTACCAAACGCAAAAGAATCAAAATAAGTTCTTGTATCTTATCAGATTATAGTGAAACAAAACTAAAAATCAATAAAAAAAATACAGAAATATATGGAGATTAAACTGTACATGTTGGAATGACGAATGAGTCACTGGAGAAACTAGAGAAGAAATGAAAAGTTCCTTGAATTGAATTGTGGTGGTTTGAATAATAAAGGTCCCCCTAAGCTAGGGCATTTGCACACTTGGTACCCCTTTCAGAGGTTCTAGGGGAGGTGGTACAACCTCCTAGAGGGCAGGCTTGGAAACTTAAAGTGTCTTCCCACTTGCAGTTCACTTTCTGCTTCTAGTTATAGTTGAAGATGAGATTTCTCAGCTTCCTGTTCTACTTACCTGCTGCCATTCCTCATAGCCATTGTGGGCTCTCCCTTTAGAACTATAATCCAAAATAAACTCTTCCTTCTCTAAGTTGCCTCTGGACCTGATGTTTTATTACAGGAAAAGAAAAGTAGCTAATGCAGAAGTGAAAATGAATGCACAGCTTACTAGAGCCTTTGGGATACAGCTAAGGCAGTTCTAAGAGGGATGTTTAAAATGAATGTTTACACGAAACAATTTAAAATAGCTGGAATAAATAACCTAATGATGTACCTCAATGTCCTGGAAAACCAAGAACAATCTAACTTAAAAGCAGCAGATGACAGGAAAGAATAAAGATCATGGCATAAACTAGTCATTTTGTAAGTAGTTTAAAAGAAACTTACAAAATCGGCTCTTTGAAAAAAATAAACAAATTAACAAATTCTTAGCCAAACTAACCAAAAGAAAATGCTGTGAGCTAGCAAGATGGCCCAGTAGGTAAAGGCGCTTGCTTCCAAGCCTGACAACTCGAGTTCGATCCTCAGAGAGTGAATGAGAGTATGACCCCCTAAGTTGTCCTCAGACCTCCACAGTAGCACACCAATATAGGGACACACACTCACACAAATAAATAAATAAATGGGGAAAATGAGAGATGACACAGGTTAACAAAATTAGAAATGAAAAAAAGATAAATTACTACATATAGAAATAAAATACAGGTTATCATTAAGGAGTAGTTTGAAACTCATATTCCAAGAAACTAGAAAATTTAGAAGAAATGGTTAAATTCCTAGATATAGATGACTTGCCAAAATTAAACAAAATATAAACCACTTAAACAGATCCATAATCACCACTGAGATTAAAGCAGCAATTGAAAAAAAAGACTTTCCAACAATGAAAACTCCATGTCTAAATGCATTCAATGTCAAATTCTACAAGCCTTTAAGAGCTATTACTTAAGGCTCCTCAAGCTCTTCCATAAAATAAAAAGGGAAAGAACATTACCAAACACCTTCAATAAAGCCAGCATCATCATGATGTCAACAGCAGATTGGAACTGAGAACAGAATGTAGACCAAGATCACTGATGAATATAGGTACAAAAACTCTCAATAAAGTTCTATCAAACTGGATTCAAGAATACATTAAGATCATGTGTGTTGATCAAGTTGGTTCCATTCCAAGGATGTAAGATTGGTACAACACACGTACACTGGGAAGAGTAACTCAGCACATGAGTAGACTTGAAAGAAAACACAAGATCACAACAGTGAATGTACAAAAGTCAATTGTTAAAGTTTAATAAATATTGACAAAAATTCATAAAAAAATCCTGAAGAAATTAGTAGTAGCAGGTACATACATCAACATAGTAAAGACTATATTTGATAAACATATAATCAACATTACATTAACTAAGGAAAAACTGATAGTTTTTGTTCTAAAATTTTGATCAAGGGTACCTACTCTTTCCATTCTTTAAAATTATTTTCAATTTTAAAATAGTTTATTTTAAATTATGCATAGATATATATGTACTTTTGTGTGAATTTTTGCACATGTGTACATTAACCACAGAGGCCAGAAGAAGTTATGGATCCCCTGGAGCTGGAAGTACAAGCAGTTGAGCTACCTGACATGGATGCTGGGAACTGCACTTTGGTCCTCTGTGAGAGCAGTATGCATAATAAGACAAGAGGAAGGGATAAAATGAGACAAACTAGACAGGCAGAAGTCAGATTATCCTTATTTGTAGATAACATAATCCAATGCACCCAAAAGACCTTAAATATTCTACCAGAATCCTGTTAGAGATGATAAATACTTCCAGCAAAATAGCAAGGCAAAAAAAAAAAAAAATCACTACACAAAGACTAGTAGCTTTTTCTGTATAACAAATGCATCAAGAAAGATATCAAAGAGAAAAATTGTATTTATAATAGCTTTAAAAATACCCAGGAATAAGCCTACACAGCAGAGCAAAAAAGAACTCTACAGTGCAAACTCAGCCCTGGGGTAGGATTGGGGCAAAGACAAGCAAATCTCTGGAACTGGCCAGCCAGCCAGCTTAGCCAACTTGGAGACCTCTGCATTTATTGAGAGACCCTGTCTCCAAAGATAAGGAGAAAACTACTGTGCGAAGACATCGTATATGGACTTCTGGTCTCCAGATACACATGTACACACATGCATGTACTCCCACATATGAGCACACACATCCCATACACCCCCTCCTTGACACAGACACACCCATCATCCCACAGGAGGACACAGGCATAGACAAGGACTTTCCTGACTAGGTTTCTAATAACACAGGAAATAATTCCGAGAATTGACATGAGAGCACATGAAATTAAGATGCTTCTGCACTGCAAAGGAAAGAGTCATCAACAAATAAAATGGGGGAAAATCTTTTCCAACTCCACATTAGACAGAGGATTAATGCTTAGGATACATAAAGAATTATAAACATTAAATATCAAAAATCCAAATCAATAAATGGGCTTATGATATGAATAGACAGTTCTCAAAACAAGAAATATAGATGGCCAATAGATACTTGAAAAAGTGTTCATCCTCATTAGTCATCAACCAACTGCAAATTAATATTTCTTTGAGATTCCATCTTATCCTGGTCATAATGGTTATTACCAATAAAACAAAAGACAAATGCTTGGGAGGATATAGGAAAGATGAAGCTTTATTCTCTGCTAAAATGAATGTCAACTTGTACAGCCGCTGTAGAAATCAGTATGTATTTCTGAAATATTTCTACAAACAGAGCTATGCTATGACCCAGCTACACCACTCTTGAGTTCATACCTGAAGTAATCTAAATTGCTTTCATGTTTATAGATGCACTAATCTCAACAGTCAGGAAGTGGAACCAGCCAAGATGTCCATCAGATAACTGGAGAAAGCAAATATAGTACATTATACACAACAGAATTTTATGCAGCAATAAAGGAAAATAAAATCATAACATTTTCAGGAAAATGTATGCAACTGGAAACCATTGTATTGAGTGAAATAAACTAGTCTCAGAAAGACAAGACAATTTTCTCTCATATGGGGAGTGTGTGTGTATGTGTGTGTGTATGTGTGTGTGTGTGTGTGTGTGTGTGTGTGTGTGTGTGTGTGTGTGTGTGTGTATAATGAAACTAGAAAGAGGATCATGAGAGAGGAAGAAGAGAACTGAAGAGAGATGGGAAATAGAGAAGGCAGTAGAACACATGGAAAAAGAAAGCAGAAATGTGGACTAACTGGGGGAGGAAAGGAAGCTACTTGTAGAGGGCAGTGGGGCAAAGGGAATGACTGAATGAGCTGTCTTAAATGAGTGCTGGCTGGCTGGAAGACAATTTAGGCTGGCTTTAACTGGGCTGGCCGGGGTGTTTTGGCTTTGTCTTATATGTATTAAGCTCCAGAGGTATGTTCTTCTCATGATAGAAAACACAAAAAAAAAGTGGACATGTGACTATGTAAGAGCTTTCCTAAAGCTTTTTGCTTGACTCAATTGGGCTAACATGCTAGCTAGTCACATGACCAAACTCAGCCTCAAGGGGTGGAAATGAGTTCAGCACAATGGGAACACATAACTATTATAAATTACAAAAGAAAACAGGTTCATTGAAAGAAAGCTAACATGACTTTGTTCTTCAGAATGAGCCTTATTGGGAGTCACAGACTCATAGACAGTCCTGAGAACTTAGAGAGCATTAGGAGAGTTAGAGCATCATACCCACAGACAGCCACGAGGGTGCTCTGAAGACACACATGGGAGCCTTTAGATCTCATTTCCTTTCAGAGCCTGAGAACAAAGGGAATTTCTCTGAATTATACGGTTTTTGTTTGTTTATTTGTTTGTTTGTTTGTTTGTTTGTTCGAAGGGGAAAGCTCTATACTATGTGACCTAGTTTGGCTTGGCCTGGCCTGCATGCTGTGTTAGGAAAACACTGACAAATGTAAAGTGGTAATGCAAGGTTGTTCTTGATCTAGAAATCAAGGGGCCCAGACATCATAGCATCAAATGGGAGGGAGACCACAGAATTCTTTGTAAGAACTGTGAGGTCACAGCACACCCTAATCAACTGTGGGTAGCTATTTCCTGAGTTCTGAAAGAGAGAGGCAACTACAGGATCTGTCAACTAACAGTGATATGTCAGAGTGTGAGTATACAGATAAAGAGACCAGAAGTACACATCAGCACAGCACAGTCACAAACGTAATCCACAGGACCACCTTGAGAAACAATCATTGTCTAATCTATAGCCCTTTTTGTTTCTGTATTAGTTGTTCATCCAGTTCTACATCAAATCCCACTTAAATAACTGCAGGACACCAGTCGTCCTTCTTTCTTTCTGTCTACTACTGTCACTCCCTTTAAATCAGTTTGAAGGGTTGGAAGAAAGGCATGATAAAAAGTGAACTCTCACTTCAAACCCTTCTATGTAAGACTCCTCTGGTGTTTTCCTGGCAGAACCATCTCAACTATGCATACATATTCAGCAAATATCTGAGACACACCAAACACACTCTTCCCACAGGTCCATTGATGTCTGAAAACTGTACTGGTTTTCACTGGATAGTCAAAAGCTGAGAAGTCATTTCTAATCCTTTTAATTTGCCTCTACATTCTATTTGCCACTTTCAACAAAGCTTGATGATTGGGATATCAAAATAAAATCTTGAATATATGGATAGGATGTAGCTCAGTGGCGGAACATTTGTATAGCACACATGAAGCCCTGGGGTCCATCCCCAGCACCAATAAATAAATAAATAAATAAATAAATAAACAGATAATAAATAGATAAATACCTCAAATTTATTTTTGACATATCTTTATCATAGGTGGTACAGCCTGACTTCTGACTCATCTTATTTCATTCTTGCCCCTCTTCACCAGCTAGGTACCATGTGTAAGCAGAAAAAAAATTTTAAAACATAAAGCACATGGCGCGCTTTCCTGCTCAAACCTCTCATGGTGTCCTGTCACATTAATGACACAATTAAATCCCTGCAAGTGGCTTATAAAGCCATGTATACATTCATCCTAATCCCTATTTGCTGCCTCTCCTACTCATTTACTACACTCTTGTTTCCCAGCATCCTTCCTGTTTATCCATTATGCCCAGTTCCTTCTTAATTAAGGACATTTGTAATTGTTGATCCATCTACCATAAAATTCTCTGCCTCAGGCCAGCAAGACAGGTCAGCAGCTGAAGTGCTAGCCTTGCAAGCCTGACAACATGATGGAAAATGACAGGCAACTCCAAAGTTATCCTCTGATATCCATCCTTGCACTGTAGCATGCGGGTGCCCGAATTCACATGCCACACAAACATGCAATAATAATATGTAACAAGCTTTTTATGTCCTACCAGCCAGCTTCCAAATAACAACACTGAGACTTTTTACTAATTATGAAAGCTTGGCCTTTAGCTTAGGCTTGTCTCCACTAGCTCTTATCACTTAAATTAACCCATTTGTATTAATCTGTGTTCTGTCATGTAGCACCCATCCTGCTTCCTCCACATTTCCTTGTGTCTCCTGCCCCTCAATTCCTCCTCCTCTTCCTTTCTTTCCCTGGAAATACCACCTATACCTCCTGCTAGCTATTGACCATTCAGCTCTTTATTAAATCAACCACAGCAATATATCTTCACATAGTGTACAAATATCCCACAACAATAATAAACAAAATTGTTTAAAATCCTTTGCCCCTCACGATTCACATTCAGTTGTTATATGCCTCAGGGGAACCTTGGTTAAACTGAAATAAGAAGTAACTACTCACATCCTCCCCATCACTCTCACATATTACCCTATCCTACCTCCTTTGCAACATATCAATCTGTAACTCTCCTTTAAATAGCTTACAGTTTTCTTCCTCTATTAGAAAGTAGGAACTGTGACTACAAGAACCTTGTCTGTCTTCTTTATCACCACCTTCCTCTTAAGACAGTGCCTGTCACAAAGTAGAAGCTCAATAAATGTTTATGAAACGATGGACACATATATAAGAAAAGGGAACAGATGCTCTGTTGGCTACAATCAAGTTATTAATGATAAGAGCATGCAAACTTGGTATAGGGAGACATAACATTTCTACCAATTAGGCCATCTCTTTTCTTTCTTAAAGTAATGTAATAGACCATTATATTTTGTTACTAGCTTTAGCATGTTTTCTTTAATCTATTTCCACCCTTAAATTAGAAATACAGAAGTGCTACTACCACTTCTCCTTTTCTCCCTCTGTTTCATCCTATTAAGATACAATCAAGGTCAATAAATTCCAAATCTTTTTTTTTTTTTTTTTTGGTTTTTTCAAGACAGGGTTTCTCTGTAAAGCTTTGCGCCTTTCCTGGATCTCGCTCTGTAGACCAGGCTGGCCTCGAACTCACAGAGATCCGCCTGCCTCTGCCTCCCGAGTGCTGGGATTAAAGGCGTGCGCCACCACCGCCCGGCCAAATTCCAAACCTTTACATTTTGAAAACTGATGGATTTTGACTTTTAAATTTTATTAATTAGTCTATGCATGTATATATGTATGTATGCATCTGTCTGTCTATCTGTCATCATTATGTGTGTAATGGTGAATGTGTGCATGTGAGGGCTGATGCTAACATCAGGTAATATCAGAATAGACTGAACTATTTAGATCTAGTTGGTATTTGTAGAATTAGAAAACTGGCTGCTGTGCTGGAAAGTAGTCCAGGCAGTATAAGAATTCCAACATTGTTGTTCAAAGTTGCTTTGGCCATTTGGAGGTTCTC
The DNA here is from genome assembly GCF_007827085.1 of Peromyscus californicus insignis. NCBI lineage: Eukaryota > Metazoa > Chordata > Mammalia > Rodentia > Cricetidae > Peromyscus > Peromyscus californicus. The sequence continues at coordinate 46,833,455 of NW_026294413.1, forward strand.
TGTCTCTCTATCCAATTCTAAAATCAGCTGGTCAAAACAAAATTGAGGTAGTATTTTTGCTTGAGATAGCTTTTACTCTAGGTATAAAATTGGGAGAACTAACATTTTCATGATTCATGAAAATGGTATAGCTTTCCATCTTTTAGGTCTTTAACTTTTTTCATTCATACTTGGCTTGTTTAAACATTTGCCAAATTTATCTCTACTTAACTCCACAGTTTTGGTACCATAATAAATGATGTTGTTTTAAAATTTTCTGATCATCTCTTATCCATAAATAGACATAGAATACAGTTTTAAAAATATTAATCTTGACATTCTGTTACTTTAAAAAAAAACTCCCTTATTAGTATTAATAGCCTTTTCAGGATTCTTTGGGATTTTTCTAAAGGTAACTATGCCATGAATAACTTTTTAAGTTTATTTCATCCTGTCTAGATATATTCTTTTTCTTCTTCTTACATGATGCACTGCTTTGAATTACTGGTATCATTTGAATAAAAATAAAGGAAGCTCCTTGCTTTGCTCCTGATCACTAGAGGAAAACATTACTTCAGCCTCTGGCATATGGTTGCTCTTACACAGATGTTCTTTTCCTTTAGATTGAGAAAATTTTTGTCTATTCCTAATTTGCTGAGAGTTTTTGTCCTAAGTAGATGTTGTAACAAGTACTTTTTATGGACCTAGAATTCTCTTTCTTTAACATAGTTTTTTTTTTTATTGAATCTTTGCTTTAAAAGCTATTTGGACCTCATCAACTTCAGAATAAAATACAAGTCTCTTATCACTGTATAAAGCTTCCATCATTTCTCAAGGCTTCTCTATGCTATGCCATTGCGAAGTACTTCCAGTGTGGTGGACATGCCAATGTTATGGCAGGCCTCTGTGAACTCTCTGGAATATTAGCCTCCTTACCTCTCACTCTGAACCTTGTCCCCAGTATTCAATACTCCAGCTGTCCATTAAATCTTGACTTTGAAAGATCACTTCTTTAGTGAAAAGTCTTTCTTGTGTTAAATCTGTACGAAGTTCATGTTTCTAATATTGATGATGCCATGTGGATTAAATTACTTGTTTGATTTTTTTTGTCTCCCTCCCCCATAGGTGATGAACAATGCAAGAGTAAATATAAAGTTTTGTAAATTTTTTATTCAAAAATAGGCTCTCAGCATAAATAAATTATTGTCTGAAGTTTTATGAAGTCATAAAAATTCTTTATAGAAATCTAAGACATTGCTTTGTATTATATTCTATTTTGCAAATATATTTTAGGAGGGACTAACATAATGTCAGTATATATAAACCATCTATAGTATATCAACACAATTATTACCATGATGTATCTGTGAATACATTAATACTTAAATAAATGTCAAATCAAGTCCTACTGTCCACTGTGGCCCTGCCAATGACACTGATATACAATTACAAGTGGACACTGATATTCACAAAACCCTTACAATCATATCTCATTATTCTCTCCATTTTACAAAGGAGGCAGAAGAGGCGCTAGCAAATTCAGTCATAGAGCTAAATATGCAAACCTAGCCATGCAAGCAGGACAGTTCAGCTCTGAAGCCTGTTCTTTTCGTTTCCCCGGCCTTTGTAATAACACCTTTACAAACACCGTTGCCTTTCTCTAGTCATATTCACAGAGTATAATTCTGTTCCATTATGTTTCATACAAGACGAAGATGGTCCCTATGCTCCTTGCAGAATGATGAGAGAACATTATGAAGAGGAAAGAACTTAGAGGAGTCTACTTAAGGTGTTCACTAACAGCTAGTCACTCAGACACCATAGCTTTACTGGCTTACATGGTTTTACTAATTTACTTCAATTTATGGTTTTATGGGAGAATGCCATAGGATGAATTTTAAATGATTCTATGTGATGAGTTGGGTTTTATAAACTTACATTATAGCTATAATGACATTGTAGCTACAATGACACTGCATGGGAGTGTGAGATATTCTATAAATATACCATTCTTTTTTGTGGTAGTGGTGGTGGTGCTACTGTTAGGGTGTGTGTGTGTGTGTCTGTGCACATGCATGTGTGTATGTATATAAATGTGAAAACTAGAAGACAACCTCTGGTGGTGTTCCTCAAGCACCATCTACTCAGTTTTGTGAGACAGGGTCTCTCACAGGCCTAGCACTTGCCAGGTAGGGTAGGCTGGCTGGCCAGTGAGCCACAGGGATCAGCCTTTCTCCACACCCCAAGGACATACCACCAGGCTTAGCTTTGTTACATGGGCCATCAAACTCAGATTCTGTTGCTTGTGTGGCAAGGCCTTTACCGATTGAACTGCCATCCCAGCCCCTGGTTAGTCTTCATAAGCAACATTCCACTAAAACTTCGGAAGAAGCTGGAGACATTTCAAAGAATATATCAAATATTTACCTGCAAATGGAACAGAACTCTTTTATGTTTTTCTATTTCAGATGTTTGTGATTGTTGTTGTTTTGCAACTTGCTCTACAACATCTGTTAATGAAGACGTGTCTTCTTTGCTCATAGCTAGATAAAGAATAAGGTATTTAATAAAAATTAAATGCATATATTTTAAGGAAGTCATATTTCTTTCTATAAATTCATTAAAAACAATGTTTTTTTCTTATAAATAACTAAATTTAGGGTTGATAGTCTCCCTTTCTGGCCCTAAGCAAAATCAAGAACAAGGCAATAGTAATGTCACTTGGGTTGCTTACCTCAGTGTTGTACCAGTTCTCTATAGAGCAGAGTAAATATGATTGTCTTAATTTCCTAATCCAGAACTCTTGCACATGTTATAATTACAGTGCTATCATAGCAAGTGAAAACCACTTAGAGTTGATTATTTTTCATTGTAGTCCTGTTTTTTTAATTATTTATGTTTTGAAATTATTACTCATAAACTCCTCTAAGCACCTCCATGTACCCCTCCTCACTCTTTTTTCAAATGTACGGTCTTTTTAAAAGTTAATTGTTGTTAATACATATATGTATTAACATATATAAATACACACATACATATATACACACATATACACACACACATATATATTGATAAATGCATAAGCACAACCTGCTTGGTCTGTATAATGTAACCTGTATATATGTTTCAGGGCTGACAACTTGGTATTGAATAACCAATTGGTGTGCTCTACTATGGGGAATCCTCCCTCTCACACATAGTCTCAGCATTTCTTAGTTGTATAGTCCTGTTTTTTCACGTTACACAAAGCATATAAACCCCGTCTATGTCTATTCCTGAGGAAATATACCTGCTTCCTCCTCCTCTAACTTGCTCCCATTTTTACCACCATGATCCTTTCGTTCATTTTCGTCAGTGCAGCTGATCTTCCAGCTATTTGTTGGGATTGCTCCCTTACCTTCTTTAGGAATGCCTTCCTTCTTCTGTTCTCTGTCTTCTGACATTCTTTGTTTACTAGCTCCTTTCCCTGGATTAGTTCACCTTCTTTACTCCTACAAAACAACAGAGATAATGTTTTACTTTTCGTTTTTCCTGACACATATTCATGATCCTAACAGTTGTTAAACACATGACAAGGATGATTAAAGACTGCTCACTATGAGTATCAATAATTAAACACAATAATTAAGTGAGATTTAGGAAGAAAAAAAAACTATATTTAAATTTTGGTTTTTCTGCTTTTTAGCTGTTGGAGCTTGAGGAAGTTTTTTCTTTTATCTTCTGTATCTTTATCTGTGAAGCCTCAGAGGGCCAAAGTCATAATTAAAGATATTATAACACACTCCTGTATGTATATATGCACGCACACACACACACACACACAATAGCTGACATACACTGAGTAATTACTATGGATTAGTAGCAGGAATTTCCAGTACTGTGTTGAAGAAGATTTTGATCAGCACATGTAAGAAATGATTCCAAGAACATTTCATCATTTCCGTCCAGTGTTACTTTAACCAGGGCAGTCCTAGGCAGGTTTGAAGACATTTGTTTACCCTTTTCTTAGGAGCAGCTGATAAGATGGAGGCATGCGGACTCCAGTCATCAAGAAAGGAAGAGGGAACTGCACTCACAGGAGTGGAAAGGTGACAGAAGAGGCCATTTCGGGGTCAGGACAAATAGCATCAGAATTGGTCTGTCCAGAAGAAATGATACACATTCCTAGGATGAAAAAGTGGACTCAGTGTCCACAAATACTGCTGAGATTAGAAGTTACCACCTTCTATTTAACATCTGTGCAGAAGGAAATTTCTAGTTATTAACAAAACTCCAATATTTTATAGATGCTGTAAATCTAACCAGTACTAAAATGATTCCAAACTTTCCAAGACAAAAAAATGAAACATTATCCTAAATGTTAAACACATGCAAGGAAACCTCCACAGAGAAGTTTCAGCAATCACTGAGCATCTTTTCTAAGGATTAAACACTACACAACACATACACACTCACACACACACACACACACACACACACACACACACATTCACACATGAATTACACATGCCTTCTAAACTAAAACTTAAATGACTGAGATGTGTTACATAAAAATAAGGAAAATCAAAACTGAATTGCTTCTGAAGCAAGAAGATTGAAACCTACGCAGAAATATCTTACAACAAGTAGAAGAAACTCTGAAAGCTTAGCTAGTGAACTGTCAGATGCATGTGAGAAGTTAGAATTCTTTCTTATGTCTTCATGTAACTCCCTTCAAATCTCACTTGGAACTTCCTTCAATCTTGATGTCTTCCTGGTTCTGAGTTCATTCCCTGTTCATGCCTCTGATCTATGTCCTTCCCTCATCACACACAGAACTGCCTCAGATTAGTATTGGTGGAGCCAAATCTTACATTCTCTAGGTTATTTGTGTCGTCTTATGGCCAAAGAATTCATTCTTAATTTCCCTACCTGCCTTGAAAACGCATACTCTATAGCTAGCTCAATGCTTCCAACTGACTACAGTGCTAAGTGCATCTTCCATGCCTACTTGTACTTCAGACTTGTTTAAGCATTATATATAATATTTATCCTGCTCTTGGTAGTGTTCTAAGTATTTAACATGTAAACTCATTTGACTCTGAGGTAAATATATACCAAAAGCTCACTGAGGCACAAACAGATCAAGGAACTTACACAGTCAGCTATTGTGATGTGAGTTGAATTCATGTTATTTTAGTACCACTTAATGCTGGAGTACTACTTTTTAAAGAGAAGAATCATGTCTTTATATATCATGTCAGAATCAAATTAGATTGTTAGCCATTTTTTCACTAGTGCCGGGGATTGACCCCAGGACCTTGTGCGTGATATCTTACCACTGAGCTTCTTCTTTTTACTCACACTACTGTACCCACTTTCCCTGTTTGAGGAACTATTTCAGGTGGCTCCAGCACCCTATTTGCATGATTCAAGAGGGAACCCAACTTCATGCTCTAAGTTCCTGCTAGATGGACTTCTCTTCCTAGGAAGTCTACTCTCTCCCCTCTGAACCAGTGCCACTTCACAATCTGCCTAAAGCTGCTCACTGGTCCCATTGTACAATCCCCGGCACTAGTAAAAACATGGCTAACAATCTAATTTGATTCTGACATGATATATAAAGACATGATTCTTCTCTTTAAAAAGTAGTACTCCAGCATTAAGTGGTACTAAAATAACACATTGTACATATCCCTCCTCACTCAGGCTTTAGGAGAAGCCTTCAGAATTTCAAATCATGCCTAACTGTGAAGATGTATCCCCACTGAGCTTGGTACATTCCTTAATTTGACACAGTTGCATGCCCCAACTCACCCTTCGTGTTCCCTGAAACTCAAGTTCCACCTTTAGCAGACTTTCCAGCTTCTTTATTGATCTTTAGCTTTACCTTTTTGCTTTAACTGAAAGCCAGAAATACTGCCTCTTCCTCAATTCACTAACTCTAGTAATGTCCTCCCTCAAATATTTGATGACATAACATAAAGAATGAAGAACATTAGATTCATATAATAAGAAACTAACTGGTATTTCTTGATATTTATTTCTGAATCATGAATCAACATCAGTTGAAGAACTCTTACATAACATTTAATTACACCAACTATTCTTGAAAAAAACTGGAGAAGATTGTGGGTTTTTTGTTTGTTTTTTTTCTGGTGTGTGTGGGGGGGTGTGGGGGTGTGGTGTTTTTGGTTTTATTTTGTTTTCTGGATCTCTATGGTGGAACTTAAAAAAAGGAAAGGAAAAAAGAAAGAAAGAAAAGAAAACAGTGACTGCCATCTACTGATAATTCATTAGAATTGATACACAGTCATTATCTACTTTTTTAAAAAAAGCATATTATTGGACTCCATCCAAAAGAAATTCTTAAGTCAAATCATTGAAAACTACCATTGTGGAGGCTTGGAAGATGGCTAAACACATAGTCTAGACTGATAAGACAGAAGGACAGATTTCCACTCTCCTTTCTGTCCTCCCTCATAATCTCCCCAGTCTCACCCGGAGTCTTGGAGCAGCTGGTTTGCACATGTCCCTCCTCCTACAAAACTTTCACTCCCTGGGGACTCCACTTCTTGCTGGGCCCCAGCTCAGCTCTCCCTGGCCCCCAGCCTTCCCTTCTAACTTATCTACATTCCTTTGTGTCAGCAGCAAATGCCCAGAAACACTTTCTACCTTGGACCCCACCCCCACCCCCACACACACACACACCCGCTCTGCCATGGCTACACGAGGTTCTGACTCAGGTAAGTGATTTTTTACTATCCCTCTGGACCTTCATTATTCTCTGTCAGACTTACTCCTAGTCCTGCTTACAGGAACCCCTCCTGCCATCTCAACATTATTCACTGGAGACCCCACCTCTTAATACAGATCCAGGGCCCCATAGGCCTTTCATCCCTCTCTCTCCAGACTTATTTCTTTTCTTACTGTGGCCTACTTGCAGGAGCCCCTCCTCCCACCATACCCCATTCCCTGGGGACCCCACCTCTTCATGTGGGCCAGATTCCCCTAACTCTCTGCCACAGCTACTCTCAGCCTTTCCTCCTAGCCCATCTCCATTCCTTTCTGTCACCCATCAACTTGTGGAAGCACTGACTGCCAGAGACCCCACATCTATCACTTGCCTAGGATCCAGAAAGGGCAACAGCAACCAAAGAACAGGACACCCACCCCACAAAGCCAAGAGCAGATGTCAAAACCTAGAAACATCTTAATCATCTTAACTCCAGATGCCTAGACTCCAGTATAAAAACACATGAATAGCCAAGATAACACGCCTCTATTAGAAACTAATAACCCTATTACAGAAGGCCTTAAGAAATGTAATAGAGCTGAAGCACAAGCCAAGGACTTCAAAACAGCAATTGTGAACATATTCAAGGACCTTAAAGAGGAATGAAGACCATGAAAACAGAAAGAAACAGTTGAATGAAATAATGAAACAAATGTGAAAATGGAAGAATTTAACAAAGAAATAGAGACACTAAAAACCAAAACTGAAATAAAATTGGAAATGAAAAATTTAGGCAGTCAAAAGTCTCAGAGTTAAGCCTCACCAATACATGGAAGAGAGAATGTCAAGTCTTGAAAACAAAGTAGAAGAAATAAATACTCAGTGCAAGAAAATGTTAAATCTAAAAAAAAAAAACAAAAAACAAAAAACAAACAAACAAACAAAAAACAGGTACAAAACATCCAGGAAATCTGGAACACTCTGAAAAGGTCATATCTACAAATAATAGGGCTAGAAGAATGAGGAGAAACCCAGGTCAAAGGCATAGAAAATATTTTTTAACAAAATCACAGAAGAAAAATTTCCCAACCTAAAGAAGGAGGTGCCTACCAAGGTACAAGCATACAGAACACCAAACAGACAGGATCAGAAAACAAACAAACAAAGAACGGACATTAAAAGCTGCAAGGGAAAAAAAAAAGTCACATATAAAGGCAGACCCATTAGAATAACACCTGATTTCTCAATAGAGACTCTAAAAGCCAGAAGGGCCTGAACAGATGTTCTACAAGCTCTAAGAGAATACAGATGCCAGCCCAGACTCCTATACCCAACAAAACTATCGATTACAATCAACAGAAAAGTAAAGACTACACCCAAGAACACAAGAAACAAACAATTCCAGAACAAAAAGTAAAAAGGAAGATTAAAACCCCACATCATAACAACAAAATAATAGGAATCAATAAACACAGTTCATTGATAACTCTCACTATTAATAGTACAAATTCCCCAATGAAAATACACAGACTAACAGATTGGATTAGAAAACAGGACCTATCTTTCTGTTGTATTCAAGAAACACCTTACAATCAAGGACAGATATTACCTTAGGATAAAAGGATGGAATAAGGTATTCCAATGAAATGGACCAAGAAACAAGCAGATGTAGCCATTTTAATATCTGGCAAAAAACAGACTTCAAATCAAAACTGATCAGAAGAGATAAGGAAAGACACTACATACTCATCAACAGAAAAAATACGTGAAGAGAATATTGCAATTCTAAACATTTATGCACCAAACTCAAGGGCAGAGAAGTTCATAAAAGAAACACTACTACAGCTAAAATCACATGTTGATCCTCATACAATGACAGAGGGAGATTTCAATAACCTACTATCACCAATAGATAGGTCATCCCAACAAAAACTAAATAGAAAAATCATGCTTGAGTTAAATAACATCATAAATCAAATGGACCAAGCAGACATCTACAGAACATTTCAGCCAAACACCAAAGAATATACTTTCTTCTCAGCAGCTCATAGAACTTTCTCCAAAATTAATCACATACTTGGATACAAAGCCAAGTATCAACAGATATAATAAAATTAAAATACATCTTGCATCCTATCCAACCACAATGGATTAAAGCTGAGTTTCAGCTGAAGCCTTAACTAGAGCAGGAGGACAATGGAAGGAGATCAAGGGAACACAAACAGGAAAGGGAGAAATCAAAGTATCTTCATTTGCAGAAGACACAGTTTTATGTAGAAAGGACCATAAAAACTCCACCAGGAAACTCCTAGAACTCATAAAAATGTTCAGTAAAGTATCAGGAAACAAAATTAACACAAATAAATCAGAAGCCTTCCTGTATATAAATGAAAAACATACTGAGAAAAAAAATCAGGGAAACAGTATCTTTCACAGTAGCCTCAAAAACAACAAAATATCTTGGGATAACTCCAACCAAGTGTCTTTGTTAGGGTTTCTATTGCTGTGGAGAGACACCATGACCACAGTAACACTTATAAAGGAAAACATTTCATCGGGGCTGGCTTACAGTTCAGAGGATTGGTCCATTATCATCACATTGGGAAATATGGCGGCATGCAGGCAGACATGGTACTGGAGAGATAGCTGAGAGTTCCGCATCTGGATCTGAAGCCAGCAGGAAGAGAGAGTGACACTGGTCCTGGAGTGAGCATTTGAAACCTCAAAGCCCACCCCCAATGACACACTTCCTCCAACAAGGCCACACTTCCTAGTAGTGCCACTCCCTATGAGCATATTGGGGGCTATATTCATTCAAACCACCATACCAAACAAGTGAAACACTTGTAAATAAAAACTTTAATGACATTGAAGAAAGAAATTGAAGAAGACACCAGATGATGGAAGTACCTCTCATGCTTCTCATGGTAGGATTAATATTGTGAAATAGCCACACTACCAAAGTTATCATTGACCACAATTCTCATCTAAATTCCAACACAATTCTTCACATTAATCGAAAAAAATATATACCTTCATATGGAGACACAAAAACCCAGGATAGCTAAAACAATCCTGGATAATATAATGATTGCTGATTGTATCACCATACCAAATTTCAAGTTGTATTAAAGAGCTAAGGAATAAAAAATAGCATGTTATTGGCATGGAAACAAAAATGTTGATCAATGGGATAGAATTAAAGACCCAAACATAAGTACATACATCTATGAACACCCATTTTTTTTTTTTTTTGGTTTTTCGAGACAGTGTTTCTCTGTGTAGTTTTGGAGCCTTTCCTGGAACTCACTCTGTAGCCCAGGCTGGCCTTGAACTCACAGAGATCCACCTGCCCCTGCCTCCTGAGTGCCTGGCTTTATGAACACCTATTTTTGACAACTCAAAAATACAAACTGGAGAAAAGATAACATCTTCAACAAATGGTGATCAAACTGGATGGTTGCATGTAGAATAATTCTAATGGATCCATATTCATCACCTTGCACAAACTCAACTCCAAATTGACAAGGACCTCAACAGAAGACCAAATACCCTGAATATCTGATAGATGAGAAGGTGGTGAATAGGCTTGAACTCATTGGCACAGGAAAAGACTTTCTGAACAAGACACTGACAGCACAGGCACTAAGAACAACAATTAATACATGAAACCTCATAAAGCTGAAAAGCTTCTGTATGGCAAAGGACACCATCATTCTGGTAAAGTGGCAGCCTACAGAATGGAAGAGATTTTAGCCACACATCTGATAGAGGGTTAACATCTAAAATCTAGAATTAATCTGCCCCAATATGCAGCTACACCACTCTTGGGCATAAACCCACAGGACTCTAATCCTACTACACAAACACTTGCTCATCCATGTTCAGTACTGCTGTATCCATAATAGCCAGAAACTGCAAACAGCTTAGATGCCCATAAAATAATGAATGGATAATGAAAATGTGGGACAATGAGATATTAATACATTATTTATAAGACTATAAAACAAAAGAAATTAGGAATTTTGCAGGTAAATGGATGGAGCCAAAAAAATAAAACAAAACAAAACAAAACAAGAATCATCTTGACTAAGGTAATTCAGCACCCTCTCCCCCTGCCAAAAAATAAAAGAAATACTATTTATATGTTTTCTCTTGTATGTGGGTGCTAGCTTTTAAGCCTTCAACATGTGTTCTACAATTAGTATAACCACGGAGGTTAGCTACTGACTAGGGGGACTAGGGGGAAGGGAAGGATATCCCAAGGGGAGGGAAAGAGAATTTATTATTAAGGAAAGGTGTGGCAGGGTTGGTAGCTGGAGGAGGATTAAATGGGGAGAGGTATGGAAGAGATGGGAAATGGAGGGAATCGGGGAGGGACAACTAATATCAAAGGCCATCTGAGGGTTAACATGGAAACATGCTACCAAAGAAGCATCCTAAAATATATATATATGGCTTGAGAGATGGTGCAGTGGTTAAGAGCACTGGCTGTTCTTCCAGGGGACCTGGGTTCAATTCCCAGCACCCGCTTGGCAGCTCGAAGCTGTCTGGAGCTCCAGTTCCAGGGAATCTGACACTCTCACACAGACATTCATGCAGACAAAAAAAACCAATGCACATAAAGAGAAAAAAAATTATTTAAAATAATAATAACATCAACAACCCCCATCCCCCCCAAAATGTAATGTTTGAGGCCAGCCTGTGCTACAATGAGACTATGTCTCAAACAAGGCAAAACAGAACAACAACAACAACAACAACAACAACAATATATATATATATGAAAGAAATAAAATGGAAGCTTCAAATAATGGGGGAGACAGTGCCCCAACTAGATATCTTCTGTCACCAAGTGAAACCTCTAGTGCCATCAATTAGCTGAGCCAAAAGGACTTCAGAGAAACCCCCAACCATCTCAGGCTACTGCCTAGGCCATTGGTTGGCCCCCACAAGCTTATAGTGAGACCCTATCCCTAAAGACAACATTACACACCGTGTTGTAACAGAGAACACAGAGAGGTCCAGCTGGTGCCTACACAGAGGCTTCACCTCTACTAACTAGTACTAGCTCATGGTACTAGAAGGTACGCTGCACGCTACCAGGGGAGAAGGGTGATCCTCACCCCAGTTCCAAACCATGTGTGAGAGCTACCGTGTTGTAACAGTGACACACATGTGGGAGTAACCAACCACTCTCTGATTGGGTTGAAGGCCAACTCTGTGAGCTGGAATTCACACATGAAACAGCTAGGGTGGCCACGGGGCTAGGGGAAACCAAACACCACTGCTCAGCTAAAGGAACATAGCAATAAAATGACTTCTAATAATGTTCTGCTGTACCTACAGATCGGTACCTTGCTTAGCTATCATCAGAGAAGCTGCTTCTTGCAGGAAATGGGAACTAACACAGAGACCCACAACAGGACAGTGTGCAGAGAGTGAGAAATATCGGAGCACTCAGTCCTAAATGGGATGTCTTGATCAAACCCTCCCCTCAGGGCTCAGGAACCTAGGTGGCAGAGGAGGCAGACATGGTAAGAGCCAGAGGGAACAGATGGCACCAAAGAAACGATGTCTTTCCACCACAACAGGACTGACACACATATCAACTCACTGTGACAGCATGCACAGGGCCTGCACAGTTTCAAGCCAGCTGGGACCCAGTGCTGAGAGAGGGAAGTTCACATGGGTTCCCAAGTCTAACCAAGAACTGTCTCCAGTTGTTACCTGTTTGCCAAGGAAACATTAGTTTTCTTCAATGGAGTCTCACAGGGCACGTAAGCCACACTTCAGGATGGGTCCTATGCCTACCAGTAGATGTCAACACTAAATAAGCTCAATGCTGTTTTTGTAGACTTTGATCTCATATGGCTTTGTTTGGACAATTTTTTTCTCAGTGGTCTTTTTCTTATATGCCTTGGCTTTCAAATTTGTGGGGTGTGTGTGTGTTTCTAGAGTTTTTTGTTGGTTCATTTGTTTTTAAAAAGAGAAAGAAGGGATGTGGAGTTGGATGGATGGGCAAGAGGTCCAGCTGGTGCCTACACAGAGGCTTCACCTCTACTAACTAGTACTAGCTCATGGTACTAGAAGGTGTGCTGAATGCTACCAGGGGAGAAGGAGAGTCTGGGAGGACTTAAAAGAGCAAAAAACGTATGCTCAGAATATATCATATGAAAATATGTTTTCAATAAAAAAAGATGGAAGGACAAAAACCTTCAAATGATGCCGGGTTGTGGCAACACTTCAGTTTACTATTTGCTCTCCATAACTGATGGAGAACAAATTTTTGTTAAGTCCCCCAGTTTGTGGCAATTTATTTTGGCAGCCTTAGTACACTTAACAGGGGCTATTAAGAAGGAAATCTGCATTGGTTACATGGTCTGTTCTGTAAAGATCCATAAACTTTCATTCAAATGGCTTAAAAACAACTGTCTAGGCCAGTGAGATGCTTTCAGTCAACCCTGAGAGCCAGCATTTGATCCCTGAGATTCACACAGCAGAAGAGAACGGACTCAAGAAAGTTATCATCTGATTGCCACATGCATGAGCTCTCTTGCTCTCTCTCTCTCTCTCTCTCTCTCTCTCTCTCTCTCTCTCTCTCTCTCTCTCTCTCACACACACACACACACACACACACACACACACACACACACCACACACACACACACACACACATACATATACACACACATCACACACACCACATATACACACACACTCACAAACACATATACCCACACACCACACACATCACACACACACTCACAAAATAAATACAAATTTTTAAAAATTGGACACAGCTCTTAAAATTTCTACTCATCTCATAAGATTTACAAAAGAGTGTAAGGATATATCTAGGGACTTCCCAAGGGTTTTTCTTAACAGTCAAGCCCCCAAAATGCTGTTCTATGACATAGAGTCAAATAATTAAAAGCAGAGAGGTGGAGTGGATGCTCTTAGCCTATTTACACTTGGCATCTAATCAACTCGCCTTTTCTACTCCCTTTGTAAGTCCTAAGTGGTTAATTCCCATTATGTGCCTAATGATCATGGTTAAGAAATTACTCTCAGGTGAGTCGGCCTACCAATTGAACTACATAACCATACCATAAATTATCTGTTCTCAAACCTGTTCATGCCAGCTATACTTGATACTATGCTTTTATTACTTAATTAAATATTATGCAAACCAATTATATGGTATAGAAATAAAGTGTTTGTTTCTCTGAAGTCTGTGTTTAATAATTTCAAAAGACATAGTAAAGGGTGTGAGATAACTATAAAAGAATGAGTTTGCATTCAGATTGCTTCAAGAGTGCCTTTAAATTATTCTCCTCTTAAAGAAACAGAAATGGGGAATCTTTTATGTTTAAGGGTAGCTGTGTGCTTTATGCAAGAGATGTAATACAGAAAAATAAGTTGATCATGTGCAAAAAGACTGGACTTTCTCAATTGATTGACAAATGAGCATGCAGGTAGATTAAAATAAGTTTACAATACTATACTACACTTTTCCACAATTCTCTGGCTTAGCTTTGTTTTCTTGTGAAAAGCTTACATAGACATAACCTACATACCATAATTTTCATTCTTATAAAATGGACAATTCAGTGTTTAACAAGCCTTTTCAAACTTTTAAAACTTTCACAGTTTTATCAGACTGTGCCTAGGAGAGGACTTCCTGTATACGAAAATCCTAAGGAAGCTATTCTGCATCGTGAGACAACCATGCCTCCAGAAAGGTTATGTTTAAGCTTGAAGAGTATTGAGCAACGGGCAGCAGTTACGCTCGCTCACAAAAGAGTGTTCAGAGTACAACAAACAGCAAGTGTAAAGAATGTCGTCATGTGGCCTAGGAAAAAACAGCCTTTACTTGGATGGCTTGAGAATAAGGCAGTTCTTTTTCAAAATGAATTATGCATCTGAATCATCTGTAAGATGAAAACAGAAAAGCAGAACAAAACATGCCCAGGCCTGACTCCTAGAGACTCTGATTCACTGCGCAACGGGTGTGTGGGGTACCTCCATCCTGGTTATTTTTTAAGTTCTACTTGTTCAGATGGGCAACCGGGATTGAGAAGTTCAGGAGCAGCGTGAGAAAGGAGTCAGAGTATTAAGAAATGGGGCTCAGACAGACCAGATGGTGAAGGAAATGGTATGCAAATACAATGAACAACTTCCCTATTTTGAAAGTTTTGTTTGTTACTGCCAGTGGTGTTGGATAAAAGAATCTGAACTCTCACCATTGTGCACGGAAAACAAGGGAACATGTTCTAAACCTGCTTTGTAAATACCATTTTGCTTCTTGACATAAAACAAGTTCATGCCAAGGCATGTACGTCTGACCAGATGTGTATCATCTACCACTCAGGCTTCCTAAAAGTGTCCAGTGAGTAAAAATACAGATGTGACCCCCCCACCCCAAAGTGGTCACATATAGTGGAGTGTGTCCTATGTGGGTTAGTTACCTTGGTCTCTAGTCAAGTCGAGGCCGGTGCACACTTACAAGAACTCTTCTAAACTCCCAGATACCCTAGAGTCTCCTCGTTCAGGAAAAACATGGTCAGCACCCACAGGAACACCAAGGCAGACAAAGGACCCTCCTCTCCTTCCTCCATATCCCAGTCTACAGAAAATAGGCCTTCTCTTACGTTCTCTTCTATGTGGAAGGTTAGCTATATTCCCATTTACAACGGTACTTGATTTCCATAAGTGTCGTTTCAAAATTACATTAAACCCTTGGAGGATAAAGGGTACTGAATTTTGATCTTATTACTACTCTAAGAATGAATGCATTCTGTCCTATTAGGGATATCCTAGGTTCCTTTTAGGACACAGTGAAGGGGGCTGGCCGTCAAGGATGTTGATCCCAAACGAAAGCACAGAATAAGCAGAAAGGGGGTGGGGGTGGGGGATGAGAATCAACTCACTTGTTTCTGGAAACTAAAAAAAAACTAAACAAAAAGTAAAAACAAAACCCCAAAAACCCAAACAAACAAACTCCGGACAAAATCCTCCGGCGTGCCCTCCCTGGACCGGGGATTGGAGGGCGCTAGGCGCTAACGTGACGGGGTGCTGACCACACTGCTGGGTCAGCACCTCCTCCGGCCGTCCCCGAGGGCCGCCGGGAAGCACGCTCGCTCTTCCGTTCCGCTCGCCGCCGCCGCCGCCGCCGCCGGGGACGCGCCCGCCCGCGGCCCTGCGAGCCTGGCGGCCTCGGCGCCCCCGCCTCGGGCGGCCTCCCCCAGCCTCCGGGGCGACGGCGACCGCTGACCCGGAACTGCTGAGCGGCGCGGGAATCCCCCGCCGGGGCCCCCTGCAGGCGTCTCCCGGGCGCCGCCCCGCGGCCGTGGCGGGAACAGCACGCCCGCGGGAACCCGAAGCCGCCTAGAGGCCGCGCGGCGCGGTGGGGCCGGCCGGCCGGCCGGACACCCGGACGGCGACTGCAGGCGACTGACTCCCCGTGCGATCGCCCAGGCTGCTGCAGCTCACACCCCAGCCCGCCGCCGCTGCCGCCGAGGAGAGCGCGGTGAGTCTGTCAGCCAGCCCCGGACGGACGGACGGACGCAGGGGCCGACCCCGCGGGGACCCGACAGGCTCCTCCGAGGTCGCCCTGCACAGCTGGCGGAAAGAATGAATGACGGCGCCAGTGCCCTGGGGCGCGGGGCGCGGGGCGCGCAGCGGGGGAAGGGGTCAGCAATGCTTGGGGTCGCCAGGAATTCAGGGGCCAGGGTCACCAGCGGGGCGCTGCAGCCGGGACTGGGAGGACTGGTAGGACGACGGGTCAAAGAATCAGCAAGCGGGCAGGAATGCCACCCCCCCCCCCCCCCGCATCCAAATGACAGTGGCTTTCGTGATCATCCCAAGTGTGGGGTACTGTGTAAATGTTGGGGAACGTCTGTCGTGTCGGTCAGCTTCTGTCTTAAAAAGTGAGATTTGTGGTGGCGCACGTCTTTAATCCCAGCCCTTGGGAGGCAGAGGCAGGTGGCTATCTGTGAGTTCGAGGCCAGCCTGGTCTACCCAGTGAGTGAATTCCAGGACAGCCAGGGCTACACAGAGAAAAACCACAAAACAAAAACGAGAGAGGTGGGGGGGGGGGGGGGGGGGGGGAGAGAGGGAGGGAGGAGAGAGAGAGAGAGAGAGAGAGAGAGAGAGAGAGAGAGAGAGAGAGAGAGAGAGAGAGAGAGAGAGAGAGAGAGAGATTGAGAGATTTGCTGGTGCTGCTCAACTTAACATCCTAAAGGTGAGGCCTCAGTGTTTCCTATGAGATATGATCTAATCTGATAGGCATGATGGGAATAATGATATAGTAGCAGTAGACTGACATCCTATAATTTAAAAGCAGGACTTGGTCTCTTTTCTGGGCCGGGCTCTGGATTTATTTAGGTTACTTTTTGTGCTAACACAATCACTTCCTTTTCTGTCTACCACAAATTTCTGTCGTATCTATAAGAAGACTGGTACAACTTATTGTTTATTTGTGATCATTTTTCTTACAGCTGATTTGGCACAGAGGTTTTCTTTGAGGAAAAGTGCGTGATTGAAGGATGGCAGAAGCAGTCTTGATTGATCTTTTCGGTTTAAAACTGAACTCACAGAAAAACTGCCATAAGACATTACTGAAGACATTGAATGGTATTCACTACCACCATGCCCCCAAGGCCAAGTTCCTTTGCATAATACGTTGCAGTAATGTCACCAAAGAAAGGGATGGTGAGCAAGATCTTGGTGACTTGGAAGCAGGAAATGGATTTTCACTTCTCACGAGAGAATTTGAGACCGTTAGTAAACCCAGTGTGGCTGCCTGTTTGTATACAATTAAACAAAAAATTGATGAAAAAAATCTGAGCCACATCAAGGTGATTGTACCTGAGCACAGGAAAATGTTAATGAAGGCTTTTATTGATCACCTCTTCACTAAGGTTTATGATTTTGAGTTTGAAGATTTACAGGTAGCTTGGAGAGAGAACCTGTCAAAACCATCCCCTGAAGTTAACGTACCCACAACTCATCAACTAGAAGAAATCCAGAGTGAAATAGAAACATACTTGAGAAGCCTACCAGCTCTGAAAGGGGACTTAACTATCATCACATCTCCTCTGGTCCCAGGTATCTTCCACACGCTGTCCTTTGTACTGCAGTGAAAACCCAGACTTTCTTCAGAAGTTGCTCACTTCCTTTTTTTCTCTTTTCTGCTGACTCTTGTGAACTGCTCAGCTTTTGCAACATGGGGGTTTTATGACTTTGTGGGTCAGGTGCATCAAGGGATGACTTCATCAGAGCCATTCCAAACAAACAAGTTGGCTCCATGCAAATTCAGCTTTAAGGCAAATCTCCCAATCCTCCTTTAAAAACAAACAAACAAGCAAACAAAAAAACAAAAACAAAAAAGACCCACTTCTGTCCTGGAAAATTTTTACATAGAAATGCTGAAACCTCAACCCTCTGGGCATTTGGCAGAGGGTGAAATTTCAAAATAAAATCTATCTTCCTTGGATAAGTAGTTTTATCATGAGCTACAAGCTGTTATGTGTAATAGACAGATGAAACAAAAGCACCCTTCAAGAGCAGCAGTCACGGGGTAACAGCGGTGTGTAACAACACATGGGGGTGCCAAGTGCTGCCCGAATTAGAAACCAGAGAAACAATTGCAGGTTGGAGTGATCAGGGAGGGTCTGATGGAGAGACTGTCTTTTGTATGCTTTATTGTCTTTTGCAGAACATCTCTTTACTCTTTACCGCTTAACTTCAACAGATGTCTTCATACATGGATTTACTACAAGAACAGGTGGCATATCTTATATACCAACTCTTAGCTCCCTCAATCTTTTCAGTAGTTCCAAACGGAGAGATCCCAAAGTAGTTGTTCAAGAAAATCTTCGTAGGTTGGCGAAGGCTGCAGGATTTAATGCAGAGAAATTTTACCGAATAAAGGTAAATCTTTGTTATATATTTTGCTTTTCCAAAATACTGGCACTTTTCACTCTGTCAATAACTATATGACCTTTAAGCTACTTAATTTTTGTTTCTGGTGCTTCATCTAAAATTTTAGGATAATACTGTAATTAGTTTTCTCTACTTTATACATTATAGCCTAAAGATCAAATATTAATATGTGTGTGCTCACAGGCATATATGGATGTATATATGTATCTCATCTAGAACTCAGTTCTAGAAGTATAGTTACTTTCGAGTGAATATACAACCACTACTGACCTATCAATATAGAAGAAAGTTCCCTGAATGAACAGAAAAAATGTTTGGGCTATTAGTTTTTAAGTGAAGACCCAGGAGAACTAAGGTCCTAAGTGAGGGAAAACAATCTGATAAAGAATTCTAGATTTACTTGAGTCTAAGAAAAGGGAAGAAGAAAATCACTGGTACTTTCACTTTTCTGCAAAGAAAGTGAAACTTGCCTTTTGTGAGAAGTACTCAAAATAGAGATTTACTCATCTCTAATGGGGGATGTTCATGACTTTTGAGTCTGCTTTCCTGTGAGCAGCATCTGCAGAGATGTTATAGTTTGTATTTTATGATTCATAAAAGTGGATAATCATAGCATGATTATCTAATTTTCTGCCCAAATGAGTACTTTTAGAAAAGCCCAAGTATAAGAAGTTTTGTTTTTAAAACATTTTGTTCTGTGTTTTGTGTTAGACTGATCACGCCAATGGAGTGTGGGTGATGGGGAAGAAGGAGCCTGAATCTTACGATGGGATAATCACCAACCAGAGGGGAGTCACAATCACAGCCCTGGGCGCTGACTGTATACCTATCATCTTCGCAGATCCTGCCAAGAAAGCATGTGGGGTTGCTCACTCTGGTAGGTGGATTTAACAAACCATTTCAGATTTTGTTAGTTTGCAGTACGAGGTATTTTGTAATTATTTTCTGATGGGCATAGAAAGCTGTTCATTGTATTGCTTTGTGATAGGATGAGGCCTGTGTACTCTTACTATAGAAACAGATATAAAGAGTAGACAAGTCAAATTAGATGAATCAGAGTAGTATTCCCTAAGTAGGTGGTATTTAGTGATATTCGGGGATCTGTAGGTTTTAAGTCTGTCAGTATTTCTAAGCAAGGATATGCTATTAACATATGGCGCAAGATAATCCTGCATACAGATTGAATTATCTTTAGACCTTGAAGTTTTTAATGTGCATAATAATCATAGTCTTTGCAATAACCAAAGGCCAGCCCTTTATGCTCTTCTAAACACTCTAGGGTGTGGCTGCCTCTGGCTGAGAATCCTTGAAGTCTAGGTAGCAGGGTGGGAATGTTAGGCATGCTATAGAAAAGAGTTCACAGAGAAAAGAGCATGAAGAAAGGCAGTGAGACTGAAAACAAGACAAAACAAGAAACAAGACATGCTTTGTCTATGCCCGTGAATGGAAAGCCGCATTTAGTTCAACTAACTAACTGTATTAAACCGTGACTATTAGCTAAAGATGATTAAAAATTGCTTTCAAAGGCTAGATTGTGTCAAACATACAGATTTCTTTCCTGAAGGAATTCTGAGATAATATTTAGATTATTCTATGTGTATTATCCTGTGTAAAATGAGACACGATCTTTTGAATTTCATCTTACTTATATGTTTATGACACTTTTTAGAATACACAGAATCAAGTGGCACAATTTTCTTTTGACCTAGCTAAAGCAACAGAGTTGGATGAGAGGTCAGGTTCACTATATGACATTGTCAAAAGTAGTTTAAAATTTGAATCTGAACTCAAAAGAAGTATTATATGTTAGATTTTGAAACATTTATTCTGAAAATATCCAAGATTTAGTCAAAATGAAGCTGTAACTGTGAACTTCAAATCATTGCTAAATAAGGCATGAAATACAATACAGTTGAATACATTATCTACTTACCAGGTATCAGTTAGTCTAAACTCCATCTATGGGACTAAGTTCATAAAAATTAAATTTTATTTAATTAAAATAAATGATTTATTGATTATTAATTATTTATTGAATTTAAATAAATTAAAATTATTTTAAATTAGCTGTGTATATATGAATATGTTGGTGCTGGTGAGAAGATAAAGGAAGGTTTCAGAGGAACGAAGGTATCCTTGTGTTGTAGAAAAGTCTTAACAGTCATCAAAGTATCTGTACTGAGTTGTTTTCTTCTGAAAATTACTGCCTACATTTCCAAAGGTGTCTCAGAATCATGATGTGAAAAATTTATCATGCTTTTCCTAAAGCCTTTTCTACCACAAAGCTTCCCTGTTTTTGTTATAGAGATCTTATCTACCAACTTAACAACCTAGTATTTTATTCTGGTCCTTTTTTTTGTTTTTGTTTTTTTGTTTTTTTCGAGACAGGGTTTCTCTGTGTAGCTTTGCGCCTTTCCTGGATCTCGAGCTGTAGACCAGGCTGGCCTCGAACTCACAGAGATCCGCCTGGCTCTGCCTCCCGAGTGCTGGGATTAAAGGCGTGTGCCACCACTGCCGGCTTCTGGTCCTCTTTTTACACTTACATATTCAATGAGTTTTCAATGGGCATTGAAACTCTTATTTAAATATTTATTACTTCCACTATCTCTTCCTTTTATCTAAAAAAAAAAAAATAAAAAAAATAAAAAGATCTCTCCCCAGTGTTTAGTTTTAGAAGGATGGGTCTATGGAGTGGTGAGAAAAAGAGTGAGGAGACTCCTTATTGTCCAGCTAAGTCAACTGAGTTTGCGTCAGAATCAGCATGAAGGAATGGAGGGAAAACGTAATGCTCTTGGGTTTTACTTTAGGAAACTGAAGGGAAGCAGGAGTGAAGAGAGGGACTTAATCTTAGAACTCACCAGGGAATCCAGAGACAATGAAGAGATAGTAGAAAACTGTACAAAGAGATGGTTAGTTGGAAAGATGAGTTTTAGTGTGGAAAGTGGAGAGTTAACAAGACTCGAAGGCAATATCAAGAGAAGTTAAAGAAGCGTGAGATAATTAGAAGTCCCATGTTTGTAAGGTGGAAACAATATTATTAAGATGCAAATATCACCCAAAGTCATCTACTGATTTGGTACAATCCTAGCAAACCCCTAATTGCATTTTTACAGGAAAAAAAAAAATCCATCCTCAATTACATATGTAACCTCAAGGGACTCTGGATAGTCACAACAATCTTGTAAAAGAAGATTCAGAGTTGGACATTTCACAATTTCTAATTCTAGAACTCATTTCAAAGCTATGATATTGAAAACAATACAACACTAGTATTAAAAATAACAGACTCGATAATTAATAGGAGTTTCTTTTGAAAAATGGTATTGATGTTTAGTCTCCATAGGAATAATGCCCTTTCAGCCTTTTCTCCCTCTCTTTCCTATTAACTAGAGTAATGAAACAAATAAAATGTAACATTTAAGCCAATTAAAGTGTCCAGCTCTCTATTAACATTTGCAGTGTTCATTTTCTAGAGTTCTTTCATCTTGCAAATTTGAAAATATATATAAACCAACAAAATAGAATAGAGAGCCCACAAGTTACAAATAAACCCTGAACTATGGTTGAAAGCTTTTCAATGAAGATGTCAAACTGGCTGTCCAATGAGGAAAGAATGATATCTTCAACCAGTGGAGCTGGGGAAAGCAGACACCCACAAGCAAAAGAATGATTCTGACCCTTACCATAACAGTATTAAAAAGTTAGGTCAGAATGGATCAATGACTTAAATTGTAAGAAAATTATAAAACTCTTAGGAATGAAAAAATGAAAAAGAACCAGCAGTGTAAGTATTCATGCCTTTGGATTAGGCAAAATAGTTTTTAGGTATTCAAGAAGGAAAAAAAACAAATTTAAAGACAGGTAAATTGAACTTTATTAAAATTTAAAATGCTGTGCATCAAAGGATAATCAATGGAGTAGAAAGGAAACCCACACAATGGCACGAAGTATTTGCAAACCATTATATCTAATAAGGGGTTAATTGTTAAAACAACACCTGCAATTCTACAATAAAACAATGGCTGGGTTTGAGAATAGGTAAAGGGATTGGGGATTTAATTGCATTGGTAGAGTGCTTGCTTGGCATGGATGACCCTGTCTGTTCAATAGCATCATATATACCAGGTATGGTGGCATACACCTATAATCCTGGCACTCAAGAGGTAGAGGTAGGAAGATCAGAAATTAAGGAATGGGTTTTTTCCCTAAAAATGATTGGTAAACAGCTAAGAAGCATAAGAAAAGCTAATCAACATCATTCACGATTAAAGAAATGTAAGTCAAAACCAGAATCTCATCATGCATCCGTCAGAGAGGCTACTACTTAAGACATACAACAACTCTCAAGGACTGATGAGTATAAAAGATGTGAAAATTCGCACACACAAAATGATATTCTTGATATGGTGGCACTTTAATCCCAGCACTCGGGAGGCAGAGGCAGGTAGACTTCTGAGTTTGAGGCCAGCCTGATCTACAGAGGGGATTCCAGCTACACAGTGAGACCCTACTTCAAGTTTTAAAATAATGGTATGGCGATTCTTTAAAAAGTTTAAAATAGAATTGCCATATGACCTAGAATTCTAACTCTGGATCGATGTCCAAAAGAACTTGCTTCTCCATTGATAGCATCCTGACCCATAAGATTCATGAGGTAGAAGCAACCTAAGTGTACCGTGACAAATGAATAAGTAGAGACATGGATGAAACTTCTAGACCTTGATCCAATAAAGCAGTCACAGAAAGACAAGTTCAATATGAAACACCTCACATGGAGTATGTAGAGTATTTAAAATTCATAAACAAAAATGTGTAGGAATAGAGAAATGAGAAGTTACTTAGTTTCAAATTTGCAAGATGAAAGAATTCTAGAAATTGAACACTGCAAATGTTAATAGTGAGCTGGATACTTTAACTGGCATAAATTGTTACATTTTATGTGTTTCATTACTCTAGTTAATAGGAAAGAAAGGGAGAAAAGGCTGAAAGGACATTATTCCTATGGAGACTAAACATCAATACCATTTTTCAAAAGAAACTCCTATTAATTGTTGATTCTGTCAGGTGCTTTGTAAAGTGTGTCTAATGTAATGACAGTACTTGAATGGAGTCATTACCTTTGTGGTTCATCTCTTTGACCTGGGCTGTGAATACACAAACCACAGCTGTTCATTTTTCACTGAGACATAAAAGCAGTTGGAAGTCTACATTTTTAACTTCTCCTGTCTTCTTTTCTTCTCATTTACCAGGCTGGAAAGGTACCTTGTTGGGTGTAGCTATGGCTACTGTGAATGCTATGGTAGCAGAATATGGCTGTAATTTGGAAGACATTATTGTCATTCTGGGGCCTTCAGTAGGACCTTGCTGTTTTACTCTTCCCAGAGAATCAGCAACCTCATTTCATAATCTTCATCCTTCATGTGTGCGACAGTTTGACTCAATGAATCCCTACGTTGACATCCGAAAAGCTACCAGGTGTGTGATTTCAATGTGGTGCCGAAGTTTGGTTATGGCTTATTGTTTCTGAGATGAAAATTACTTTAGAGAACAGTAAGTAACTCCCCTAAACAATTCAGGTAGCAAATATTTAAGAAGCTAACGTGCACACATGGAAAACCCCATTTTAAACAAGGCATGTATTCTTACTTAATTTGTATCTAAGATAATATCATGATTGTTACAGTTTATTGATTTCGAAGTAAATTGCAAGTTGATCTCTCCAGAAAACTACTTAAATTTTGTGTAGAATAGCTGATATGTACTTTACTTCACAACTATTGCTAAGGTCAATTCTCTTAAGAAAAAGAAACTATAAGAAAGTTGATATTTTGTAAGTATTCTTATTGTCTAATTAACTAGAAAACATTTCTTATAAAATATTAGGTAATATAAGTATGTAACAACTTGTAAGTGTTTGTGGTCCTATGCATTTTGAATATATGAATGTGCTTCTTAATCTCTGTTGAAAATTGTCATTTCTACAGAAGAAAACTGATGTCTGATTTGAATTGTGTTTCTATTCCAGTCAGCAAAACCATACCCAGGCCCTGCCTCATTTAACACACGAGTAGAAAGGATTCAATCAATCACAATTGATTCTTAAATGTGACTAGTGAAATGTGTCACTAATTTTATTCATATTTTATATCAGAATATTTATGAAGGAAGTTTTCTGTGAAAAGTCTAGTGAATAGGGGAGAGAGAGAGAGAGAGAGAGAGAGAGAGAGAGAGAGAGAGAGAGAGAGAGAGAGAAAGAGAGAGAGGTAGATGATTAAAAGTATACCCTGTCTGAACCAAATGAGTTTTGTACACAAATGCTCTTCTTTCCAAACAAGCATACAATTCTCTCACACTATCCCAGAGCCAGCACAGGTCTGCAGGGCAGTGTGGATCACTGCACAGCTCATATTTGAACTTCGGTGATAAATGCTGATAGAATCTACCATTTCCTGACCAGCCCTGTTGCAGAGGAAATAGCAGCTTCCGTCATTCTGAGGGCTTTCCTGGAATGTGCTCACTCAAATAAACATGCCTTTTTCATGTTGCTGTCACTATCAGGAACATAAACTCTTGCTGTCTTTTGAAAAATCTTTATTCTAAGGATTCTTCTAGAACGAGGAGGAATTCTTCCACAGAATATTCAAGACCAGAAGGGAGATCTTGACTTCTGCACATCCTGCCATCCTGATAAGTTTTTCTCCCATGTTCGCGATGGCCTTAACTTCGGGACACAGACTGGCTTCATATCCATCAGAGAATGAGGTACACAGCCTCCTCTGTGGTGTCTCTCTTCAGTCTCTTTCCATATGCCCGCCCCCCATCTCCTCTACCCCTCCCCCATCCAGCCTGTCCCTGCCTTCATTGAGAAAATAATTAAATTTAACAATATTCCTTCTTCCCTGTAAGAATAATCAAGTTTTGATTTATAAGTGGCAAAATGGTATAGAAAAGATTCATCAATGTACTCTATAGTGAAGAATATTCATTTCTTTCCCTGGTTCATGAAGAATAACTAGGTAGGCTTATGTTAAAAGTTTTAAAGTAGCCGGGCGGTGGTGGCGCACGCCTTTAATCCCAGCACTCGGGAGGCAGAGCCAGGCGGATCTCTGTGAGTTCGAGGCCAGCCTGGTCTCCAAAGCGAGTACCAGGAAAGGCGCAAAGCTACACAGAGAAACCCTGTCTCGAAAAACCAAAAAAAAAAAAAAAAAAAAAAAAAGTTTTAAAGTAATTTAGTCTTTTTTAAAAAATCCTATATAAGTAAGTCTTTATCTCTGATGTGAACTTGATCTATACATTTTCTATTATAACATCTTTATACCTTTCATTATTTTTGTTTTATGAAAAAATGGATTAATATTGTAAAAATGGCCATACTACCAAAAGCAATCTACAGATTGAATGTGATCCCCACCAAAATTCCAACACAATTCTTCACAGATTTTGAGAAGACAATTTTTACTTCATATGGAAATACACAAAAAAGAAAAAGAAAAAGAAGCAATATAGTTAAAACAATTCTGAATAATAAAATACTGCAGGAGGTATCACCATTCTAGATTTCAAGTTATACTACAAAGCTACAGTAATAAAAACAGCATAGTATTGATATAAAAACAGACAGGTTGATCAGTGGAATAGAACTGAAGACCCAGACATAAATCCACACACCCATGGACATCTGATTTTTTTATAACGAGGCTAGAAATACACAGTGGAAAAAAGACAGCATCTTCAACAAACGGTGCTGATCAAACTGGATGCCTGCATGTAGAAGAATCCAAATAGATCCATATTTATCATGCTACACAAAAATTAACTACAAATGGATCAAAGACCTCGACATAAAGCCAGGTACACAGAACCTAATAGAAGAGAAAGTGGAGAACAGACTTGACTGCATTGGCACAGGAGACGACTTCCTGAACAGAACACAATTAGCAAGGCACTGAGAGCAATGATGATTAATGGGCCTTCATGAAACTGAAAAACTTCTGCATGGCAAAGGAGGCTGTCCTACAGAATGGGAAAAAAATTTCACCAACTCCACATCCAATAGAGGACTCATATCCAAAATATATAAAGAACTCAAGAAATTTGATTTCAAAGCACCAAATAATGCAATTAAAAATGGGGTACAGATCTAAACAGAATTCTCAAAAGATGAAACTCAAATGGCTGAGAGACATTTAAAGAAATATTAAATCCTTAGTCATCATGGAAATGCAAATCAGAACTACTTTGAGATTCCATATTACACCTGCCAGAATGGCTGAGATCTATAACACAAGTGACAGCTCATGCTGGCAAGGATGCGGAGCAAGGGGAACACTCCTCTATTGCTGGTGAGAGTGTAAACTTGTACAGCCACTGTGGTAATCAATATGGTGGTTCTTCAGAAAGATGGTAATTGATCTACCTCAAGATCCAGCTATACTATTCTTGGGCATATCCCAAAGGATGCTTCATTCCACCACAAGGACCCTTGCACAACCATGTTTATTGCTGCTCTATTCACAATAGCCAGAAATTGGAAACAACCTATATGTCCCTCAACAGAAAAATGGATAAAGAAAATTTATACAGTGAGGTATTACTCAGCCAATTAAAAAATGACATCCTGAAATTTGCTGGCAAATGGATGGAACTAGGGAAAAATAATCCTGAGTGAGGTACCCTAGGCTCAGAAAGATAAATATGGTATGTATTTGCTTATATGTGTATATTATCTGTGAAGGCGATGATAAATAACCAAGCTACAATCCATAGAACTACAGAGAGTAGGTAGAGAGTAAGGGACTAGAGGGAACAGATAGATCTTGTTACAAAAGAGAAATAGAATAGATAGCTATGGATTGGAGGGGTGGAATGTGAGGATCAAGGGGGAAAAGAGAGGAGAGGGGGATTGAGGGGGAGGATACAGGAAGAGACAGCTAAATTAGGGGGCATTTGAGGGGTAATATGGAAACCTAATACAGTAGAAACTTAATAAAATATGTACATATATGAAGGCAACCTAAATGAAACCACCAAATAATGGAAGAGATGGAGTCCTAGCTGGCCATCTTTTGTCAAATGAAGCTTCCAGTACTGGGATTTGGTTACATCTAATTAACTTGCTGGCCAAAGGGGCCCCACAGGAATCTCCAAACAACCCAGACTGTTGCCAAGATTATAGGTTGCTCTCCACAAACTGACAGCAAGGTCCCATTGTTGAAGACAACACGTACACAACTCATTAAACATGGAGATGTTGAGTCAGCGCCTACATACCAGCCTTCACTTCTGTGTTCCAGCATCTTTGGTACAGGAACATACCCTGCATGCTCTCAAAAGGAAACATAAGCACCAAGACAGCCTCAAACCCTTTATTTACAATGGTATACTGCCTACAAGATATGCTAGTGCAATCAGTGGTGACATGAAGCCTGTGGGAGTAATCAACCATTATCTGATTTGACCTAAGGCACACTCCACAAAATGGAACCCATACCTGGCACTGGGTGACCAAGAACCTGATACTAGGGGACTGGAGAGATGACTCAGTGGTTAAGAGCACCGACTGCTCTTCCAGAGGTCCTGAGTTCAATTCCCAGCAACCACATGGTGGCTCACAACAGTCTGTAATGAGATCTGGTGCCCTCTTCTGGCCTGCAGGGACACATGCAGGCAGAATACTGTATACATAATACATAAATAAATCTTTAAAAAAAAAAAAAGAACCTGATACTATATAGCCCAAGGACCTACAGTAAAACCAAATAATACTGATCTAAAAAAAGAAAAAAAATGTAGTGATAAAATGACGACTCCTAATGATATTCAGCTATACTCACAGATTAGTGCCTTGTTCAACTATTATCAGAGAAACGTCCTTCTGCAGCAGATGGGATCAATTGTAGAGACACATAGCCAGACATTACACAGAATGAGAGGTGTTGGAACACACAACCCTAAATGGGATGTCTCTATCAAAACCCTCCCCAACCTTAGGGAACCCCAGGGAAAAGGAGGTGGAAAGAATATAAAAGCCAGAGAAGATGGAAAACTCCAAGAAAACAAGGCCCTCTAAATCAACATGAGCAAAGCTCATATGAACTTAGAGACTGAAGCAGCATGAAAGGACCTGCATGGGTCTGCACCGTGTTTTCTGCACGTATATTATGGCTTTTAGTTTAGTGTTTTTATGGGATTCCTGAGCATGTAAACAAGTGAGTCTATTACTCTTGTGCTCTTTTCCTTCTGTTAGTCTGTTCTTGTCTAACTTTGATGTGATAGTTTTTGTTTCATCTTAGTATATTTTATTTTGTTGTATTAAAAAGTGAATGAATGAATGAATGAATGAATGAATGAATGAATGAATGAAAACCTAGCCACTAGGGTAAAGGTTAACAACTGAATTGCCACTTTTACCTGCTGGGAGAGGGAAAATTAATTTTCCCCAATGGAGTGGCACTGGGTATATCAACCATTCCAGGACAGGCCTCATATTCAGGAGTAGTTGACCAACATATAATTGGAATCCATAGTTTTGTGTGTGTGTGCTTTTATTTGGTTACAATTTGTTAGGAGTTTTTTGTTTGTTTGTTTTTCTTTTTGGATGTGTTTTTTTTTTCTTGGTTTTGGGGGGTTTGATGTTATATTGAGTTTTTGTTCCTTTTATGAGAAAGAACTTCGATTTGGGTGTGTAGGAAGGGAAAGATTATCTGAAAGGACTTGGGGGAGAGGAAGAATATGATCAAAATATATTTCAAATTGTTTTAAGTAATGAAAAATATAATAAAATTTGCATAAAGATTTTAACTTATAGAATAAGAAATCTACATATATATCAACTAACTTTCCAACGCCAAATATCACGCATGCTAGTGCCCATGCTGTGGTACATGTGTGGAGGCAGAGGACAACTTTCAGGAGTTTGTCTCTTCTACTACTCTATGGCTTTCAGAGATCCAGCTTAGGTTGTTAAGGATGATGGCATCATCAATCTGACTCAGTAAATCTTTGATGTTGTGTAGAGCGTGCGATATCTGTGTCATCCAGTCAACTCTGCCACTGTAGAGCAAAAGCAGATGCTGGCAACACAGAAGAGAATGTGTTGATGCTCCCATTAATGCCGTGTATGACAAGGAGGGCCTTCTAGACTTCTATAAAACAATTGTATGACAATGATTGAGGACTGACCCTCTAGCACACACCCAGTTTTCTGTACAGTTTAACTCAATTCGTCTATCCTTCACTCTTCACACCATCTTTAGTTTTTAATGTACTTTATGGTTCCTACCTTGATATTCTAAGAACACTAGTGAGGCACTCATGTTTTATCTCTGTCTATTTTACAGGTTCTTGACTGGAATTTTGCATCGCTGTTTCCCGAATCCTTCCACACTGCTTGTCAAAGAAACTTTTGTAAACCAAGAGGATCACAAACGATAATTCATCATTAGGGTATACTTTCACTGTTACCCACAGCCAGATGATCTTGGTTTAATTCCTATGACAACTGAGGAGAGAATCAATGTGATGTTATTCCTCAAGTTAGTTCTCTGTATTTATCTATAAATCAAGACCAGGTCTGTTTAGTTCAGTATTTGTTGGATGCCAACTTTTTTTTAGGGATGAGGCTTAGCACAGTGAATCAAAATAAAGGCAACTTTTCCATTAGAGTCAAATGCAGTAGGAGAGATAAACACTTCCTTCTGAATATATTTTTTAATTGCCTTACGAAAGATTAGATTTCATTATGGCATTTTCAAACATCATGTTCTTGCTGATCCTTCCCTCCCCCTCTCCCCGTGTCCCCTTCCACTCCCAGTAGCCCTTCTTTCATGTCAGTGTGTTCTATTACCCCCTTTCCTGCTCAACCCTCTTTTCCCCTTATCTTCCCTTTCTAGATCCAACACCTATAACCACACTTACACCTACATATATACATATATGTGTATATACATGTATGTGTATGTAAGCATAAACATTAAAGGCTAGGATTCATATATGAGAGAGAACACACAATGTTTGTTATTCTGAGTCTGGATTATTTTGTTCAGCATAATAGTTCTAGATCCATCAATTTTCCTATAAATTTGATAATTTCATTGTGGCTAAATAAAATATTGTATGTACTGTATTTTTGTTACCCATTCATTTGTTGATGAATATCTAGGCTAATTTCAATTCCTTGCTGTTGTGACTAGAACAGCAATAAATGTGCGTCTTGAAGTATATTTGTGGCAGGATATGGAGTCTTGGGTATATGTGCAGAAGCAGAATAGTTGGGTCATAAGGCTATTCTGTTTTTGTTTGTTTTTAAAAATATATTATTTTCAGAATTTAATTCATGTATACAGTGAAATATGATCGTAACAATCCTTCATTTCCCCTTCAGCTCTTCCTCAGATGAGTTTCCCAACATGTCCCCTTCCCAGCTTCATGTCCTCACTGTTGATTTTTGAACCCTCTGTGCTAATTTCGATGATGGCTGTTCCAGCTTCCACTCCTACCGGCAGTGAAAACGGGTTCAACTTTCCCCACATCCTCATCGGCATTTGTTGGCATTTTTCTTTTGATATTTTATTTACTTACTTATAAGTGTATGGGTATTTTGCCTGCATGTAGTCTATGCACCAAATGTGTTCAGTGACCAGAGAGGCCGGAAGAGAATCTCTGTCCCCTAAGACTCGAGTTACAGGTGAGCTGCCATGTAGGTGCTGGGACTCAAACTGAGACCGTCTGGAAGAGCAGCCAGTGTTCTAAGCCATCTCTCCAGCTTTGTCATTTTTTTCTCTTGGGAGTAGCCATTCTGACTATTGCTAGATAGAATCTGAAAGTAGTTGAACTTTGATGTCTGATGGCTAACGGTGTTGGATGCGTTTTCAATACGGATCTGGACCTTTGTGGTTCTTTCGAGAACCATCTGTTCATTTCACATGCTCGTTTATCAACAGGCAGTTTTATTGTTTAGTTTTGAAGGTTTTTATATGTTCTGGGTACTAAGCCCCTGTTTGAAGTATAGCTAGCAAAGATTCCGCACTACTGATAGTTCCCTTTGCTGTGCAAAATCTTTTTTACTTTATGTAATCCATTTGCAAATTTTTGTGCTGTTAGAGTTCTATTTTAAAACTTCTTCTATATGCTGATTTCTCAGAATATTTTCCTACAGCAGTATCAGAATTTCCAATTAGGGCCTTTGGTCCACAGGAAGAGTTTGGTAATAATCCTGCTCTTTCTGTCTTGTGGGAAGCTTTGCAATGTTGCTGCTACATCTTCCTGAAGAGACTGGTAGAATTTAGCAGTGAATCCACATGGTCCTGGGCTTTCCTTTGGGGGAAATTTAATTAGCACTTGGGTCTCTTGCTTATTGTATGTCTGTTTAAATGGTTCATATCTGCTGGATTTATTTTTGATACATTATTATAAACTTTTCTTAGGAAGTCCTTGGCCATACCCTAGAGGGTCTGATAGATTGTGCTATCATCTTACGTTTGATCCTAGGAATATTTTAAAATTCCCCTATGAATTTTCTCCCCATGATTCACTATTCAGTCTCCAAGCATTTGCGTAGTTTCTGAATTTCTCTTGATGATTTTTAATTTTTTTATGCTGTGGTCTTATAAGATACAAGGAAGGGATGTCTTACTTCTTTCTTTCTTTTTATGGTAAGTTTTAGAGAGTGTTCAGTTCTTGTTCTGCTAAGTGTGTTCACTATCTGTTGGATGGACACCACTTAATTCCAGTTGATCTGTGGTATAATTTAGTTTTGAAGTTTCTTTGCTGGTTTTAGATTGGAAGACCCCCACCTAAATCAGAGAGTGCCATTTCAACATCTGTCATCATTATTGTGTCAGAATCTGTGTGGCATTCTATGTCTTTCAGTGTTTGTCTTATCAAATGTGTAGTTCTAATATTCAATGAATAATATTTCCAGCTGTTATATCTCCCTGAGGAACTGTTGCTTTGTTAATAGGTAGGGACCCTCTTTATCTCTTCTAGATAGTT
Organism: Peromyscus californicus insignis; assembly: GCF_007827085.1. Lineage (NCBI taxonomy): Eukaryota > Metazoa > Chordata > Mammalia > Rodentia > Cricetidae > Peromyscus > Peromyscus californicus. Next base: position 46,866,090 of record NW_026294413.1, read on the forward strand.
TTGGTTTGAAATCTACCTCATCGTGTACAAAAATTGCTACATAGCATGTGCACAGTTTCCATTTGCTTGGTACATTGATTTTCACTTTTTGACTCTATTTGTTTTTGTTTTGTGGGTTTTGTGTTTGTTTTTGTCTTTGCTGGCTAAGTGTGTTTCTTAGAGACAATGGATGTACTTTGCTTTATTAATTCCATCAGTTATTCTGTGGGTTTTTTTTATTGTTTAATTGAGATCATTTGCACTTAAGATTATTTCCTATGATTTTGTTAGTTGATTTTCTGGTTGGTTAGATTAATAGTATTTCTGGTCTTCCCTCTCGTTAGTATAAGGGGTTTCTGGTTTGTTGTGTTGTACCTGATTACTTCCTTCCCAACTCTTTTTGATCACTCATGGAATATATTCTTTTCTGTGTTCTGTGTTCTATAGATGATACTTTGTTTTTCTTACATATATAGTACTCATTTAAGATTTTTCTGTGATACTGCTTGGTTGTTACTAATTGCCTTAATTTTCCATCAGTTTAAAATTTTGTTGACAATCATTTGCTTCCAGAGCTTGAAATATATAATTCCATACATTCCTGGCTTCATGTTTCTTATACATGATATGATGTTATTATGATGCTTCTCCCTTTGTATATGAGCTGGAATTTCTCTCTCATCTTTTAGTCTTTGCTTTGTGGTTGTGACATTGTGGCTATGGTATGTTGTGGAGAATTTCTCTGGTTAAATCTATCTGGGTTTCTAAAGGCCTTTTGTGTTTAGATGTTAATTTCTTTCTCTAAGTTTAGAGAAATTTCTTCTATGAGTTAATTGAATAAATTATCTCTGACTTTTGACTTTATCTCAGCTCCTTCTACTTCATTGGTTCTTAGATTTCTGTCTTTTGAATGTGCCCCAGATTTTTGGGGATCATTGGTTGTTTGTTTTAATCATTATATGTGTCTGAATGAAGTATTGTCTCAGCTTAGTCTTCCCCCCTGAAATTCATTTTCCTAATTGCTCCTGTCTGTTAGCGATGCTTTCTGATGTGATTTTGACTTGACTGCTTCTTTCACTCCCAGAAATTCTAATTGGTTCTCTTCTGATGTTTGAGCATCCTTGCTGAATATTTCCTCCATGTTTTAAAATTTCTTTTTGAAATAAACTGTTTCTACAACGAAAATATAATTTTATAAACAGATGAGTACTGAAGTGGTGGAAGGGTTAGTTTTACACAGAGGTCAAGAGGAGGGAGATATTACAGAGAAAATGACAGCTTGTATGGGCCCAAAACATGTACAGATTTTTAAAAGGGGGTTTTAAATATATGTATGTATATATCGCATTGTGTCTGTATGCACAAATCCATGCTGTGCCTGCAGAGGACAGAAGAAGGCATCAGATCCCCTGGAGCTGGAGTTACAGAGTTACAGGGTAGCTGTGAGCCACCCAATGTGGGTGCTGAGAACCAAGCTCCAGCCATCTGCAAGAGCAGCAAGCACTCTATCTACCTAGTCAGATCTCTAGCCCCATGCACAGATTTTCCACAAAGTAAAGTCATAGAGGAGAGAGAAAACAGGAACCAGGAAATGAAACTGAAAGTGTATAACTTGCCCGAACAGTGTAAGCAGGGTACTAGACGAATAGCATAGAAATAGAGTAGTAAGGATCTCATGTCATGAAGAAAATTTGCAGTTTACTTTTTTGGCCACAAGTAGGCATCAAAATAGAGGATTCCCTCACGCCACAGCATCCTGTTTAATGAGATGGACTCAGAGTGTGACTGACCAAAGAAGAGAGATTGAATAGAAAGTAGAAACGGTGAGGATATTTTGTTTGTTTGTTTTCCAAGCCAGGGTTTCTCTGGCTGTCCTGGAACTCACTTTGTAAACCAGGTTGGCCTCAAACTCACAGAGATACCCCTGCCTCTGCCTTCTGAGTGCTGGGATTAAAGGTGTGTGCCACCACACCTAGCTTAGTTAGGATATTTTTTTTTTTTAATTAACAGTTTCAGAGGAGGCTGTAGAAATTCAAATGGATCTGAGGACAGATAAATTAGAAATTTCAGAAGTGGGTTCAATGGAATGGAGGAATTATTGACGACTCCAAGTTTTGCTTAGCCAGCTACTGAGATGGCAACCAAGGGTGGGAGGAGGTCTGGGATTAGAAGAAGGATAACATGTTTCACCTTATCCAGAATGAATAGCATCGAGATGGAAGTATTTGGTCCATGATTGAAAGCATGGGCCTGGAACTTATAATGGAGCCTGGGACAAAACAGGTTTGGAAGTTGGCTATGAAGGAATGATAATTTGAGTCTCTTGAATCAGATTGGATTGTCTAGATGAAAACTGGGGTGAGTACGAGGGTCCAAGGATGGACCCTCCCACAATAGATGCTTTTGAAGAAAAAGTGCTAAACCAGTAAAAATAACTTAATCATAAAAATTAAAAAGGCCTGATTGTTTAAGGCAGTCAACACATGTGTGAAAGGGTCTCAGAAATCTTCAGGAATAAAGTGAGAACTGAAAAGGAAGCAGTGCGTTAACTGATAAAATTGTTCTACTGGCAGTGATGGGCGTGACCAATTTCACATTTTTAAATTTCAGATATATTTCCTACATGTACACACAGTCTGCACTTTTTTAGTAATTACAAAGGATATTCATATATACTACTGTTATATTTTCTATAAAATCCATAGGTCAGGCACTGACCCTTTTGTTCAAATGAGAAACAACCTCGATGAGGTAAAGGTTGGAATCATATAACTTGTGATGAGGTAAGACTTGAATATGTATTTTACAACTCCAAATCCTCTTTCTGGCTCTATGTCTAGTCAAAGCTCTTTAAACTATCAACTTTCTGTTAATATTCTTTTCATATATTTGGTCAAAATTTTGTTGAGGTGCTGGGGTAGGTAAAAAACAGTGGTGTGGCCATCTAGATGTCCTGCCCAGCACAAAGTAGCAATCAATAGGAGATTGCCACAGCTGGACAGCCTTCCTTAGTTGAATCTTCTGTGAATTGCATAGCCCAGCATGAATTTTAAAGAAAACACTTTATTCCTCCACATTCAAGGAAGGCATTAAATAGAGAACATTAAGACAGAAATTTCAAATTCATGAAAATTTTCTTTATGAAAATATAAAAATTAAAAAATATGCTCACATCTTTAGAAAGACTTTAATTTTCTAATTCTTCACTGTGTATTATTTTGTTTGAGGCTTAGAAATTTAGGCAGCCACACTTTGCAGTATGTACCACAACATTTCAAAAACAAATAAGATTATGTTTTATTACCTATGCTTTTGGATTCATTGTGTATTTAATTTTTAATTCATTTTTTATTGTTGTATATTAAGAAACTTTCAGCAAATTGCCAAAATTTTCATGACCCCTCCACATTTTTGTCTGTGTCAACCCATGGGGTGAGTTTTATAAAACAAATGAAAGCGTTTTACCACTAGGAGGCAGTATTCACGTTTTACAAATAGCTCAGGTGTTTCTTTTTCTTTTTTTTTAATTTTTTTTTTTTTTATTTTGCAATACAATTCAGTTCTACATATCAGCCACGGATTCCCTTGTTCTCCCCCCTCCCGCCCCCCTCACCTTCCCCCCAGCCCGCCCCCCATTCCCATCTCCTCCAGGGCAAAGCCTTCCCCGCAGACGGAGATCAACCTGGTAGACTCAGTCCAGGTAGGTCCAGTCCCCTCCTCCCAGGCCGAGCCAATTGATCCTGCATAGGCTCCAGGTTTCAAACAGCCCACTCATGCAATGAGCACAGGACCCGGTCCCACTGCCTGGATGCCTCCCAAACAGATCAGGCCAATAAACTGTCTCACCCACTCAGAGGGCCTGATCCAGTTGGTGACCCCTCAGCCATTGGTTCATAGTTCATGTGTTTCCGTTCGTTAGCTCAGGTGTTTCTTAGCATAAAGGTAAACAAATGTTAATCTCTGTTATGTCCTTGTGCAAAACTGGAGGATATTAAAAATGAATGAAAATACTGGTATTTCTTTAGGTACAGCATATTGTAGTTCAAATAGAATCACTCAGGAACTCCAACAACTTCAGTATTCTACAGAAGTGCTAGTATTTGTTTTTCTATACACAGGTGTGTGTGTGTGTGTGTGTGTGTGTGTGTGTGTGTGTGTGTGTGTGTAGCAGGAGGAAACTCAGAGACATTTAAACTGTGTCACATGATGAACATGTAAATACCCATTTGTTGAAAAGGTTTTGAAAGGACAGTGACAGATAAACTACCATATTGTATCTCATAGTGGGATTTGAAATTGGTTTTCATTTGATTGTCCTAAATTTATATTAATAATGTATCCAATATCTTAACTTTTATGTAAACTTTTAGAAAATCCCACCAATATATGGAAGTCCAACACGTGAAAGAATCATTTCTCAGATATCAGCACACTGATGTGTATTTGCATGTTAAATGCAAAGCAGAAATACATATGTGTCAAGTGTGGCATTTGGCCTCTTTAAATAATGCAAATTCATCGACACAAACGCTGGGTACATTGTAAATTAGAAATTTTTAGAATCTTACTTGAAGTAATGAATGGTGTGCATGTTGGCAGATGTATCTGTGGAAAACCTGGGCTAGGGTGTGTGCATTTACATTACAGACATTGTTTTTAAAGTTTACTTGTAATTTTAAGGCTGAGGCAGCTGCTGTTGGCTGTGCATTATTCTGTGTTATTGCTTAGTGAAGGAAAAAGAAACAGTATAACTTTTTCCCAAGTTACGTTTATTTTGAACACAATGATTGCATATCAATTGTGTTGAGAGAGACTTTTCATGCTTATATTTTCTTTGAAGAGAAAGAAATTCTTATGTCACACTCCCTGTGTCTTGGTCCAAATATCTGGGGTGAAATATACCCCTTCTGTGTCTGGAGCCAACTTTACTGGTTTATTTAATTCTAAAAAGTTTATAGTCTACAGTCTGCAGTTACTCTATTAAGCAATTAATATTTCCAGCAAATTCTATAGCTCAAAAATATCACATTCCTATCTACTCCCCATCCCCATGAGTATGTCTAATTAATTAGAAACTTTTGTAGAAAATGAATTTTTGATGGTAATAATTACATGGCTTTATTTTTCAGTAGGTGTGTGTGTAATTGTTCATGCATATGCGTTCATGTATGTATAGATACACATATATAGAAAGCCAGTGGTCAATGTGAGTGCCTTCCTCAATTGCTCCCCACCTTTTGTGGTTGAGACAGGGTCTCTAACAGAACCCAGAGTTTACTGATTCTGGCTGGCAAGCCTCCTGTCTCTGCCTCCCGCTGTTGGGATTACAAACACACACCACTGTGCCTGACTTTGGCTTCACGTGGGTGCAGAGGACCAAACTCATGCTTGCACAGCAAGTACTGGACTGGCTAAGCCTTTTCTCCAGCCCCCGACAACTGAGTTTTAATAGCCATAGCCCTTATTTCTGAAAACGTGTATCATACACTGCACATTTGATATTTCACAATGCTTTGCTCTTCTGTTACCTTTTAAAATCACATGCTTAAAGTTGTATTTCCTTATGCTCCCATCATCTTCATTTTCATACTTGATATTCCATGGAGTCATAAGGTGATCATCGTAATCATTTTTTGTTTTTAAATTCACATATAGATTTGGCCATAGATCTTGTAGGACATACCCTGTGACAACTCAAAGTAATCTGCAAATTTACCTCATCTCCAAACCCCCACTTCCCTCTGGTGTTCTATTTCATAACTGAAAGTGTCATCTACACAGTTCCCATCTGAAGCCGTATAGTGTTTCTGAGTACTTCCCTTTCCTTACCTTCTCTTCCCATACAGCTGCCTCAGTGTATCACCCACTTATTCCCATGTCCCTGTCCCAAACACCACAGACATTCAGGTCATCGTATCTTACCTATGTCATTAGTCATTTCTTATCAAACCCCATCTTGCTGCTATTATTGGTTATTTACAGATGCAAATCTGCCTGCTTTACATTCCTCAACATCATTTTATGACTTTTCTACTACCACCAAAATTAAGACATACTCACTGGAGTTTGTAGGTGTTGGGATGATCTCACTCCTGCCTACTTTTTAAATTTCCACCACTCCCCACTCTATACCACATGCTCAACCAACCTGTTTCATTTCCTATTTCCAGTAAGCTGGGCCAAAACAGATAATTTGGATTATATTCAAAGATGACTAGAGATGAGCATAGTGGTACACCCCTTTAATCCCAGCATTAGGAGGCAGTGACAGGCAGATAGATCTCTGAGTTCAAGACTAGCTGGATCTAGAGAGCAATTTTCAGGACATCCAGGGCTACACAGAGAACCAGTCTCAAAAAAAAAATCCTGACTAGACCTTGAACTTTGTTCAAGGTTACTGTCACTTAGGCTTCCAACTAAATCAGCAAGGAACAGAATCAAGACATACATGTTGCAAGCATCTAAGTGAATGGATGTAATCCCCTGGTGTTGCTGTAGTTCTTCATGGAGATAGGTCAGGCATGGAAGCAGAGTAGCTTTTGTTCCTGTAGACTTTAATGTTTGTGTGTGTGCGAGTGTGTGCGTGCATGTGTGTGAGAGAGAGAGAGAGAGAGAGAGAGAGAGAGAGAGAGAGAGAGAGAGAGAGAGAGATTGAATTCCCAGGAATTCTCACCATTATTTTCAAAGCCATGTTTTCTTTGTACCTATATTGCAACTGTAGACGTAACGGTTTTCAATCTCACTTGTCTGGAATAAATCTTAACCATCTGTTAAGGTTCAGATACTCAGATAAGAGGTTATCTCTTGCAGAACATTTTCCTTGATGGTTTGTCTCATTATCTAGTCTGAACATACTTTTAAGATGTGTCAGACAAGGGTTTGGGTATTATTTTCTTGCAGTGTGGAGATCAAATACAGGGGTGAGCACATGCTAGGCAAGTCCTTTTCCCTGAGCTCCTCCACTGCTGGCTCTTCTGATCACTGTAGTCCCCAAATGTTGGTGTGTGTATCAGCTTACTACTGAATGAGTTCCATCAGAGCAAAGACCATGTCTACTTCATTTTCACATTTTTAGTACGTAGCAAGGATAATACAATGCTGCAATCGTCTAAAATCCATGGAAGGAAAAAGAGGAAGAAGAAAAAGGAATCCTTTAGTGATATAAACAAAGGTCTTAGAATCCTGAAGATAATGAATCACTTTAGAGTATATGTATTTTGCTAATTGTAATAAAAAGTGTCTATTCACTGTTTACTTGAATTTATTTAAATAATAATCACATATTAAAGTCACTTTAAAGAAATAATACATTGTGAACCTGTTTTAAAGGCATTCAGCCATGTTTACTCACAACCTACCGTCCAAATTGAGTAGTAATATAAGTTTTAAAATTCTGGTTTAATATATATGCCTTTTTAGAAACCATATACGTTAGAAACAAATATTTATTTTACAAACTAATTCTTTTGAGTTCTACAATAATTGTATTTTTAGTATTATACTAAACTCTGCCCTTGGAACTTATTTATATTATTTTAATAAAATGAATGTCAACTATTGAATCAAATATTTATGACAGTGGCCAGAGACAGAAGAGCAAACATATGGAACTTTTTCATGAAAATTCTGAATTTGCAATGATTTCTGTTGGTATTCAATAATTAAGAGGATTTTTGAATTTGAAAAATACTTTGAGAGCTGTTCCCGACTTTCACTGCACAATAGTGTCACCTGGCAAGTTTTCAAATCCCTGATGTCTAAGCCACACCCTAGACCAAATAAAGCAAGATCCAAGATAGGACAAGCAACAGCAGTTTATAAAACTTTCTGGAAGATTCCAGTGTGTAACCAATTTTAAATGAGATTGGGCATTTTAAGGGTGGTGTGGTTGTAGACTATAGCCGATTTTAGGGCCACTATTTAGCAGATATTTTTATATTATCAAGATTCAGTTGAAATTATTTAAATAATAACAATATATATTAAAAGTATTCCAAAGCAAGAATATTTACAAAGGAGATGTATTTAGGCATTTGGCTATAGTTTTTTTTTTTTAAATCTATTAGTAGATTCTACTAGTTTTTAGTGCCTATGGGAAACAGGCATACAAGTGATACACAGACATATATGTGGGCAAAACATTCATGCACATAATAAATTAGAAATATTTTATATAAAAGATTTACAGAGTTCCTAAAATAAAGACGACGAGACTCACACTTTTCTGCTCGAACTACTAAATAATGACTGTTCTGAAGTAGCACTTGCCCTGACACTTCTTATTGTAGTAAATGAAATCTAGCTGGCATGACAACTCTAGTTGGAAACTGCATGGAGGGGCCAGGGAGATGAGTCAGTGCTTGCCACGTAAGTGCAAGGACCTGAGTTTGAGCTCCAGAATCTATGTTAAAAAGAAAACTTCCCAGTGTGGTAGGAATAGGCTCATAATCCCGGAACTGAGGAAGTGGAGACAGGAAGATCAGTGGGGTTCATGCTCCTACATCCCCGCACCCATGTGTAACCACACATATGTGAACACATACATACAAATACTACATGGAGCGCCCATCCTCTGGCACATAAAGAGAGTACATGTGCATAGCCTAATGGCAGGAAGTGTATGATAAAAGTCAGGGATTTGGAGTGGGAAGTCATGGAACTGCCACAGAGCTCCAAAGGCAGCCTTATGAGAGTATCTTTCTAGAGCAAGTAAGTAATATTTTCATTCTTCTTGGAAGTGAGACTATTTCATTCCTGGGTGTATTATATTCCATTTGAGAAAGCAACCCCTAGACAAGTCAAAGGAGAAAAGGCATTGATAATGATAAGGACCCTAAATCACTCAGGACCAGTGGGGGAACCGGATTAGAAAGGATACAGACTGTGGTAGTGGAATAGAGCACAACATGCATTTGAAACACAAAATGCCAAAGGATAAGAAATCAGCAGAATGCTGATTCCAGCTTAGCATGAGTATCAGGAAATGCAATCACCAGTGAGCCTAAGCATCCCAGCATACTTTTATTCCATAAACCAGACATGCAAAACCCTTCCTGATGTTCATCCAGGCCATTTTTCAGGGTTGTGTGTGCAGCAAGCCACCTTGACAGATTCATTAAAGACTTTGGACAGAGAACCAGCTTGCTTGTCATTTATTACAAGAACAGTAGATTCCATAGATTCAGTATTCCCAATCTAGACACAAACCTACTGTAGGATACACTCATGTCTTTATATGGTGCCTCTGTGGGACTTGGGGGGCAAGGGGAGCCATGTGATATTCATGATGGTTGCTATCAGTGAACAATGAAGTCTTTTGTCTCTATCCCAGGCATCTCATGCCTTCTACCAATATCCATAAAGTAGTAATATAAGCTAATGTATCAACCTGTAGGTAGTGCGAGATCAAGAAATACAAGAGGTGGCAAGAGAGCACAGTAGTTCACGGGTCCCCTATCAACATGGACAGGTAGACCTCACTACGGAGGAGATGCCCTGTGACAGCTATAAGGCATCCTCTTCTGATTTCCTCGGACCGTCAGTGTCATTCAAATCACACAGTCCCGTTATCCTATTTTAGAGAACACAGTAAATAGGTTTCAGCCTCTCTGGAGACTTCCAGAAGCTGCTTAGGATGCTACTTCATAAGAAGAATACTGCTGCACCCCTCCAAGTCTAACGGCTAGGAAATCCCTACGTTAACATGGCTTCAACACTCATTTCAATGACCCAGCTTCTACCCGGTGTCTCTCTGTGTCCCCACACAGAATCTTTCTTTGCTTTTAGATGAAGGGAATTTCAAATTATCGTGCCAAGAATGTAATCCATCTTGAATATCGTGTCAGAGCTCATAGCACCTTGGGGAAAAAGATTTGAATCTCCCTAACGTCTGCCTTGACAGCCTGTCTTCTGACTCATGGGAAGTAAAGAGTCTTTGATTTGTCTTCTTAGACATCCGTGACCGTGAGTCTCATGTGCACTCAAGAGATTTTATTTTTTAATGTGGTGGTAAGCACACATCTCATATGTTTTTCTTTCATTGCTGAAAGGCCCTGATCAGGTTTATCAGGCTACTTTAAAAATAAATACAGTAAACTCTACCCTGACATTCTGAATGAGTGCTGTATTCAGATTGTGATTACAAATGGTAGACAGTCTTCACTGAACACAAACAAAGCTTCACCCCAAGCATCCTGGTCAGAACCTCTCACTGTCTTTGTTTGGTCTTTGGCATTCTTTATGCATTGTGCGTTTTAGCCACTGGGTGGCAATATGTACTCAAGAATGCCTACTGTTTGCCGCCTTACTGGCATAGAATTCAAGGTGTCATTTTTTTATCTTTTTTTGATCTTGTAAAATAACCATCGTATCAAATATTAAGAAATTTAAGTATTTTCTTCATGCAAGAACCTGCCTATAGGTGACTAAAGAAACTTTTTTTTAAAGATAAAAAAGCCATTTTTAATTTGGATCACGGTGGGAAGCATGGCAGCAGGCAGGTATGGCGCTGGAGCCTTAGCTGAGAACCCTGTGAGGTAGAGAGAACTAACTGGGAATGGGGTGGACTTTGGAAACCCCCAGTGACACATGTCCTTCAGCAAGAACCTACATCCCAATCCCTCCCAAATAGTTCCACCTACTGGGGACCACACTTTCAAATGCACGTGCCTATGGGAGCCATTCTGGTGCAAAGCAAACCACCCTAAGTAAAAATTGCATGATGACATTCTGTTTGGCTTTTATCAGAGATATTGGAGCCTAGCTAAATTTGTGATCCTCTTCTCTAAGAAGCTTCTGTTGCTGATTGAATGGTCTCTAAACAAAATTGCTGCAGAATGCCAGGCATCTTCTCCACCCCAGGTGAGTGATTTTCTGATACCAGGTACCTACATAGTTCAAAATAATATTGGTAAGAATTTCTGTCAATTAAAATATAAAATTTATTTTTCCTTTCCTTTATTGAAAATAGATTTTTCAGACAAATATATTCTGATTATGGTTCCCCTCTTATCAATTCCTCCGAGATTCTCCCCACCTTCCCTCCCATCGGAATCCACACTCATTCTGTCTCTCCTTAGAAACCAAACAGGGTCCTAAAAATAATAATAATAAAATAAAATAAGACAAAAACCAAAATAGGACAACTCAAACAAAGAGGAAAAATAGACAAAGAAAAAGCATGAGACAACGTGTTTACATACGCAGGAATCCCCTAAAAACACAAAACCAGAAGCTATAATGTGTATGCAAAGGACCTGCAAGGTAATAAAACAAACAAACAAACAAACAAAAACCTAGCCTGGTTAAAATCTTATGAGACAAAGAACCCCCAAAGATGCCACGAAGTTTGTTTTGTGTTGGCCGTCTACTGCTGGGCATGGGGCCTGGCCTTACAAGTGCTTTATATCCCCAGTGAGACTCCATTAGACAGAATTGATTTTTCATTTGTGAGTAGTTGTCAATTAAACATAGCTTCTGAGTTAGGGATGGGGGAGGGGGGTGGGCACTTCTCTCAGGGCTGGGATCTTGTGTGGTGTAGACCTGTGCAGGCCAAGTACATACTGCCACATTCTGTGAGCTCAAACATACACCAGTCCAGCTGCGTTTAGAAGACCTTGCTTCTTTGGTGCCCTCCATCACCTCTGGCTCTTTCCACCTCCTGTTCTGCAGGGTTCCTTGAGTCTTGAGAGGGATTTGAAGGAAACATCCCATTTAGGCCTGAGTATTTCGAGGTCTCTCTGTCTGTCTCTCTCTCTCTGTCTCTCTCTCTCTCAATGGTGTCTTTGGAGGTTCCTTGTCTCAGAAGGTTTTAACAAGGCTGTTTTTGTTGTTCTTGCTGTTGTTTCCTACCATCCAGGTCCTTTGCATTATGTGTATGACTTCCGGTTTTGTCTCTTTAGGGGATTTCTGTGTGTACAAACATGTGTGTCTCTGCACCTACGTGTATGTCATGCTTTTTCTTTGGCACATTGACCAGCTCTGGGTCTCTGTATTTGTTCTCATCTATGTGGAAGGAAGCTTCCCTAATGATGGCTGAGCAAAAACTGATTTATGAGTATAGCCAAATGTCATTAGGGGTCATTTTTTTTTTTTAATGTTCCTTTAGCAGAGCAGTAGTATTTGGTTTTCCCTTAGGTGTCTGGCCTATCTGGTCTCTGGTTCTTGGCCTCTCAAGCAGTGTCAGGGATGGGTTCCTTCTCACGGACTGGGTCTTAAGTCAAATCAGATATTGATTTGTTACTCCCACCAGCTTTCTGCCAGATTGCACCAGCATATCTTGCAGGTAGGTCACCTTGTAGATGGAAGACTTTGTAGCTGGGTTGGTGTTTACCTCCCACTACCGTGAACATGAGCCCACAGGGCGGAAGGCTCTAGGTCGGCACCAGCTCCATCTCTCTGTGTTCAGTCAGTTGTCCAGGTGTTGTCTTTAGCAATAGGACCTTACCATCAGTTTGTGGAGAGCAAACAGTAGTCCTGGCAATAGCCTGGGTTGTTTGTGTGGCCCCTTTGGCCAACAATTCAATTAGATGTTCCTAGCACTGGAAGTTTCATTTACTGATGAGACATGTCCAATGGAAGTCCTCTCCCAACTCTTATTTTGCAATTTCATTTAGATTGCCTATATACGTATATATTAGAAGGCTTCTATTGTATTCATTTTGCATACAACCCCTCAAATGGCCCTTAGTTTTAGCTGTCCCTACCTATGTTCCCTCCCCAACCCGTCCCATTTGATCATCCCATTCCTATCTCCCTCCCTCATCCATCCATAACCATCTATTCTATTTCCCTTTCCTAGGGAGCTCTGCCCCCCCCCATCCCCTTACTCTGTATCTACCCTCTGTGGTTATATGGATTGTAGCTTGCTTACCAAAGACTTCACAGCTAACATCCACATATTAGCAAATACACACCATATTTGTCTTTCTAGGTCAGAATGTTTTTTTTTTCTAGCTCCATCCATTTACTTGCATATTTTATGATTTCACTTTTTAATGTCTGAGTAATATTCTACTGTGTAAATATACCACATTTCCTTTACCTGTTCATCCGTTGACAGACATTTAGGCTATTTCAAATTTCTGGCTATTACGAATAGAGCAGAACATGGTGGAACAAATGGACTATAGAGACATTTTAGGATGTTAATATTTCCATCTGCTATTTCTTTTCAACACATTCTCTCTTTTACCTACATGTTTACGCACCCAAAATTTGCAAAATATATTATCTTGATACAGTCTAATTCCTCACCATCTCCTAGTGTCTCCTACAAAATTTCTACAGCATACCCATCTTTCCTTAATCCCCTTGCCCACTTTCCAACCCCAATGCTCTTATTTCTATGTCTGTTGCCTGGTGATGGAATTTCTCCTTCCATGCTGTTTCATGAATGTCATACCATAGCCACAGTGATGTCAGGAGCTAGGTCATTAAAGTCCAACACAATACTGTGCACTTTGTGAGACTTTGTGCTATATCTTAGATAGGCAGAGCAGATGATGGATGTTCATACACTTAAGATAATTCTGCTCCCACAGCAGAATAAGACCAAGACTTTTGTTCTGTGTAGGATTTCTCTTCAGTTAAGGCAGTGGTTCTCAACCTTCTAAAGCTCTGACCCTTTAATACATACAGTTCCTCATGCTGTGGTGACCCCCAACCATAAAATTATTTTGTTGCTACTTCATAACTGTAATTTTGCTACTGGTATGAACTGTAACATAACTGTAATTTTGCTACTGTTATGAATTGTAATAGAAATATCCAATATGCAGGGTATTTGATATGTAACTCACAAAGGGGTCACAACCCACAGGTTAAGAGTAATTGAGTTAAGAGAAGAAAAACTTCCAGGAAAGCACAGATCAAATATGATTACAACCACAAGTTCCCCCCGACACCCCGCAAAAGCCCATATCTTAAAATACTATAAACATGGTATTATGAAATCTCATATTTTCCCCCTTTGGTTGTTTGTGGATTTTTCCTATGTTTTACTTAATAAAAATAGTATCTACTCTTAAATCATGTTTTATCTTTCTCATTTCTCAAATGAAAATTTCCTGTTTCTTCTGTGTGTTTTTCTATCTAATTTCCCAAGAGTCATTTAATAATATTTTGACGTTTCCTTGGATCACCACATGGCACTGGTTACTGCTGGTTATAATGAGAGATTTGGTTCATTTTCTTGAAACTTTATTTTAGAATAGCTTTCATTTTCACAGATAACTGCAAAAATAACAGAAAGTCCTATTAACCCCATTCCTAGTGTCTCTTAACATCTTACATTTGTTTGTTTTATTTGTTGAAATTAATGAACTGGTATTAATACACTGCTACCAAATAAAATCCATACTTTGTTCAAATTACATTTCTTTTCACCTAATGTCTTTTTTGTGATCTAATATCTCAGCCTCTTCTTTGGAGATCCCTTCTAGGATCTCCCATGGCCTCTAATTAGTGTCTTCTTGGGTTCTTCTTGGCCATGGCAATTTGATGACTTCCATTATTTTATACGATCATGATGGCATTGAGCTGTGTTAATCAGGTATTTTGTTGAGTCTCTCCCAATTTGGGGTTGTCTCCTGTTTCTTCATGATCTAATGCATGAATGTAGTCAGCTATCCTCTACCTCAGTGAGGAGTGGGATATCTGCACAAATGATGTAAAAGCCTCCTATCTGGGAAGTTTATTATTTATTTCATCACCTAGATAGTATGATCTCATGAGTATGTATTTCATTCTTTGGATTATAAACCAATATTGCTTTATTTTTGTCTCTCCAGTGGGCTATTTGGAGCTTCTACAGATGTGTCCCAGGCATCTTTGATATAACCCCATCTGTATTCCTCCTGAACTACAGAGCTATGATTCATTTTATTACAGTCCCTGCCCTATTACTAGACTTACCTGGTACTTGTTACGGCATCATCAAAGTTCAATGTTTAAAATTATTGAGTGTCTATTGAATGCAGGCTCTTGGATTAGAAATATTTCTTAAAACATTTGTGGTACTTCTCCTGATTTAGGAACAATGGTGTCTTTTTTAGTGAGGATCATCTCAATGTGATGGCGAGTGCTCACACACAATTTAATACAACACGACACAGCTTGGGTGCTGTATTCACTTGGCTGTGTTCATAACCAGAGAATCTACGTGCAAATCTTAAGTTCACCTTTAGTCTCTGCATTTTTAAGTATTCATAACAAAAGCATTTTGAAAGCTGAGAGGAAGCTACCAACCCTGGGTTCAGTCTCACTACTTAGCTTCACCACTAAAATCACAAAATAACATACATTACTTTTTAAAAATGACCTCTTTTAGATACTTGCTACTTTTTTGGAAATGCGTGCCGTTGAGGGCCTAGGTGTCTCATGGGTGCATTTAAAATGAACACAAAGACTGAACGTCTTGATTTGGATGATGTTGGGGGTCTTCTGTGTTGATGCATATGAGGCACGTTTAGGAGCTGAATAAAACATTTGGGTAGACTACCGCTAGGTGGCAGAAGCTCTCAGACTGGCAAGGACACTCCTAACTAACTTGCAGGTAATTCTCCAGCTTTTCCTCTTAGTCATCAAGTTCAGATGACAAGAACAGGTCTGCATGTACAATTGAGGTTTATAATTTCCTGTCAAGACACCACCAGTCTTTCGAGCATAAGTCTTTGAGTTATTCTGGTTACATTTGATCTTTTATTTATCGAGAACAACTGCCTGCTCTGCCTGGCTCCTTCCTGCTTCTTTGGCATTTCACAAAAGCCTCTGATTTAGACACACCAGGAAAGAAAATTAAACAGAATGCAAATTCACCGTGTCTGAGCCTTTGCTTGTGGTTTGGTTCTTCCCCTGAGTCCCCTCTTTTTAAACTCCTCACCTCACCCATGATCAGCAAACAGGAGCTACTCTTAGGGTGCTGGGTAGAAGGTATGCATGCAATGTCTCTATCTCTTCCCTCAGTAGGAAAAGCCTTGTCACAAAATGGGGACCTGCTCTAGTAGAGGCAATGGTGAGGCCTAGTGGTGAGTCACGTGCTTCTTGCAGAGGGAGTCAAGAAAACATTGGTCCCTACGTTGAGTCTGAAGGTAAGTCAAATAGTTGAAATGATCATAGAGTTGGGTTGTTCTACAGAGAGAGGTAAAGTGGCAGGATACTTCAAAGCCTGACACTGTTATGTAAGTAGAAGGCATGTTGTGTATAGGTCAGTGTCTAGAAATGATATAAAAAATAAAGACAGGACCACATTATGAGGGCGGCTGAAGAGCATGCAAAGAAGTTAGGACTTTATCTTTGGGACATTATTGTAAGCTTTAGAAAGAAGAAGAAGAAGAAGAAGAAGAAGAAGAAGAAGAAGAAGAAGAAGAAGAAGAAGAAGAAGAAGAAGAAGAAGAAGAAGAAGAAGAGTAAACTTATGTTTCAGAAAACTTCTTCCTGGTTCATGGGAGAGAAGTAATATCCAGCACATGGCAACCAGGTTGGAAATGACCTTAGAGCCTGGGTTGTGGGGATGTTTAGGCCTCAACCAAAGTAAGGGAAGGGCAGGGGAGAGCTCAGAATTTCCCCTGCTTCTCCTTTAGTCAAAACATGTTCTGGCTTCCTGGAGTTCTGAGGTGAGCTGAGGGTCAGGGAGTTGGATGATCCAACCCCCACTTCTCTCAGGGCCCCCCAGCTCAGGATCTTACTTTGTGCTTTCCAAGTAGCTGATGTCCATTTCTACTATTTGTTTGCAAGAATTCTCAATGCTTTGCAAACAGTTTGTCCTTTAAAATTGATAGAAGTTCCCTTGATAATCTGTTTACACTGTTCATGAACAAATCACCAATGCCCCTGGTACAGACTACAAACTTAACTAGCCTTACTCAGACAGCTGATCATAAATTAGCAATGCTTCCTTAATGAGATTTTATTATCTGTGTAGACATGTGTCTTCATGTTATATGTATATAAATTGAGAGTCATTGCAATTTAGTACTAGAAGGCAACAAAAACAATTCTGGAAGGCTGGAGATGTAGCTCAGTTGGCAGAGTATTTGTCTGGCATGCACAGAACCCTGGCGTCAGTCCCCATCACAATATAAAATGAGCATGCTAATACAGGCCTGCAATCCCAGGACTAGGGAAATGGAAGCAGGGAGGTCAAAAGTTCAAGGTCAGCCTGGGATATGTAAGAACAAAACAAAAAATAATTCTGCGTGAGTCCTATATTGTATAGGCAAGGCAATAAAAGAATGGCGAATTGTTCTTTTTCTGATCCATCAAGTGACTAGCTCTATTTTTAAACACAGTTCACAGTCTCCTTTAGAGATATGATTTGCTGCGATTCCATGCTCTACTGAACACACTGACTGTTATATAATGTTGCTACACCTATTAGCTGTGTCTTATCATCCCACTTGAGTCAACAGACAGTCTAAAGACGGCTCTGTTTTATTTATCTTTTCGTTCCTCGTGGAACCTGTCCCAGCTGTAGATACTGGCTGATACTGGATTGGGTTTCCAGCTGCAGGCAGCTGCGGACCTATAGTGAAAGGAAGGAAGCAGACATCAGGATGCCAGGTCTCCTCGGACTTGGAAAATGTCCTCTGTCACAGGACATTGACAGTTTCACTGGTTAACTTGTTTGGAGCCCTGCTGTTCCCTATCTTTACCAGACAGATATAAAAACGTGTCACTGTGCAGACGTCTTTGTGTTCCTTTGTCTCCCTAGCCCAAGCCACAGCTTCTTAAACTCAGCTGCGTTTTCTAGTGTCTGATTTGGACTCAGGTCCGAGTCGCTGCCACTGCCTTGCACTCTCAAATTTGTGTCTTTCAGTTTAACCCTCCTGACTCCTTCCATTCTGTGGAAAACAACTCAGACATTCAGTAGCAATAACACCAAGATTTAAAGTTGTTTCTTCCTTGACACTTGTACCTAAGTAAATGGAAGCTATCAAAGAAACCCAAGGCCCTTGGATTGGCAGCATGGAAATTAATGGGTGATGTAGATCACAATGTTCTGAGCGATAGGGAAGGGACCTGATTTGAATCAAGAGAGAAGAGAAAAGAAGAATGGAGAGATGAAAGCACATAGGGTCTTTGGGACTGCTGCAAAGGAATCAGGAGCAGCCCCGACAGAGGGCTGCGGGACCACAAAACCCTTTTTCTTTCTTTCTTATTTCATTGAGCATGTATGTATGTGATGGTGTAGGCAGGTCACGTGTGTTTGTGTGCCCATGGAGGTTAAGCTTTGTTATTGTTCCTCCAGTACCATCCACTTTATTTCTTCTGAGACAGAGTCACTCACTTAGCCTGGACCGTGTTGATGAGGCTGTGCTGCCTGGCCACTGAATCTCAGGGCTACCCTTGTCCTGCCTCTCCAGCCCTGGGATCATAAGCACGAGCCACCACGCTCAGCTCTTCCAAACGGGTTCTCAGAACATAGCTCAGGTCCTCATGCTTACAAGGCAGACACTCGACAAGCTGAGCCGTCTCCTTAGCCCAGGGTTCTCAACCTTCCTGGTGCTGCCGCTCTTTACTACAGCGCCTCACGTTGTGGTGACCGCCGACCGTAAAGTTTCTGTTGCTATTTCCTAACTGTAAGTTTGCTACTCTCATGAATCACAGTAAACATCTGGGGTTTCCAACGGTCTTAGGTGACCCCTATGAAAGGGTCATTTGAGCCCCTAAGGGTTCACGACCCAGAGTTTGGGAAACATTGCCCTAGCCCCAGCTTTGATTTTTCTAAGACAGGAGAAATCAACATTTTTATGCACAGAGAACAAAGATTCAGTGAAGAGGGTAATACACAAAGGAAAGGAGTTATTTATTGTATGGGGAACAATAGACATGGGCTGTATTCTCCCCTATAAAAACATCACAGACTCAAGACATCCAAAAGACAGATAGCAAACAGTAAAGTGGCCATTTTGAGTGCACACATTCCACCTCCACTCTGCTTTCCTTCCTTGTCGTTCTAAAATGAAATTGTATGGTGATAAGTGTATCATTACACAGAAATTTAGACACTGGTCTTCAGTGAAGTCAATGATATCTTAATGAATTATTTGCAGTTTCTAATCCAAACACAATTTGAAATTCCTAGTCCTTGATGTGTGAAAAGGAATCTGTTGCATTTATTGTAATTAGACTACCATATAATTAAGAGAATAACAGCTTCCTTTTTTCTCTGCAGCACTTCTGCTAAATGTGGATTTGTTCCATCCAAAGTAATAATAATAACAATTATTATTATTATTATTATTATTATTATAAAACATCACAAAGGGAAAAGCATGACCCTCTGAGCAGGAAATTCAATCTTTCCTGTTTGGCTTTTTTCTTTATAGTACCTCAGTCATGTGTTCCTGGAAATAAATGGAGGTAGAAACTGTTCTAACACTGTATCTACATTTTGCCTTTTCTGTAGCATGAAAACTAGAGAGACAAGTAACAAACAAGACTTTCAAGACATCAGAAAACCAGCTGTGGTCATCAAGTACTCCTACACACTGAGTGTCAGTGTGATGTGTTCTTACTAATGTAAAAAACAGAGCTTTCCAGATCTAAAAAGGAGAAGAAGAAGAAGAAGGAGGAGGAGGAGGAGGAGGAGGAGGAAGAAGAAGAAGAAGGAAGAAGAAGAAGAAGAAGAAGAAGAAGAAGAAGAAGAAGAAGAAGAAGAAGAAGAAGAAGAAGAAGAAGAAATTAGAGATTCCTTTTCACAGCCATTTGTATTACAAATGGCCAGCCAGTGCCCAAGTGGTTAAATAACTCTTATACAGACGCAAACGTGTGCTAGAGAGATGGCTCCATGGTTAAGAGCAGTTGCTGCTCTTGAAGAGGACTGGGTTTGGTCCCCAGCACCCACACCATGGCTCACAACCATCTGTAACTCCAGTTCGAGGGGTTGTGATGTCCTCTTTTGGTCACTACATGTACTGCATATATGTGATACACATACATCATGCAGGCAAACGTTCATATACACAAAATAAAAATAAATAAATCTTTTAAAAAACAGAAATAAAGATGCAGAGGTGACTTGAACCTGTGATAGATACGTTTTTCAATTAATAAAAAAAAAAGCTGAAATGGTAATATTTACTGTTTCCATATTCCAAGCACTGTGTAGATCACTTTACATTCATAATAATCTCCTCTAAAATGTAGATCCACTGTGTGGTACAAAGTGGATCTCACAACCAACAGGTATTCAGATGACTGATTGAGTTCACCACTTGTCTCTACCTTCTGTGTCAGGCTTAACGATCGAGGTATTATCATTCTGTCTACAGGCATTTCCAGTTGTTATCACTGTCACCTAGGAACTTAGAAAAGTATACAGTTTCCACACCCATGTGGCCTACTAAAGTGGAAACAACTCTTGGGATAGAAGTCACAATTTTTATTTTAAAATCCACCCTCGGGGTGATTCTGATAAATGCTATAGTTTTTGAAACATGAGCAAAAAATGCTTTTACAGGTATAGAGTAGAAGCTTCTAGACCTTCTACATGGTATTCTATTTTAATTATATTAATTAATATAAATAATTATTTAATTATAATCCAAAGCAGTACTACATCACTTAATATTGATCATGGTGATCATTGCCACGAGTGAAGACTTAGAATCTATGTTTGTTTGGAAAAGTTGCTTATGGTTTAAACATGTCTTCAGAAAAGCATGTGTTTGAAATGTGATCTCCAATACACAGTGTTAGGAGATCTGCCTCATGAAAAAAATGTTTAAAACATTTGCCCTCGTGGATGGATGAATGCAGACTAGAGAAGGCCTTAGAGCCTCGACTTCAGTCCTCTACTCTCTTACCTCTCACCTTCTGCCATGGAATGACAGAAAAATGGGGCCTCGCCTGACGCTGCACCTCGATATTCGGCTTCCCAGCCTCTACCACCAAGAGCAATGAATTTCTTTTTTAACTAATTATCTAGTGGTATTTTCTTACAGCAGCACAAAATGAATAAGATGCAGTGAATCACCATCATATTTTATGTAACTCATCATTTTACTACATTTCAGTGAATGATAATGGTTTATTAAAACTTCCTTAGTAGTCACTTCAGTTGGAGATACTAATTTCTTTTTTTTTCTTTAATTTTTCTTTATTAAGAAATTTTCTACTCACTCCACATAATATCCACAGATCCTCCTCCTCCTTCCTCCCACCCCCAGCCCTCTTGCCCAAGCCACCCCGGATCCCCACATCCCCCAAATCAGGTCTCCCAAGGGGAGTCAGCAGAGCCCAGCACACTGAGCCTAGGCAGGTCCAAGCCCCTTCCCACTGCACCAAGGCTGTGCAAGGTGTCACACCACAGGCACCGGGTTCCAGAAGCCTGCCCATAGACCAGGGACAGATCCTGATCCCCCTGCCTGGGTGCCCCCCAAACAGTTCGAGCCAAACAACCAACCCTAGGAGGGACACATGTGAAGGAGAAGTGGATGAGATCTACAGGAGTGGACTGGGTGTGGGGGTGTGGCAGAGGGTGAGGAGTAGGGGATGAGAACATAGGGAAATGGGAGGGTCAAGCTGGAACAGGGACAGAGTGGGAGGGCAGGGAGGAAGATACCATGATAGATGAGGACATCATGGGAATAGGAAGAGGCAGGGTGTTGGGGAGGCTCTCCGGAATCCACAAGGTTGACCCCACCTTGGTCTGCTGGCAGTGGTCCAGAGGGTGCCTGGACCCATCTACTCTAGTGACCAGCCTAGTAAATAACCTAGCTGTCATCATAGAGCCGTTGTCCAGTGACTGATGGAGGCAGATACAGAGATCCACGGCCAGGCACCAGGCTGAGCTCTGGGAATCCAATCGATAAGAGAGAGGAGGGATTCTGTAGGCGAGGGACGCCGAGATCATGATGGGAGGATGTGCAGACATGACCAGCCACGCTAATGGAAGCCCATGAACTGTGGACTGATGGCTGTGGAGCCCCCATGGGACTGGACTAGGTCCTCTGGATACGGAGATACTAATTTCTATACAATCTTTTATACTGAAGCCAACATTTCCTGATACCTAGTCATTAAATTGGCCCATTTTACCATTTTCAAAAAAGTGAACTTGGCCAAAGCTTATGTCAACTCTGATTCTATGTCAAAACGAGTCCCCAAAGGGCCTTAATTGTTTTAACAACATCTCAGAGGACAGCACATTAGTGTACCATATCTGAAATATCATATTGATAAAACCTACAGAGCAAGAAATAACAAACACTCCGAATACTCTAAGACTGTGTAGTACTGGGAAGATAAAATACACAAAAATGTAGGTGCCTACTATGTCAGAAAGTTCTAGAGTCAACTGTTTATCTTCTTCCCAGAAGAAGTTGCTATGCCCCTTACATCCCTATTACTAAGAAGGAGGGTCAATGTTAAGAGGTATTTTTTTTAAAGGTAACATATTTGCTTGTTTGAAATTTATTTATTGAGAATTTCATATATGTACCTAATGAATTTTGATCATGTCTATTCTTTCCCTCCTACCCCTACCAAACCCCTACCAACCCCCTACTTCCAACACCCATCCCAACTTCATGTCCTCTTTTTACTTTATTTTTAATAACTTACTGAGTCTAATTAGTACTACTCATATGTACGTGGGTGTCGGACCATTCACTGGAGCATGGGGCGACCTACCAGTGGCTGGATCCCTGAAGAAAATATGAGTTCCCTCTCCCAACCATCAACTGCTAATAACTGCTCAGCTAGACTTAGGGCCTCATGAGCCCCTCCCCCACCCATATTGGACTGTTGATTGGCTTGATCTTCTTTAGGTCTTGTGCAGGCATCCACAGCTATTTATGAGTTCATGGGTACAATACCCCTGTCATCTCCAGAAGACAATATATCACAGCAGTCCTCCTTTGTCTTCTGATTCTTACAATCTTTCTGCCTCCTTTTTTGCAATGTTTCCTGAGCCCTGTGGCGGGGGGAGTGTGATAGAGATATTTCATTTAGGTCTTACTACTCCCCAATCACTTGCTGCCCTTGACTGGCTGTTGGGCTCTGTGTCAGCCTCTACACACTGCAGAGAGAGCTTCCCATATAAGAAGTGGCAGTGTCACTAAAACGGATGTAAGAATAAGTATTTAGGAGGCGGTTTAATAGCATGACCATTTACCAAAATTATAGCAGTAGGTTTTTCCCTAGGGCCTATTGTAATGATAAAAAAAAAAAAAGAAAGGTAAAGTGGGTACCTTTCGGCTGACCTTGCCGAGGTGTGCCCTCGCAAACACACCATGAGCAACAGAGTTAGTGCAAGCGGGTTATTGGGGGAGGGGGAGAGTGAAAAAGTGAAAAGCCATGTTAGAGTGGGGACATGAGGGAGGCCGGCAGACAGACAGAGAGACAAGAGGAAGAAGAGAGGCACGAGAGGCAAGAGGGGTAAGAGAGGAACAAGAGGGTTAAGAAAGGAGCCAGAGGCAAGAGGCAAGGGGCAGCATGAGGTAAGAGACAAGAGAGTGAGCTGTCCTCTGGAGGACATTTTTAAGGGGTGCACATGTCTCATAGCTGCCGGTGAAAGGCACCTGGTGACAGGTGATGATGTAACTGCTTTGGCAGCAGAGGCAGACTGCTCCTGCGGTGGTGAAAACTAACACCTATGACCAACCCAGATACCAGTTCTTGGCCAGGTTTCCAGCACCAGGCATGAATTTCCTCCTGTGCAGTGGGCTAGCGCATTATCTCAAACGTTGTTGGTTACTCTCTAAAGCTCATGCCACTATTGTACCAGTGAGCATATTTTGTTGGAATGGTCATTATTGTAGCTCACAGGTTCACAGCTGGTTAAAGCTGTTGATCAATTTTCTCCTTAGCAATCTACATGGCCCCTTCCAGTACTGTGAAAACTGGCCACTAAGGAAGAAGCTTCCATGTCAGTTGTAGCTTGATTTCTCTATGTCCTGTAAGCAAAGTACATGGTGTTTTCAGTGGTAAAGTCTTATCACTAAGTTCTGGTGGGCAACCAAGAGCAATGACCGTTGCCTGTATTGTTTTGGAGGGTCTATGAGAATCCCCCCAATTAACAAAAAAAGAAGCAACATGAACTGCATTTGTTGGTTCTGTTGTGACTCACTTAGTCACTGTCTGAAAATACTTCCGGCCTTGAGTGGAGCCTAGAGCAAAACAAATAAACACCAATAAAAACCACTCTATGCTTAGTCAGGTATCAGTAAGATATTCTGAAATTTAAGCTTTTCTAAGCAAGTCGACACATGGTTGTTTTTGTTTGCTGGTTCGTTTTGTTTCTCTGGCCTGGAACTGGCTATGTTTACCAGCTAGCCTTGACTTTACAGAGATTTGCCTGCCTCTGCCTCATGGAGTGCTGGGATTAAAGGTGCCACCCTGCCTGACAGATTTTTTAAGTATCTGTAGTAGTTGAGGAATTTGAATGGAATCTGTGGCAAGACACAAACAAAACAGTCAAAACTGTGAGCCCCAAGAATTTTGAAGCAAGACTTGGACATAGCACATTTTTAAACAACAACAACAACAACAACAAAAAAAAAAACCCAAGGAATCTAGTTTGCTACTGAGTTCTAGCAGGAAAGAATAGCCAGCCATAGGTTGGTAAATTACTTTGTGACCCAAACTTCCCAATATAAATTGGTTGTTTCTGATACAGCTCATCATAACGTCACATGTGATTTGAGATGCTCCACCATCAATAAAATGTTACATAGACCATTAAGCCTAAACAGATCCTAAAAGCTGTGGGGAAACTTTAACATGTAGCTTATCCCATTCCATGGAAAAAGCATAGACCCTTTGCTTTCTGTCCTTCAACTTGTGTTCATGAACCTATGGTGAGTTTATTTTCATATTCATGACTTGTCTTGTGACTAAACACCTGAAATGGAGCATCTTACAGGTGGGAGAGTTGGTTTGGGCTTACAGGGGATACAGTCCAGCATTGTGAGAAGGGCACTGGGGCAGGAAAAAGAGGTGGATGGTCACATTGCATTTATAGTCAGGAAGTGGAAAGTGAACTGGAACTGGGGCTGGGTTATGACATCTCAAAGCCCTTCCCAAGTGACCCACATCATCCACTGTGGCTCTGCTTCTTATAGTATCCACAGCCTCAGCAGCCTATTGAGGACATTCCACATCCAATCGAAAACAAGCTCTAAACCAACGCACTGCAATGGACTCTCATACTACGTGGATGAGTTGACCTCAGACTCAGCAAGATTACAGATCCATCAGCAAAATAAGTTGTTTTCTTGTTTTAAGTGTCTGATTATAGCATGGATTACTGTGCAGCCATATATAACTGGTACTGTTTGTCACATGATATTTTCAGGTAGGTTGAGCATTAAATATGATTGCTCCTTAATCCAGTATCAATTTTGAAAGCTGAGAGAGTAGGTTGAGTTGAAAAGAGGCAGTACCTTGTAGGAAACACAATTTGAGATTACTGCGTTGCATCAGGTTCAAATCAGTACCCTGGTGAGCTCAAAATTAAAAACGATGTTAATGAAGGCTAATTGTGGACAATTCAAATGGTAATGTTCTTACTAACCAGAGTTGTGTGGATGTTATTACCTTAGATATATGAGGACTGAGGTGACCCAGTCCATGTGAGTCTTCAAACTATAACACTTCTCTATGCTCTTTCGCTAATAGAAAAATGAAGTTGATCATAGCTTATTGATATTTTTTGTCCCCAGATATTGATATCAGAAAAGTGGGGTTTTTTTTGTTTATTTCTATGACAAATACCAAATAGAAACAATTCATTGGGAAGTATCATTTTGTCTTATGGTTTCAGAGGTCATCTGTAGCACGAATCTTAAAAGGTCTTATTAATAAAAACAAACCTGGAGCCAGGTACTGGGGTCAATGCTGGAAGATCAGAGAAGCAGAACAAGCCACAGCCACCTCACCTAGCCAGTTCCTCAGCCGATCCTGTTTCCTCAGACTGGAAGCCTCTCAGTCTTCATCCAGAATGGATCTCAGCTGAACTGTTGCTCAAAAGCTTAAAAGCTTAACCAGCTCTAGTTTCTGGTCCTCACGCCTTATATACCTTTCTGCTTTCTGCCATCACTTCCTGGGATTAAAGGTGTGAGTCACCATGCCTGGCTGTTTCCAGTGTGGCTTTAAACTCACAGAGATCCAGATGGATCTCTGCCTCCAGAAAGCTAGAATTAAAGATGTGAGTGCCACCATTTTCTGACCTCTATGTCTGTCTAATGGCTGTTCTGTTCTCTAACCCCAGATAAATTTATTAGGGTGCATGATATATTGGGGAACACAATATCACCACAGTCACCATTCAAAGTCAGCTGGCTTCACTGTTTCTGGGCCAGTGGTGAGGAAGCACATCATGGCTGAAGGGCATCCTGGAGAAGAGCTGCCCCTCTTCTGGTGGCTAGGAAACAGCAGAGTTGGACCCAGGAACAAAATATAGCCCCTAAGGGAATGAATGGTCCTCCGGGCCTACTTTCGTCAACTAGATCCCACCTCTAAAAGCTTCCAACTCTTTCCAATAGTGCCATCTAATTATGAATTCATCACTAGATTAGTCCATTGATTAAGTCAAACCTTTTGTGGTCCATTTGCTTCTCAATGTTCAGGTCCACCAGTGAGAACCAAGCCTTCAACATGAGCTAACATATTTTCAAAGAAATGTTACATTTTTGTGTTTGTGTGTGTGTATCTATGTAAGTTTATGTGCACCAGGTGCATGAAGGAGCCTGCAGAGGCCAGGAGAGAGGGTATTGGACCTTATGGAGCTGGAGTTACAGATGACTGTGAACCACCACATTGGGAATAGAACCTGAGTCTCCTTAAAGAGCAGTAAGTGCTCTTAGCTGCTGAGCCATCTCTCCAGCCCCAACTTAAAACTTGAGTACAAGTCATGGCAAACTTTGCTGGAGAGAAAGATATCTTTTTAAAAATATTTATTTATTTAATGTGTATGAGTGTTTTGCCTGCATGTATGTCCGTGCACCATGTGTGTGCCTAACGACAAAGGAGAATAGAAGAGGATGCCAGATCTCCTGGGACGGGAGTTATAGACAGTTGTGAGCTGCCATGTGAGTGGTGAGAACCGAACCCTGGTCCTCTGGAAGAGCAACCAGTGATCTTAACCACTGAGCCACATCTCCAACCCCAGGAAAAATATCTTATTTGAGAGATTGGTCTTAAGCCCTTAATTTTTCTCATCGCACTACTTGAAACATTAGACACAGATGGTACATTTACATTAGTAGGTTAGCTTAAAAGTATAGTCTACACTTACAGCTCGTACCATAGCAAATGATGTATATGCGCTAACAAAGCACCCTCTGAATTAATCAACTGTACTATAGTAGCATTCTCTAGCTGACGACTTAAAATAGTAGTGTACAGTAATAAGCATTCCCAGTTGACTCATACCATTCATTTGAAGCTCGGCTGATCTGGATTGGCTTCAGGAGAGCTCAGCATCCACTGTATTTCATTCTCCTTGGACCAGTGGCTACCCATGGCATACTCTTCTTGAGGTGAAAGACAGGGTTCAGGAAAGCAAGCCTAATTATGCAAGCCCAATTAACACTTCTGTTTATAGCCATTAACGTCCCATCAGGCAAAGTAAGACTCATAGGCAAATCTAAATTCAGAGAATAAGGGAATTTCTCATTGAAGATATTGACAGGAGTAAATACTTACTGAACAGTAATATGGATTTAAAACTGGGACTTTTGACTTTGCAAAAGTATTATTCCATATGTTATTATCAAAGAGCTACCGTGATATGAATAGCTTATTCAATACAATTTAGTAAATATTTCTAGAATGCTTTGTTTTTATAGGTAACGTGTTAGGTACCAAAGATATAGAAATTGATCACACACAGTTATTGACTTCAAAAAATAATAAATTCAGAAACAGGACCATTATGGCTATAAACAAGTTAAAATTTGATGTGAATGCTGCAAAAGCATTTATAACTGTTAGTGTTATGGTTACCATTTTATATACAAGAAACCAAGTCACAGGTTGATCAAATGATTTGTCCACTTTCGTATGAAAGACAAAACTGAAATTTACTCTATTTGAAGATGAGAATTAAAAAGTCATACCTTGCCCAGACAGTGAGCAGGGAGGTGATATAGTCCAATAGCTCATTTGATGTTGAGGACCTTTATCCTTAATACTGGTGAATTGGGCACCATGGCAAGGGGGTGGAATGAGCAACTTATGCTTTCCCCATAATCATAATTCTGCTTTTTTTGACTGAGGTTGCCTTCTAAACTACCCTTTATCATAAGCACTAAGTCAGATTTGCATACCTAAGCTAATAGAAATATTAGATAATATATTTCAGTCAATTTTTAAGTATGAGACTCATGGACCTTCTTGTGTGGTTTATGTTAATATAAACTAGTTTGATAACAAAGAAACACAATTCAAAGGATCATTGGATCCTCTGTTCCTGAGAAATCAGAGGACTCTGTTCAGTAAGAAGGCATTCCAAGGGTTTCAACATATGTATAACTGACTTTCAACTCTGTTAGACACTATGAAACCATTACTGTAACTTTTTATTTCATTATTTTATTAGTGTATTATAACAGTTTCAGCAGGAATGGTTCTCTTCATATTTGTTTGAAAGAGTAGCTATGAACTTGAAGAATATCCACCATTACCGTTAAGGTAAATCAGATATTCTGCATTATCACTCCTTGAAGAAGAAACAAAAACTGGGAAGAGAAATGAAAAATACACTCTTGATTAGATCGAGTGACAAGTCACTGGAAAAGTCAGTGCTCGGCCAGGCATCTAATGATTGCTATCCTAGGCAGCAGAATCTTGCTATTTGGGAGAAACAAAAACAACAGCAAATAAAACAGCAACAAACTCTTAGCGGAGCATTAAGGACAACAAACCAAATCCAGGAACTAGGGATTAATTTTATGTGGCCTGTCAGAGAGATTTAATGAATGTGCTTAGTGCCAGGGTAAGAACCTGGATAGTTACGAGTACTGGAAAGGGCTCGGAACCTTGGTGAAGAACAGTCTTCCCGGGCCATCATTTTATACTGGAGGATGTTTGTGTACTTATTTTCACCATGGGTTTCATGTTGATTGTTTGGAGTCTGGATTTTGATTCTTTCCACATAAGGTTAGGATAATGCTCCATATCAGCGTCATGTCACTTTTATTTTCCCTCTCCTCAGAAGGACCATGTCCACCCAAGGTGCCACAGTATTGGCTATTTGCCTTGGTGTGGAGAATTCTAGAAGCCTAGACTAGGGGCTGGAGAGCTGGCCTTGTAGTTAAGAACGCTGGCTGCTTTTCCAAAGGACCCAGGTTCAATTCCCAGCACCCACATGGCAGCTCACGACTGTCTATAACTCCAGTTCCAGGGGACCTGATGCCCTCACACAGACATGCACATGGCTAAAACACCAGAAGCTCAGGCCTAAACTGCAGACATTGCTCCTCCTGGAGCCTGAGCATGGAGCTGGGTTGGAACTGCGTTCCCAGTGACTTTCACTGTAGAAGCTGCTATCAACGTTTCAGTAGACCGCTGATAAAATACAACAAGAAAAAATGTACACAACTTAACTCCAGCTTCAGTAATGGCTCAGAGTGTGAGTACTATTTATCAGGAATCAGTATCTTTAGAGAATATTGTCTTCTCACTTAATTTTAATTTTTATATTTCTATTTTGTTTTAACTTTATTTATTGATTTACTTACTTTCTAGTTTTGAAGCAAGGGGTTTCTCTGTAGCCCTAGCCTATTTGGAACTTGATACGTTGCCCAGGCTGGCCTCAGTCTTGTGGTAATCCTCCTGCCCTGGGCTCCTCAGTGCTGGGATTGTAGGCATGCACCACCAGACTGGGATTCTTATAACTGACATACAGCTGAACACAGTTATGGATTGGGGTTTGAAATTGCAGATACATATAGAATGTATACTAATCAAATGAAAGTAATGAGTATTTCTGTCCTATCATTTCTTGAGGCTTTTGCACTCTTCTAAAACAGATCATGGATTTCAGGGTGTCTAGCTTTTGACATCGTGACACAAATATTGTTATCTACAAAGCACGTGCTTGAGAGCCATTAAATAAAGTTAAAAAGAAAAAATAGGGGAAAAAAGCAACTTCTCCTAAAGTTTCAAGTAAGTTTTCATGCTGAACCACATTCATAGCTACCCTAGAGCAAATGCAGTCTAAGAGACTTAGGTTGGGCACAGCGTGAAATACAATTGCCTTCTGGTACTGTAGAACTGGAAATCATTCCTCCTGGCTAACTATATCTTTGTACCCGATATCTAATCTCCCTCTCTTCCTGCTCCCAGCCTCTGGTAAGCTCTGTTCTACGTTTTTGAAGCTCAACTTTCTTATATTCTACTTGAGTGAGAACACACAGTATTTGCCTTTCTGTGTCTGGTTTATTTCTTTGAGTATAAAGTCTTTTGATTTGATC
This sequence comes from Peromyscus californicus insignis, assembly GCF_007827085.1. Classification (NCBI taxonomy): domain Eukaryota; kingdom Metazoa; phylum Chordata; class Mammalia; order Rodentia; family Cricetidae; genus Peromyscus; species Peromyscus californicus. Next base: position 46,896,491 of record NW_026294413.1, read on the forward strand.
CGTTTTGTTGCAAATGACACAGCTTCGTTCTTTTTTTGTAATTAAGTAAGATCCAGTCATGTATAAGTACCCCAATATATGCTGGTGGATACCCCTGGGCTGATTTCATATCTTGGCTACTATGAATAGTGCTGCAGTGAACACTTTATCCCCTTTAGATGTATAGCTGGAAATGGGATGGTTGAATCATGAAAATCAGAAATGGAGGTCTCAGATTTTTCTGGCTTCTGAGAATGTAATTGTTTTCACAATAAGAGATTAGGAAATATTAATCCCAGCACTCGGGAGGCAGAGCCAGGCGGATCTCTGTGAGTTCGAGGCCAGCCTGGGCTACCAAGTGAGTTCCAGGAGAGGCGCAAAGCTACACAGAGAAACCCTGTCTCGAAAAACCAAAAAAAAAAAAAAAAAAAGAGGTTAGGAAATAGCATGAGAATTTAGAATGGAGTATCCATGAGCACATGAGTAGGCCATGGGTATACGATACTAGTAAGAACTGAAATACTTTAAGGTCAGTATGGTGACATATATCTATAAACCCAAGCATGAGGAAGGCTGAGGAAGGAGGATGGCCTCAAATTCAAGGTCATCCTGGGCTACGTAGTGAGTTCCAGGATAACCTTGGCTACAAAGCAAGCTCCTAGTTCAGAGAAAAACTATATTATCTATCATCTATGTATACAAATAGATGCACATACATGTATATATGCATGTGTAAATTTTTTCTCTTTTACATATTCTTTGAAAGAGATAAGTTGAAAATTTTATTGGCCTTGTTTCTTTGGATCAAAAGATAATTTTTTTTGTCATAGCCCAAATCATTTGGTAAAGATAAAGAGCCAGAGTAATTTCAGAGGAGAATGTTCAGCCTACTTCTATGCTAATAATGGATCCTACCTCATGGCTATTTTTGACAATTTTTCTCAGCCTGTTTGAAAGGGCTGGAATTTATCAGTCTGATTATTTCCATGACACCAGCTTTATATTTCTCCATCTGAACTTCACATAATTGCTTCTGACTAGAAGGTAATTTGCCTAGCTTCTTTATTTTTTTAAAAAAGGCAACATGGGGAATGTTTCTAAGATTATTTCTGTTCTGTACTTTGGTAAAACTAAACTACTCAAACAGCAAATTCCAACTAAAGTCTATTGTCTTAATTATTCTGATAGTTTGCAAGATTATAATTTTTTTTAAAAAATTAAGACCTACAGGAAACTTGTGCAACTTCCAGTACCTTCTCTTAGAAGTTAGATCCTTTTTAAAAAAAACCCAGCAATGCTTCTCCCATAGAGATTGAATTCTTTGTGCACCCTTCCTGTTTTCGAGCACACTATTCAATTTCCTCCAAGCTGTTGATTCAATCATTACACCCTCCATTGTAAGTATGAGTCAACTAACCTTATTATAACAACTTTCCCCCTCTTTCTTCGATTTGTGTTTGGGGAACTGGATTAGTATGCTAATGGATTTCTTTTCTGTGAATCAGCCTTATTGTTTTTATGGTGAGGTTTCCTGCTTTGTTTGGACATCTCCAGATGTAATTTCATTGATGAATGGTAGTTGAACTTTTCTTTCCTTGCACTAAGTTCCATTGTTTTGTTCTCTATCTTTTCTGTTTCTTTCTACTTATTATTCATATGGCATTGCTCATCTGTGTTAAGGATAGTTCACACATTGTTCAGGTGTATAATTCCAGCTTCCTTTGTCCTACAGTAGGAAAAGCAGAAATGATCAGATTAAAAAGTCTATGCAAAAGAACACTGGAGGTGAAGAGGAATAACCTGAATTTTCTGAGGTTTTCTGTGTGCCAGTATCAGGACTAGACCTGAAAAGCTTTCCCTCTCATCACAGACTCTAGATTTGTTTCTGGGTTCTGTGGTCTCTCTGTTGAAGGAGAGCAGTGGCCGAGAGACAAAAGGCACAGGAAGAAATTCCAGGACAGATATTGCCCTTACCCTAGCTTGTTGACAGTCCATTGGCATTCTGAAGGAATGACATTAACTTTTTAATCAGTCACCCATTGATTATGTAGCCTACTGTGAGTATATAGGGATATAGATATCAACTTCTGTTTACTAAGCATACCCTTGTCTAGTAACTTGCCATATCCTCTTTAATTTCACACGACTAGCTTTTAAGAGAAGTATTGCTATCCTCATTTTACACACTGGCAAAATGAGGCTCAGAGATACAATGGCTTGCCCAAAGCTACATAACTTATCAATATGTAAGTCGATTTTTAACTCAGATGACTCCAAATTCATTCAATGTCTTATTATCATATAGCCTGCTCATTAGCTCCTTCCTTTTGACTAGTTCTTAAATTCTGACTTTAAAAGGTTACATGTGAACAAAAATGTCACATATTGTCTGGCTGAATTTCTATGAAATGTTTAGAATAGGTGTGTCTACAGAACTAGAACATAGATAAACAGTTGCTTCAGATGATGGGTAGAGAGAAAGGTCACGACTACCAATGGGCACATTTCCTTTTTGTAAGCAAGGACACAGTAAAACCACAAAGCTATACTGCTCTGCTGGTAGAAAGAAAAGTTTGTTCTTGACTAAACTGCCAAGGTTATCCCACAAGGCGGGTGGTGGGCAGGAGGGGGGCACAGAGAGAGGGGGGGCACTCTGCGTGGCCCCAAAGCAAGCAGATTCCATATGATAGTCAGCTCAGTGGGGGCTTTGAGGTGATACAGGCTCTTTGATGGACCAGGAACTCGATGCCCTTGTCTGAAGTAGTTGACTTTTGTGGGCAGGTAGTGCTTTCCTTCCTGGTAAACAGACACCTGCCTTTAGGATTCTGCTTAAACAATGACGATCCTTCTGTTTAGGATCTTTTCACCAGCACTTCCATTTTGTGGGTCTGATTCAGACCTAACACTTTCAGGATAAAAAAGTGTCCTACAGTTGTGATAGAGGTGGCTCAACCAAAAATCATCTACTTGAACGTTTTAAAAGGATAAATCATATGGTATACGGATTATATCTCAATAAATCTGTTCTTAGCTGTCTTTTATTTCTCAAGGTTAATAGAGTACTAAGGAAGACAATTTTATTAATAGCCAGCACAACAGTAAATGACATGTCTGGTGATTTGAATGAGAAATATCCCTCATAGGATCAAGTATTTGAACCCTTGGTCCCCAGGTGCTGGTGCTGTTTGGAGAGGTTATGGAACCTTTGCAAGATGCAGCCTTGCAGGAGGAAGTATGTCAACAGGGAAGGAGGACCTATGGGGGTTTATTGCCTCATCCCACTTAGTGTTCACATTCTCTGCTTACTGTGTGGGGATAAACAAGTGATCAGCCTTCTTCCCGCTCCTGCTGCCATGTTATACCTTCCCTCTCTCTGGAACCATAAACAAAAATAAATGCTTTATTTCTTAAATTACTTTTGGTCATGGTATAAGTAATTAACATGAAGACAGATACAAAAAGGCGCAATGCACTCCGGAAACTCTGAGAGAACTGGCAGAGTTGTTAGGTCCAGGGACTGGGAGATGGCTTTGGGAAGTAGATGGCATTGAAACTGAGGTTGAAGGGAACACGATGCTGTTGGGAAGCAGTAGAGCGGAAGGTGAGGGGACAGCACCGTCAAGATCACAAGACCTAGGAGTGAGTCTGCCTGGCAGAAGGGCAAGTCACACAAATTGATGTGTGTAAAGGAGGACAAGGAGGGAAAGTGGGGGAGCTGAGGGATGTAGGGAATGTTGCTATGCCAAGGAAGCAGACTCTAGATACTACGGAACATCCTTTTCCTAGGTGGGATAAAGCATTCTTTAAACTGGATTTTAGTTTGTGGTTTTGAGCACCAGAAAGCCAACACCACCTGTTAAATTAATAATTTCAAATTTGAATTTTCCTAATTTTTTTGTTCTGGCAAGTTCATGGGGTAGGGTTGTAATTTTCTTTTGGTTTCCTAACTGTGTAAGCATTTAGAGTATAAGGCACTTAAGCACACTTACAAGCTTTTATTTGAACAAGATGTAGTATGACGAAATTAAACTTTTTCTTTAAGGGGAGTTGATATTGAACTGAAGTGAGAAGGATTTGTCCAGGAAAAGATTACTAATGAGTGTTGCTTCCAACTCCATCCTGGTCAACCCTTCTTTGTTAAGGGGTGCTCTGGGTATGTTATTCAGCAGAGTTAAATATCAGCACCTTAAATCTCCTCACCACAATCATGTTACAGTAGATTCTTATACAACAAGGAAATAATTTTATTAAAAGTAAGAGCTAGAATTTGACCTTTTAAGTAATGGAATTTTAATAGCCAGAGCATTTGAAGTAATCACTCCACAAGATCTTAATGTAGAATGGAACTTTGTAGAACTTTCCCTAGGTCCACTCTTTAGATGCAACATCTTGTAGAAACCAATGAGGCGTCTCTGACCATTTTATAGTTTTGCGACACCCCCCCCTCTACAAAAAGGAAGATTTTACTGGATTTAACTAACAAGCCCTGAGAACGAGCAGTTCTTATTTCTCCTTCATTTGTTTCCATAGTGACAGCTGATGCACTCTTGAATATAAACTGAAGAAGACTCATTTTCTGGTGAAAAGGACTTTTAAACTATGCAAAGACTTGCCCCCACCTCACCCCCATCTCTATCTAGATTTTGAACCTGTGAGCCTATTGTAGTTTGAATAAGAATGGCCCTCATAGGCTCATATATTTGAATGCTTGGTCATTAGGGAGTGGCAGTACTTGACAAGGATTAGGAGGTGTGGCCTTGTTGTAGTAGGTGTGATCTTACTGGAGGAAGTGAGTCACTGAGGGGGTAGGCTTTGGGGTTCCACATGCTTAAGTCTCTTTCTGCTCCATGTGAATCCTGATGTAGAACTCTCAGCTACTTCTCCAGCAACATGTCTGCCTGCATGCTGCCATGCTTCCTGCAATTACAATAATGACCTAAACCTCTGAAACTGTAAGCCAGCCCCAATTAAATGTTTTCTTTGATAAGAGGTACTGTGGCCATGGCATCTCTTCACAGTGCTAGAACACTGACTAAGACAAAGCCTTTCAAAATGGTGCAAAAAGCAGTGAGTATATTTTGTTAAACAAGACTTTGTTAGGATTTGAAAAGTACTGAAAGACCATATTTTAAAACTTACACCAAAACATTCAAGAAAATTAAGATGTTTATATGTTCAACTTCTTTTGTTTTTGTTTTTGTTTTTTTTTTTTTTTTTTTGGTTTTTCGAGACAGGGTTTCTTTGTGCAGCTTTGCGCCTTTCCTGGGACTCACTTGGTAGCCCAGGCTGGCCTCGAACTCACAGAGATCCGCCTGGCTCTGCCTCCCAAGTGCTGGGATTAAAGGCGTGCGCCACCACCGCCCGGCTTGTTTTTGTTTTTTGAAGACAGGGTTTCTGTGTGTCACAGTCCTAGTTGTCCTGGAACTCACTATGTCGACCAGGATGGCCTCAAACTCACAGAACTCTACCTTCCACTTCCTCCTGAGTTCTGGGATTAAAGATATGTACCACCATGCCCAGCTATGTTCAACATTTAAAGTTAAAAGGCATTGATGATTCAATTGTATTAGTTAGGGTTGCTATTACTATGATAAAACATCATGACCAAAGCAACCTGGGGAGGCAAGGGTTTCTTTGGCTTACACTTCCATATGACAGTTCCTTATCAAAAACATGAGAACAGAAACTCAAACAGGGCAGGAACCTGGAGGCAGGAGCTGATGCAGAGGTCATGGAAGGGTGCTGCTTACTGGCTTGCTCCTCGTGGCTTGTTCAGTCTGCTTTCTTATAGAACCCAGGACCACCAGCCCAGGGATGGCACCACCCACCATAGGTTGGGCCCTCCCCCATCAATCTCTAATTTAAAAAATGCCCTACCGTCTTGCCTACAGCCCCATGTTATGGAGGCCTTTTCTCTTTGGAGGCTCCCTCCTCTCAGATGACTAAAGCTTGTGCCAAATTGTCATAAAACTAGTCAGCACACAGTGAAGGAGTCAGAAGGAAACTAGCTCAGGTCTCATACACGGTATTATCACAATCACGTTTCTTTTTATTGTTAGTACATCGGGCTGGCTTTTGGTTCACATTTTACTTCCATCATTGTCCTTCCCTCTTCTTTCACTCCTTTACTACTTTCTTTTATTTCTTCCTCTCTACCCTTTTCTTCCAGGAGTAGGTTACACTTTTGACTAAAGAATAATTAATAAAACATATGTTGTATTTGAGTACGACTCAATACTGTGTATTATTTACTTAAAATGCAGTGAATTGAACTTTGTGTTTTGTTTTGTTTTGTTTTTTAATAACATTTTTATTGTGTGTGGGTCTGTCTCTCTGCTGGAGGGCAGCTGTGGGAGTCAATGTTTTCCTTCCACTGTGTGGGTCTTGGGTATCAACCTCAAGTCATCAGGCCCAGCAACAGGTGCCCCTGTTTTTCTCTCTAAGGAAATAAGATAAGTTACCTTTTCCTTTGTGCATGAACGTTTGTGAGAGTGATAGAGCTGAGTGTGGGGAACGGTGAGCTTGGGCGCCCGTAGGACTAGATCCACGGGGACTTGTCTCACTCAAGAGGACTAGCTGAGGTTATGGATGCCTCTAAGAGTTCTCTTCCCCCACAATCTTCCTTCCATTGCTTCTTTCCATCTTTTGTCTCTGCTCATCCTTTCTTTTTACTGAGTCCCTACTCTGGCTCTAGCATGTCACAATGATCTGGGGTTATTAGATGAATTGATATAAATTCCGTGTGGGTTTGCATGTGTAAATATGCAATGACTTATCATCTCCAACTCCAGTTTTAAAGCAAAGTCAATGTCGATGATTTGATCTAACTGCTCTTTGGTGGAATAACCAGGCTTTGACAGCAGTTTGTAGACACTGCTTCCTGGGAGCTGAGCAGTGCTGCCGATGACATGGGAGAAGAAATCTCCGGGTCTCTCAGAACAATCAAACCCAGGTTCTTCTTTCTCATTTTCACACTTTGACCATTGCAATCAGATAGATGATGCCTTGATTTGTCCCAAGAACACATTCATAGTAAAACTCTTGCCCAAACAGAAAGTGAAAATATTTTTATTTATTGTGACTAAAAAACAGAAAGTGAAATGGTTATTCTTGTTGTTTTTCAGCAAATAAATCTGGAAGCCAGAAATGATTCTCAGTACGGTTATGGGACTTCACTATTCCTTGTCCAAGGCAAGGAAAGGGGCATGTGTGAATGCTATACGTCCATTAGATTAGATACGTGACATTTTCTAAGAACTAGTGTCTGTGCTAGCCAGACACTATATTATTATTATTATTATTATTATTATTATTATTATTATTATTATATAATTATTAAAGTCTCTGAGACTTTCAGTGGTATTTATGCTGGAAGATGGAGCCACATTTGTAATAAAAAAAAACATAACGAGAAATTAGAGTATGGTGGGAAATTAGTATATGGTTGGAAATAAGGTGGTTCAGTAGTGACTGAGTTAAAAGAGATTAAAAAATTAGCCTATAAAACAGGAAATTGTTCTTACGAAGAAGTCGGAACCTAGTTATTCCGAGAGCGTCGTCAACAGCTTTGCTTTGTAACAGTACTGAGAGCTGAAGAAAGGAGGCCGAGACAGCCATCTCACGTGGCCGCTGCACACCTTCTCCCTCCCCAATAAAGAACAGAAGTAACGTGACCGCACCAGCCTCCAGTAGTGTTGTCAGCTTTTAGGAACATACGGTGAGAAATCCCTTGAAAAACAAGATCAAAGGCACTGAATTTAGAATCCTAATTGATAATCCGCACATTCTGTGCCAGAGAAACATGACGAACCTCCTACCCCAAAGAAAGCCAAAATGTCAAAGCTCACAGAAGGCACTCCTCTTAGGACAAGAGAGCTAAAGGTGTCCTGTCTTCCTGGTGACATTTGTCTTTCTCCCTGTGTCTTCCTTTCCTTCTATAAACTCGCACTCAGTTGCCTCATTCTGAAATTCTAAGACAGGGAGATCAGTGGGGGCTAGGGACCATGCTGCTGCTGTTGGTTTTTTCAATGTCATGGAAGAAGAGATAATTCTACGTACAGATGACAGGTGAGAATAAAGAGTGAGGAAGGCAAAGTAGATTGGGTAGAATATTCAGAAAACCATAAAGATAATAGAATTCCCGGTGTGAACAGAACAGGGACATGCCTATGGAATACCGCTGATGGGCCAAAACTATGACTCATGAACACAGAAAGAAGTACAATGTAAAGACTTAGAGAGCGTATTTAATAAAGTTATAGCAGATAATTTTCCAAATCTAAGGGGAGGTGGCCATTCAGACGCAGGAGACACATTGGATGTCATACATACAAGATCAGGAAAGAACCCCTTCCTGTTATAGTGTTGTTAAAATGCTAAATACACAGAGCGGAGAAAGAGTATTTACAGGTGCAGGAGTGAGGCCCTGGGGCCCGTAGAAGACCACACCCATCAGAGTACTGACGGAGGTCTCAGCAGAAACTCTGAAAGCCGGGAGGGTATGCAGTGGTGGGCTTCAGCCTCCGAAAGATAATTGCCAACAAAGATTACTCTAAACAACAAACTATCCTTCCTAATTGAAAGAAAAGGAAAAAAATTTCTATGATAAACTCAAATTAAAGGAATTCATGCCCACTGTGCCAGCAGGATACCTGGAGGAAACTTACACGCCAAAGATAAAAACATCTGAGAGTTTACAATGTATTCTGAATACTCCTCCCACAATTACCTCTCTACCCTCCTATGCCTTTCCAACTAACTTTTAGATTTCTTATCCTCCCGCGCCCCCTGCCATTCCCTACGGAGTCCAGTTTGTATTGCCCAGCTAATCTTTGGAAGCGGGGCCTACCCTGGAGTGTGGTCAAGCCTACCAGTGGTTATATCACTGAAAAACAAAACAAAGAATGACTGTCCCTTTTCTAGGAGCTATCAAATGCCTACGCTATGGTGAGATTTTGTGACTGTCTATTTTTTCTCTCCTTGCTTTTCTAGTCCTTCATTCCCACACAGCTACCATTCTATCTTCCATCTCTTCTTTCTCTTCGGTTGATCTCTTCCTGATCCTGGCTAATTCCCATCCATTGTCTCTCCACCCTGTCAGCAGAGTCAGTTTGCAGAACCAGACATTTTACCAACTCATCAATGACATCTATTCCCTCTCACCTTTTGGCTAAAAAGAAAATGACTTTGCTCCTCAGGCGGCATCCTTCCTGAACTGGCTCCTGCGCCTGGGTCTCTAGGTTTATCTTCTAAAACTGCTTGGTACAACCCATCCTCCGGGTGGGACTCCCTCAGTTCCGTAAACACTGTGCACCCTCTGCGTCGGAGCCTTGTCACAAGCTGCGTTCTCTGCCCGGTCCATCTTCTGTGGCTCTTTCTCATCCTGCTTATCTGTCACCAGTCTGTTTGATGTCGTGACCACCAAGTTTCATTAAGACGTCTCTCTTTCTGTGTCGACAGGGCCAGTGTCACACGTTTATCCCTCCAGCCACACTGCACACTTCCAGAGTGGTTTCTTTTCACACTTCTGGATTTTCTACAATAGTCATCCTTTTTACATTCTAATGCAAAGACTGAAATAGAACTCTTGATGGAATTGGTGGACTTTAGCTGCCGAAGAGCGAGGTGTGGAAGTAAATTGGGTGATGGGTAGGCGTTTTTGTACCTGTTTTCAAACATCTGAGGGACTTTTCGGAGATGAGTTGAGATGTCCAGCTGGTGGAGACTGCCAGATGCAGATTTCCTCCACCATAAGAACAGGCAAAAAAAAAAAGAATGAATCACTCCAGACTCTCTTCAGAAAGGGCCACCCTCTCCTAGTTAGAACAAAATTTCTGTTAGAAAACGGAATTCCTTTTCTGGAGTGTTGGGTCAGATAGTCCACAGGTCTCTTCCACTCTTTGGGTTTCACCATTGTTTTGTGAAAAGGAGATGTTGATTCCACACTTATGCCTTGAAAATAGATTGACACAGCACTATTCTGAGATTTCTATAGAAGCCGGAGTCTAAGCCCCTCCCAGAATGTAAGCCTCTCCCAGAATGCAGGTGTAGGCCTGGTTCTTGTGAGGAATGTTTGACAGGGTGTTTTTTCCTTCTTTGTGTCATTCTTTTCATTCTCAGCAGGATCCCACTCCTGGCATTGTAGAAGTAATAGTATAGCAGTAAGCAAACAAGTTTTGTGTATCCTATATCTTTCTTAACTTATTCTGTATCACATTCCTTTTTGCAGTCGAATTATTGATCTAAGTAAGCTGTGAAATGTGCAATTACTTTTTATGTCACCTTTGCAGCCTTTATATCTAGTTTTAGTATGGATTGCACGAGTGATTGTTAAACTAAATTAAATTTAGGCAATCGATAAACAGAAGCACACAATCTACTTTGTTTCAGTAATCTACTAGAAGGATTAAACAAAACAAAACCCACAATAAAACTAAGTAAACATGGAACCTCAGTATACTCAGTATTTACTGGAGTTGGGCTATGTCTGAAGACAATAATAATTGTTTTTCTTTCTAAAGACAGAGAGCAGTCTGAGAGAGAAGGTGGTAGGAATAGAGATTTGTGGATGAAGGGCAAGGTGGTTAGGATGCAGAGGGAGATTGCTCGCAGGTAAGGGCAGAATCAGTTAGCAAAGGTCAGACATCCAAATGAAACCTTGACAGCTCTGTCCCCAGCCCTGTTGGCCGCTCAGCCGCAGCAGCAGAGATGGTTAATGAGGAGGAGTGTCTGTGAACACTGGATCAAGACAGACACTGCCTTCCAGCAGGCAGTATGGCCTGTGTTCCAGAAAGTTGCCAATCAAGGCTGGAGCAGAGCGACTTTCTGACAGGGACTGGCAATGTACTGACTCCATTTGCTTTCCTTGTTCCAAGAGACACAAAGTCACCACTCCACATGACATCAAAATCCCAAGGACCCTCTTTCTTTCTCATTCTCTCGTACACACACCCATAATTCCTCCTCACATCTGTTCATGCATATATATATATATATATATATATATATATATATATATATGTATTTATATGTATATGTACATATATACACACATATATAATCAGGTCTAATAGAAGAGATCTCTTTGTACCTTTCTCTCTAACATTTTCTAGACTAATAATTAACTTCCCCTTTGTCCCCAAATTTGGTATTTTAAAATTCTGGGTCACCCAAAGAAGACAAAGGGTTTTTGTTTTTATGTCTAACTGCCACCAGCCCTAAAGGAAATGCCAATGGGGCATTCTAAACAATCTTTGGGAGCAGAGATTCGCTGTGAAATAACTGAAATACCTGACAGTTAAAGCTGAAGGGAATAAGAGTTACCTGGAATTGCAGAGCTTGCTAAAAACAAACCCGGCCTCCTTGCTTTCTAATTGCGGCTTCTGTTAGCTTTCTTCCTAATGTGGAGGTGTTGCCAAGGCAATAGCTTAGCAATCTTCTGCATGGCTGCTTTCCACAGCCATCCACAGACTTTACAGACGCTAATCTGTTCAGCACACCTTTGCAATCCAAAAGGATGGAGATGTGTGTGTGTGTGTGTGTGTGTGTGTGTGTGTGTGTGTGTGTGTGTGTGTTCATATATATATATGTATGTATACTGGGGAAAGATCATTAGAAAACAAGCTGCCTTATCTTCTCTGCATCCCAGGACATAGTGTCAGCACCCACCATGGATTTTGACGTGGCCTCAGGATCTCAGCACAGTACCCAGGAAGAAGGGAGGGAAGGTAGAATAAGAGAACAGCACACCTAAAGGGGATGTGAATAGTATCTCAGATCAGGGACATTTTGGCAAGATTGAGAAGTCCAGTTATTGAGGCCAGGTAGACACGGGAGGCAGGAGCCTCCAAAGGAGCCAAAGACAAAGCTCACAGTTCAAAGCCCAAGGTGGGAACCAAAGTCGTGAACTGAATTGAGCAAAACTGTCGAGTGTCAGCATCCAGAAAGGGCTCCTGGGACTACTCGGTGTTGCTGCACCCCCTTGTCTCTACTGTGGGGCAGCTCTTTGGAAAGTATTCTCTATGGGTGGCTCTGGGCTAGACTCACAGGAAGCTGTTTAAAATTTCATGAGGCTTACTCTAGGAGACAGAACAAGAGGCCTTTGCAGATATCTCTGGAGTCATGATGCCCACTGAAGTCGTAATATTGATATACTAAGGCAAGGCCTGTCCCAGAACAGGAAAGTGATGTACTGAGGCTGCAAAATTTTAGCAGGTATTCACTTTTAGGGACTAAAGATGCAGAGTCCTTGAGGCTTGGAGAGCCAAAAGGCCCATTCCTCTAAGGCCGCACTGGGCACAAACACAAGAGCACTTGGAGTTAGCAAATCCATGGGTAGTGCTCCTTGGAACCAATAACATCATTAATATCCAGAGACTCCCTGGCATCTCCTATAATAGGATGGATAAAAATAACCATAACCCAGTGAAACAAAAGTTTTGCTCAAAACCATAGTGAAGACATTTATTTTTATCCATTTCCTGGCTGGAACATTCTAAGCACCAGCCCAAGAGGATTCATTTTAAAAAGAGCAGAGAGGAAGTTACGTCAAGGTCTCAGCAAGTACTTGTCGAGTGAGTCAATGATGTCAGAACTGCCAATGTGGAGAAGGGACTGGTATGAACTCCACCACAGTACTCCATGTCCTTTAGTTTGGTTTCAGTTGGGTTTACTTTTTTATACTTGCTTCCACATCTTCTACCTAACATGTACCAGGTGGATACTGCATGTAGTGCCCACAGAGTGTTCCTCCAAAGCCTGTCATGTAAGCCACTTTGCATGACTCTGATCTTACCCAGGTAAGACGACAGGAAAAAAAAAAATATGATCAAAAGGAACCATGCAAACGTATTTGATTTTGACTGGGACTGATGTCTAAGACAGGCTCAAAACGCACCTTCTAAACCTAACCAGCAACTTTCTAGCTTTTCAGATCTGGGTGTGATTTTCTTTCTTTCAGTTTTCCCACTTAGCTCTCCAGTTTGGGTCTGTGTCTGGGGTTGTCATCCATTATCTGGATTTATAGTTGCTGAAGACTTGCTTTAATAATTCACAAGGAATAGAACTCTCTCTGGCCTCTCCTTTTTCTTGATCATCTCAGTGAGGCAGATAGATGAAAAGATGCCTTTTGTCAGTGAAATAAATCAAGAGGAATCTGAGACACCATAGGCACCCGAACACTGAAATACTTAACATTTCTCCTCGATGCACAGTGAACTAGAACCAAAACAAGGCAGGCTCTGTGGTGGAGCCCTGGTTCTAGGAGGCTGGGTACCAAAAACACAACTTCTCCCCCAAGACCCCAGAATGTCAAGCTGATTTACCAGAAAGGCTCAATGCCTTGCCTTTCAAGGCAGAGAAAACACCTAGTGGACATTGACATTCTAAATGTATTTGATGTGTAAATGCATACAAAATGAAATTCTAAATGTATATGGTGTATAAAATACATTCAGCATTTGTTGGTTATTATAGTAGCAACTACTGCACACTATTTATGTAACTGCAGAACATGGTGCTTTGCATTTTCTAAGGAGCATCAGACAACAGACAGGGAAGAGCCTCATGGGAACAGACTGCTGCTTCAGGATTCTTTAACATTGTGTGTAACAAGTTCTGTGTCAGGCGCAAATCCCCAGTCTTCTCAACCCAGAAGAAGCCCTCATTAAATTTCAGACAGAGAGGAAGAAAGAAAGTGCCTCACCCTGTAGCCTGTGGCCAGCTCTGCTCCCAAAGCAAACAGCACTGTGTCTCAAAGGTAATGCAGACCACTCGGTCTACAGCCAACTTCAATACGTGGTTCCTTCCTGAAGCCAATAATTGGGCCTACTCCATGTGGTAGACACATCCCTCTGGATGAACCATGTTTTTATTTAGGTACACATGGAAGCCATGTGGTTGAAGAGCCCCAGCAAGCAAGCTGATGCTTGTTCTATGCTCTCTCAGACCTCCTTTGTTGCAAGTGAATAAATCTCAACCTGTGGTCCCCCCACACCAAGAAGACACCAGGACAAACCAGCTAAACTCAGACCATGGAATGCCCTACCAGATATGGAATGCCTTTTTAATATCTTTTCTGTGACTGTGACACTTCATGTGAATGACATACTTCACAAGTACACTCAATACCTTGCCTGCTGACAGCTACCCATAATCCTTTTTGAGTCCTGTTTCAGCGAAATCCATGTGTTTAAGTTCAATTTTGTAGCACACAAATAATATTGAGTAATTTCTAGTTAGATGCTGTAAACCTGTGCTATCATGGATTTCTATTCTTCCCAGAGAAGAATAGAAACAAGATAGACAGCCCTGTTGTGAGTGAAGAGCTGGGTTATTTGCTTTATGTTTTAAGATCGGAGACCAGGTGGGTGGGAAAATCCTGCTGGGGACCTTGCAAGTGAACCAGGGCCTGTTCGTGGAGGCCGGCACAGCTCCTTCTTGTGTTTACATCGAACTCCCACCCTGACTCGACATTCCTGGAGTCTGCAGTTTGATTTTGGCCCTAGCTGTTTTCACAGACTGTTCTTGCTTATGTTTGCACATGTTACTCCTAAAAGCAAGCATGTCTGGGGCCTAGCAGTTGAGTTAAACAATAATGATGCCTTTGTAGAATACATACTTCTGTATGTAAAATGGAGTCTGAAATAACTTTTTCTTTTCGTTGGCTTGTGGTCATGAAATCAAATCCAGGGCATTGGGCATGCCAAGAAAGCGCTAGGCTGTGGAGCTTCATCCGCAGACCTTTAGGTCTTTTTGCTTGTTTTTGCTTTTGTCTGTCTGTCTGTTCTGAAGTAAGGTCTCTCTACATAGCCCCAGGCTAGCCTGGAGCTCACTTCCCCCTCCTTTGTCTCCTAAATACTGGAATCATGGACCATGCCAGCATGCCTAACCTCTAATATGTCTCTAACTGCCTATACGTGTACAGACATTTAAAAACATAAAATATTAACCTTATTTATATGTGACATTCTTTTAGGTAATTAGAGAAAATTAGCCTCAGTTTCTCTTGACTTTTAGTAATAAACTGGCATCTCATTTTTCACATATCATAAAGATGAGCTAAAGGAGCATAATTGTTCTGTTGTTTTTGTTAAAATGTAATTTGAAATTGGAATAAAATAGAGTAAATGTAGGGGAGGCCAGAATCCAGACTCTTCACCAAGTTTAATGTGCTAAGCCCTGGGGATATGAAGCCACAGCCTCTTGGTATGCTCCAGAAACTCTAGCTGCCAAAATCATAGCTACTCTTTATTTTTCCATTGCATTTTAAAAGTTGCAGAGGACACAAAAGGGTTTCAGCTCAGTCTTCCAACTTTCTCCAGGCTAAAGACAGAATGGATCCCTATGCGCCTCCAAGAATGGCCTTGTTCCACACTTTGTCTTAACGAAGGTCAACTCTCTTAGTGTCTAACCTACCCTGGCTCCAATACAGGAGATGTGGCCTAGGCTTCACTGCAGGGACTCCAGAGAAGGCTGTGTTGTTCAAATATTCTAACCCAGGCTGTCTACCCTCCCACCAAGACCACTGCTCCACAATACTGGCAAGCTACTCCTAAAGCTGCTTCCTCTCCATGCTCCCTTCCTTCCCCCACTTCCTCCCATCCTTACCTTGCTTCTTTTCTATTGTTCTCTAGTCTAGATGGCATCCAAAAAGTAAATGGCAGAGATGTCTGAGCCTTCTTCAACCTGTATATTCTGCTTCTCAGTTAGGAAGAGACAGACAGATAGACAGGAAGAAAGATAGATGTCACTGGGTTAGGCAGCCCTGATTTGTGTCCTAGTCAGTAATTGATTGTGCAATGGTGAACACGTGCAACTCTTCTCCAGCCTTAGTTTCCCATAAAGATAGTACTAGACCTACTCGAAAAGTTACCTAGAGAGGGGGTGGGTGCTCATGGAGTTCAGCAGCAAAGTACATACTTAGCATGAGCAAGGCCTCGGGTTAGAGTGACACCTGCCCCTGACAGAGATTATTGGGAGAATTAACTGATGTCACAGATCTTAAAACATAAAGCAAATAACCCAGCTCTTCACTCACAACAGGGCTGTCTATCTTGTTTCCCATCATCCCTTTCTCTCAATGCCTATTTGTAGACTATATTGGGATCTCTAAACTCCTCCTAACACTCTAGGCCGTCAGCACATCACCACATATGGTTTTGATGACTGCTGAGTGACTGTTAATGATCCAGTGATGAAGAAGTTTGGATACTGGTGTGGGACAGAGAAAAACCAATATTTTTATTTAAAGCAGGTTAATTATAAATACAATATCTTTCTAAAAGAAGAAAGGGGGATATGATATAGATATATAGGATACAAATAAGGTAGGATAAAAGGGTGGATTGTCAAATCTACTTTTAAAGAGCAACAACTTGCTTGAAATGTTTTACATTGCTATGGATTTTAGTTTATTGATACATATTTAAAGTTAATTTTGTTATACTGTGTGTATATTTCTACTCTTGTTTAAGGTATTATGTTTGTGTAACTCATTTAGATTATAATGGATAATTAAAAATACAGATTAATAATTAGTTTTCTATGATAGTTAAACTTATAGCCATGTTAGTTAAGTTTTCTAGGTATACATAGATATATTTCAGATAGATAGGTAATCTTCAAACACTTCAAAAACCTACAGAATATGGCATTTAAAATGTTTTAAAAATTTAGACTTTCTGGACAGTGAGACATGTCTGCTCCTGGCAGCACCAATTTACTTCAGAGAGAAGGATGGGCATCAAAGACACTCTATATGGAGTTTATCTTCTTCTTGGTAAAAATAGCCATTTGGGCAAGAAACTGTTCTTGCCTGGACTGCTTGACTGACTGGACATGCAGGACCCATAGGAAGGTGACCACTAAACTTTGCTTGGCAAAATGGTCCTTCAGGTTCCTGCTTCATAGAGGAAACTGCCAGACATTCTACAGGACACAGAGAGAAGTGACTTAGAGACTCTAGGCCTGTGAGCTAAAGACAGATGCCCCAACTTTACAAGTCCAGGCTGCCAGCTGTCTCTGTCTATTCTCGTAAGACTCCTGAAAGTTGCTTGTGTCCTTCTCCTGTTTCTCAGGTAATATTATATCCTTCTGAGGTATTTGACGTAGTTGAAGACTAGATAGTTATAATTTCCTTAGTTATGATAAAAGATAAGTTAGATATGAAACCTTAGACTCACAAATATAGGATAGATAGGATATCTTCTTTAATTTTGCCAAATACAAATAGACTAGCTATTATAAATAGACTAGATATTAGAACTATAATTCTTGCTTGATAATTGTTTTGTTTTATGTAATTTTACTATGTTAAAGTTAAAACCTTCCTTTTTGAAAAAAAAGAAAAGGGGAAGTGCTGTGGATGTCTTTCTGTATGCTGTGAAAATGTGTTGCTATAATTGCTTGATAAATAAAAACGCTAATTGGCCAGTAGCCAGGCAGGAAGTATAGAATAGGTGGGATAAAGCAGAGAGGAGAATTCTGGGAAGTAGAAGGCTGAGTCAGGAGATGCTGCCAGCCGCCGCCATGAGAAGCAAGATGTAACAATACTGGTAAGCCATGAGCCACGCGGCAAGGTATAGATTTACAGAAATGGATTAATTTAAGATATAAGATCTAGCTAGCAAGAAGCCTGCCATGGCCATACAGTTTATAAGTAATATTTTATAAGTAATATAAGTCTCTGTGTGTTTACTTGGGTCTGAGCAGCTGTGGGATAGGTGGGTGAGAGAGATTTGTCCTGACCATTGGCCAGGCAGGACCAGGAAAACTTCAGCTACAGGACACTATACAGGAAAACACTGAAAAATGGCTGCTTTATAGTGTGAGTTACTCATCCATGCTAGAGACTATTCAGCATCCCAAGTTCAGCCTGATGTCATGGCTCCCTGTGCATCTTTCCATTCTTGTACCTTTGGTGAAAAATAAACTGGATCTTGTGTAAATATTCCCAGTAAGCAAAAGGAACGAATAGGGAAAAATACAGAAATCAAGCAGTAAATGGCACTAACATAGAAGGAAAGAAAAAGTTTTAAAAAAATCTTAGAAAAATAGATCTATATAGAAAAGCACAAGTTTGAGATAAATTATGGAGTGGAAATGCCACATCGGCAAGGGCTTGGATCTATGGTACAAATGCATTTACCACATGCTCAATAAGGAAAGGCAATTTCACAAACTGTTTCAATAAAATTTCCAGACAGAATTTGTATTATTGGCTTTATAAATGAGTCTATTGCCCTGTTTATAGAATTATAAAGGTCTTTAGGGGTCAATTAGAGTTTTTAGTAATACTTGACTATATTTTATGAGAGAAATTTTGTGCTATAATGGCATCTAGATTTGTGGAATTCGTAAATTTGCCAAGACTCATCTCTTAAGAATTCTGAGCTCTGTTGTAACAACACACAGTTCCTGTGGTACAGGAAACTATAAAATGCAGACTATGAAGCCATTGGCAAGGATTCCTGTAGGATGAAGATTCTTATAGGATGAGGATTCCTTATAAGAGTATTGCTGTAGGGCAAGTGTTCCTGCAGGAGTACTCATGTAGGAGTATTCCTGTAGGCGTGGATTCCTGTAGGTGTGGATTCCTGTAGGAGTATTCCTATAGGAAGAGAAAAAATGCTTCTTTAGTTTCTTGTCTTACAATGAGATTATAGCAATTGTTGGTATGTCAGTGGCAACAGGGCCTGGTAGAGGAGGCACAGGTCCTGCCCACGCAGCCTTTCTTTCTTTTTCTTCTTCCTAGGGACCTCTACTCAGGTGAAACCAGGGTTCTTCACTTGGCCACAGTAAAGAATTTCAGGATGAGTTAGTATAAAGCAAGTTGAGGTTTATTAAGAAAACATTTTCATATAGGTTAAAGCATAGGCATTAATAAAAAGAGAAAAATGGTAGGATATATCCATGTGCTAGCATGGGTTATCAAGAGAGATTTGCACTTAAATGTCTTAATAGTTACCATAGACATGATTTTTGCTTCTGATGTTACATTGTTCAAAGCTTTCCAGTACCAACCAAGCCAAACCTTGCTTAGTTTCCTTACAAGTCTATATTTTCTCTGTCTATTCTCTGTTCATGTTTCTTTATCCTTTTGGGAATGAGACAACAAACTCAGAAGCCACTGGTTTAGGGTGCCTTTGATAGCTTTTGACTGGGGATTCTAGCATCCTGGTTTAAGCAACAAGAGCTGAGAAAGGCCCTATTTCTCAAAAACAACAACAACAAAAAAACAACCCCCCCCAAAAAACAGACAAGAAAACATCATTCTGACTTTCTTTGTTCCATTATTATAAAAGCTTCATGAAACTGTTAGCTTATTGAGACACGGAATTTGAGATAAGCTATATCTGTATTCCCCAGGTCATCATCACTCATATTTGGCTTCAAACTAAATTATCTCTTCAACCCTTTTGAGATGAGAGTTGTGTTTCTTGTGTTGACAATGAAAATAAAACTCTGAGAATTAAGAGGGTCAACTTTCCTGAAAAAAGAATATTGTACCTATGGCTGGCAGAAGGTCATAATACTGGTCCATTTAAATGCCTATTAATCCCTCTGTAGCCATCTAGCAAGACAAGAGGGACGGATCATTTATTTTGAAACTAAAGCCCAAGGCTAGCTATAAAGCACTCAACATATCCTAGGCATAATCAGCAAATCTCAGCACTTCTGCTCACTGTGAAGTCACTTCACTTTGATTGGACACTCCCTGTGGTAGGAAGGGCTAATACAGCTAAAGATGTATTTCCAGGGTAACAAATTCCCCCCAAGTGCCTGCCTTGAGGAGACTTCTATCAGGGTCCAGAACAGATGCTATAAGCGGCTAAGGATACTAATCTGAGGGATATCAAATGAATCTAAGCACGCTGAGTTCTTTAGTCCATTCACTTTATTCTTCTAGGTCAATTCTATCTATACAGTTTCAGCCCTGTCCTCACATTCAGCTCCTCTCTGTCCCAGTTATCCTGTCCTCATAGTTTTAGTAAGCTCTTATGCTTTTGGCCTGAACTTCATCCTCCATTTCTTCATCCTCCATCTATATCCTTCCTGGCTCCTTATCCCTGGCCCTGATAAACTCTACAAGAGATCTGTTTTACCCTCTACTGAACCTCTGTGTTCCTCTCTTCTCTCTGGACATGCGGTTCTGTGTTTCTGGAATTCTGCTTCAGTCCTTATTGCACCTGGTTATACAAAAAGCCCTGTTGTTCTCAGTCAGCCTCTCTGCCATGCCCCTAGGCATGAAGGAAGGGAATGGTCTGAGCTTCATTTGCACAAGAAACAAAGCTATGCATCTAGGAGCCTGCTTGTCTTCTAGGCTCAGTTGGGGAGTTAGTTACCTAGAAATTCAGCAGGTCTGGGAAGCTTAGCTGTTTGCCAAATGGTCTATAGTATTTGGGCACACAAAAATTTCATAGCAGAAGACAGCTGAAATATTAAAAACTGGATAACACTAAATATTCCATAATAAATGGCTTTCCATCTGACAGACCCTTGGCCAAAGTATAGCTTTAATACACAACCGAATCTCTGTAATATGTTTTTGAGACCCACAAGACCAGGGAAAATTGTTTTTACACTCTTACTCATAAAAAAAGCCATCTTGTTTTCACAAGGCTCCAACAATATGTTCTTCTGCTGAACGTTGTGGTCCTCACAGATCTCACATACCACTGTAATGTAAAGAGAGTGAATTCTGAGGCCAGTCCTTGGAAGAATTAGGCTATGTTGTGGGAAGGCAGGAACCTCCTGTGTTGCAGGGAGGCTGGCATTTCATGCAGTAGGTGAATGGGTATGTGGGTGTGAACCTTTGGAGTGATTAAAATTTGTCTTGATGCTAATTCCTGTATGTCAGCTTATGGAATCCCTATTTAAAAGGCTAATGTCCCGTAGACCATGATACATTAAAGGACTAAAGCCGTCAAGAGAGTGGCCAGCAAGGGTTATTTTTGTCCTACACCTAATGAATATCACAGGCTGGCATTGACTCTTGGAAGTCTTTTCAAGACTTGTCAGGAATTTGTAGTCTCTTTTTTTGTAGAGATTTCTTGGTCCCTTGGGAAGAAATATACACTACCTCATGGGGTCCATTGGAGTAGCAAAGGAAGTGTAATATAGTAATTGCATAGTTTTGATAATGGGTGGAAAGTCAACTTCTGTCCACTTTTTCCTGTGTCCCAGGTGCTGCTCGGCATCTTTTTCACATATCACCTCCTCAAGCCCATCCTTCCATGCCTGTCCCTTCATCCATCCCTGTTATCACTGTTTTACTATATGAGAAAATGAGGTGATGGGAGGTTAATTGTGGCAAAGCAGTTGCAGAGAAGTCATGGAAAGTAGACAATGCCATATCCAGACTTGAGGTGTCTCAGTTCAAGGCTCATTAAGCCAAAGAGAAGATGGAGACCTAGCATACAGAACTCTATGGAAGCTTTTTGGGTCTGTTATGCCCAGGTCTACTCGATGTAGAGTCATTGTTAAAAGAACCTAGAGTGTTCTTCATGAGGGACATGTAAGGAACAAAATGTTAAAACTTTTGCAACTGGCCAGATGGTGGTGGTGCACGCCTTTAATCCCAGCACTCGGGAGGCAGAGCCAGGCGGATCTCTGTGAGTTTGAGGCCAGCCTGGGCTACCAAGTGAGTTCCACGACAGGCACCAAAACTACACAGAGAAACCCTGTCTCGAAAAACAAAAACAACAACAACACAAAAAGCTTTTCAACTATGAGCCTTGCCAACGAGTGAAAGTGGAGTAACCACGGGATAAAGGCTATCTCCAAGTTGTTATCTTGAAGATGTACCTCGTTCTTTTATTTCTAGCATGTCAAAAAGATTACTCTATGGCAAAGTTAAACCCAGTCTTAACAGACGATCCCAAAACTGTGTCCCCCAGGTATTTAGTCAAATGAATTGAAAACTCATCCTCATAATAATAACCTGCATACAAGTGTTTACAGCTGCTGAAGGGAATTAGAGATGCCATCCCAAATCCACTGCTTGAAAGAGGGTTCTTCTCAGCAGCGGGTGACGAAACAAGCAGGACCTGAGCAGCGCTTCACGTGGGTGAGCCTGTTCCACTCCATTTGTGCCGGGACAGGGGGAGAAACCCTCATCACAGGAGACAGAGTTAGTGCCCAGACGAGTCTGCGGGAACAGACTTTACTAAAGTAATACTCATCTTCAATTACGTTTGCCCCACGTATTTACCTTTCCATAATTTACTGTTCCCGGGAGCCAAACTCCTTCTTTTGTTTTGTGACATTGCCACATGTTAAAAAAAAGTATAAAAGCCTCATATTTAACTGTCTGTTTGGATTTTTATTATTATTTTTTCCTGTGAAGCCCTATGTGCATGCAAAATCCTGCCCTTTATTTACCATGGTTGCCTTAGAATGTCATATGCACGGGGACTAGTACTGAAATGGGAAAAGTATGATGTTTTTAAGTTGGATGGAGGCTTTCTTTCTCATCTTAGGTGGGGTTTAATTAAGGAGCTAGAGTGCCAGATACATGGTCTCACAAAATTGTCACTGAAGTCAGTGGCCTCAAAAATTCGAAGGATGAAATGCATAGATAATGGGAGAATGGGTTTAGAAGTGAGTTTTACTGCAGATACATAGGGAGGAGTTTAGGAGAAAGAAAGCAAGGTACCAGGATAGCACAAATGAGTTCCCCAAATGGGTGCCACGGCGCTGTTAATCTATGGAATTATGGCAGAAACTAAGGCATGGGAAGATTAGCTGGTGAGTCCAGTAGACCCAGTCTCAGGTGACCATACACTTCCTCGCTGTTTCGCTTGTGTCCTCATGTATAGATTCCAGGAAGGGCTCCTCATTTAGCAGAAAATGGACAATGAAAAAACAGACTTTCATTTTGGCACCCCTACCTAGCCTTGGCTAAGACAGAACCAAAGACATTGGGTTTGAACATTACTGGCAACTCTGACCTTCAGCAAGGACAGGGGCAAGGCGTTTTGGCTTTTAGCAAATAAAATGCTGTTTACTTTCAGGGTCCCCTTCCCTAAAACCATCTGACCAACTGCTATCTCCTTTTGCATCAGTACTACACCAGAGATCTTGCTTCTGGGGGTTCTGGTAGCTCAGGCTAGCCACCTACCATCTTGATAATCTTATCAAAGAGAGGAGTTATGAAATAACAAATGAATTTATTCAATTTGGCCATAGTAGGAAGGAACTGGGGAATGAGCACCCTCCACTCTGGAAATCCCCATGGGATTACAGAGAATAAAGACGGAAGTGGGAGTTAATGTGAGGCATGCAGTCAAACAGTCTTGGTCAACTGTGGTCTAGTTCATCAGTCTTTATGGTTCTTCTAGGTTCAGTGGATACCAGGTGAGATAATTGACCACAAGGCTCCTTCTAGTGAAACCTGAGGCTAGCTGGGAAGGTAAAGACTCAAGAACAGAGAAGAGGAGAAACAGTGATCGAGGCAGCGTCTGCATACCCCTCAGCCTTGAGAAAATGAACGGAGACTTCTAAATGCTGCTCCACTTGATCAGAAATGGTACATGATAAAAGCTGGTGGTTGATAATCAGTTGATTATTTAGTGTCTGTATACATCATGAAAATTCTTAGTTACTCTTATTTTAGTGAATTCAGTACTGAAGGGGGAAGATCATGTGGAGGTTGGAGTCTATCTCAGGGTGCCAGTCCTTGTCTTTGTTTGAGAAAGTGTCTCTTCCATATCCATAAGCCAGGCTAGCTTGCTCTCCAGCTTCAGTGAATTCTGTCTCTGCCTCCCATAGGCTTGCTTGGGTTACAGACACTTGTGTTACTGTGTCTGGCTTTAATATGGGTTCTGGAGATCCTCACTCAGCTCAGCAAGCCTGTGCAGCAAGCACTTTTATCTGCTGAGCCATCTCCCCAGCCCTAGGTGAACACTGTTTAAGTGATTAGCATGTCTATGTGCAGAAGTGAATAGGATTTGGACCCACAGCTTGGAGTAAAAAAAAAAAAAAAAAAAAAAGACAGCTGCAAAATGAAGGCAGAGATGCCAAGTTTTTACCTTGCTTTTAATCAAGCACCAGGCATCTGCAAGCTCAAGTGATGAGCAGATGCTTTCAGCAGAAGAGTCCTTCAAGTGCCTGTTACATTCAGTAGAAACCATAGATTATTCTGATCTTTTCCAGGGTAGGCACATGCAGTATGGTACTCTCGTGGTGCTGGGCCACAGTAATGAATTCCAGCTCCCAGCTAGAAATAGATGACCCTGTTCCTATGGCATCACATTGTCCATCAAATAATTGGAATTCAAGGCTTTAAGCATTCTGCATGCCCGGGGTACTTTCAATGCATATTAATGATGAAAAATATTTACAATCCCCCCATTTTTCACTTTTATTACAGTGTCCAATAAAGTAAATGCGAGATTCATGCCATCGTAAAATAGGCTTTATTTTAGCTGACACTGCTCTATTGCAGGATAATGTAAGTGTTCTAGGCATGTCTAAGGAAAGCCGAACTTAACTGTGATATTGATATTAAGTGCATTTTGAAATTAGTATATTTTCAATTTATAAAATATTTGCTTGGATATAATCTGCCTTAAGTTGAGGAACATCTAAATTTTTTTTCTTTTTAACTTCATCTTTTATTTTAATTTGCAGATAATTCAGTGAACCTAAATGAGAGAGAACTTTTTTTTCTCCCTACAAAGTTTTATAGATGAATGTTTAAGTTAGAAACAATCAAGGTGTTTTTGAATAGGCGAATGGATAATCAAGCTGTGGAGTATCCAAACAATGACAAAGGCAGTGATCAAAGGCAATGAGCTATCAAGTCAGGAAAGGTTTGGAGAAAACAGTTCATATTGAAAGTAAAAGAAGACAGTGTATAAGGACACATACCATGTGATGATTCTAACTATATGACATTCTGAAAAGACCAGAGTAGAAAGATCTAAAGTTGCTAAGGGTTTGGTGTGGGCTGGAGAGGGAAAGAATTAAGCAAATTAATAGTGTACAGAACATTTTTTAAGGCAAGGAACCTATTTTTTAGGATCCTCTAATGGTGGCTACATGGTGTTACCCATATGTCAAAACCAATGTATATAGTACACAGAGAAATTCTTAATGTCAACTATTACAACTTAATGACTTTAATAATAACAATAATACATGTATACTAGCTCATCAATTATACTACACAAACATAAGATGCTAAGAATAAGGGAGAACATAGGCAGATGAGGAAGGGGGTATGTGAACTCTGTCTTCTTTCTGCTTGGTTTTTCTGTAAAACTAAAATTTCTCTAAAAATTCTATTAAAAATTCAATTAAAGGGCTGGGAAGGTGGCTCAGTGGTTGAGATCACTGGCTGCTTTTACAGAGGACCTGGGTTCAGTACCCAGCACCCATGTGGCAGCTCAGAGCCAGCCATTTGTAACTCTAGTTCCAGAGGATCTGACGCCCTCTTCTGGACTCCATAAGCACTACACTCATGTGGCAAGACATACAAACAAGTAAAATACACATATAAATAAAATAAAAGTAAATACTTTCTAAAAATCACAGTCAGCTCATTCTTTGTCTTAGTAAGTACAGTAGATATTGATGGAGAGAAAAGAGAGAAGAGCAAAAATACTGAAGCAAAGGCAACACCAGAAAAAATGAAATCTATATAAAAAATAGGCAACCAGATAAAAATATTAAAGTTTCCTAAGTTTGTTATTTCTTGGGGAAAGAAGATTGAGAATGTGAGATAAGACTACAGCAGAGTCTTCTATATACTTTCTCTAAGAGCACACACTTTCCCAAGTGCTCATAAAGGCCAGCATGTCTGTATATCTGTCTGAGATGAGTAAGCAGAAACAGATAAAGCCCAACTTCTTGGACTCAGAAGAGAAGGTTTTATGTGACACCAGAGGACTATCAGAGCTGAACATGCTCTCAGCTTGAGTTCTAAAGAGTAAATAGCCTGTACTGTGGTGTGGAAGTCAGGAAGAGAGAGGCAAAAAAAAAAAAAAAATATTAAGGAGAGGCCACCAAAATTCCAAAACAATTCTTCACAGACTTTGGAAAGACAATTCTCAACTTTATGTGGAAAAACAAAATACCCAGGATAGCTAAAAACAATCCTAAGCAATAAAAGACTAATGAGATTATATCGCTAGCAATCCATGGAGTCTGCTTAATGATCAAAGGAATTTATTTGGGGGTTAACTCACAAGATAATAAAGGAATTTGTCACAGGATCCTGGAAGGCTGAGGCACAGTCCAGTGCTGTTCTCTGGTGAGCTCTGCCCTGATCCGTCCCAGCATCCAAAACCACGAGGGAGAGAAGAGAGTGCCATGTAAGTTCATCCCAGGTTTTAAGCCCCCCCCCAGAGGCCACACCCCAGGGGCATGTGCCTTAAGGTCATAGGCAGGTGTAACAGTTACCTGCTGCCTCACTAGGGGCAATGCTTCAAGGCATGGCTCAAACAGCTCCCATTACAAAAGATCTGCTGGACATCTATTGGGATTAAAAACAGATCAATTAAAGACCCAGACATAAATCCACACACATATGGACAACTGATTTTTGATAAAGAAGCCAGAAATACATACTGGAAGAAAGCATCTTCAACAAATGGTGCTGGTCAAACTAGATGTCTGTATGTAGAAGAATGCAAATAGATCCATACTTATCACCCTGCACAAAACTCAAGTCCAAGTGGATCAAAGACCTCAACATAAAACCAGACACACTGAACCTGATAGAGGAGAAAGTGAGGAATAGCACTGAGCACACTGGCATGGTTGAAGACTTTCTGAACAGAGCACCAATAGCACAGGCAACCAAGACCAACAATTAATAAATGAGACTTCATGAAACTGAAAAGCTTCTGTAAGGCAAAAGTCATCACCATTCGGACAAGGCAGCAGCCTACAGAATAGGATAAAATTTTAACTAATTGCACATCAGATAGAGGACTAATCTCCAAAATATATGAGCTCAAGAGTGTAGATACCAAAAATAAAACCCCAAATAATGCAATTTTAAAAATGGGATACATATCTAAATAGAATTCTCAATAGAGGAATCTGAAATGGCTGAGAAACACTTAAAGAAACGTTCAACATCTTTGGCCATCATGGAAATGCAAATCAAAATGACTCTGAGATTCCATCTTACACCTCTCAGAATGGCTAAGATCAAAAACACAAGTGACAGCTCATGCTGGAGAGGATGTGGAATAAGGGGACACTCAAGAATTGCTGGTGGAAGTGCAAATTTGTAAAGTCACTGTGGAAATCAGTGTGGTTGTTCCTGAGAAGTTTGGGAATCGATCTACTTCAAGATCCAGGTATACTACTCTTGGACATATACCCAAAAGATGCTCCACCCTATCACAAGGACACTTGCTCAGATATGTTCATGTCAGCTTTATTCATAATA
The DNA here is from genome assembly GCF_007827085.1 of Peromyscus californicus insignis. Taxonomy (NCBI): domain Eukaryota; kingdom Metazoa; phylum Chordata; class Mammalia; order Rodentia; family Cricetidae; genus Peromyscus; species Peromyscus californicus. Next base: position 46,923,873 of record NW_026294413.1, read on the forward strand.
GCTAGAAACTGAAAACAACTGAGGTATCCTTCAACAGAAGAGTGGTACATTTACACAATGGAGTATTGCTCAGCTGTCGAAAAAATGACATCACGAAATTTGCAGGCAAATGGATGGAACAAGAAAAAAAAATTATCCAGAGTGAGGTAACCCAGACCCAGAAAGATAAAGAGTACGTATTCGCCGGGCGGTGGTGGCGCACGCCTTTAATCCCAGCACTCGGGAGGTAGAGCCAGGCGGATCTCTGTGAGTTCGAGGCCAGCCTGATCTCCAAAGCGAGTTCCAGGAAAGGCGCAAAGCTACACAGAGAAACCCTGTCTCGAAAAACCAAAAAAAAAAAAAAAAAAAAAAAAAAAAGAGTACGTATTCATTTAAATGATAACCAAGCTACAATCTGTAGACCCAGAGAGGTTGGGTATAGAGGAAGGGTCTAGGGTAGACACATGAATCTCCCTGGGAGGGAGAAATAGAATAGATTTTATGGGTGGACTATGGGTAGGTGGGGACAGGAACAGGAGGAACAAGTGTTGGGGGGAGATAGGGGAAAGGAAAAAATTTGAGGAGAGACAACTGGAATTGAGGGGCATTTGAGGGATGATATGAAAACCTAGTGCAGTGGAAACTTCCTAAATATATGAAGGTGATTCTAATGAAGTCTCCTAACAATGGGAAATACTGAGTCTCAACTGGCCATCCCTTGTCACCAAAGAGGCTTCCAATACTGGGTCTGGGTTGCATTCAACTGAGTTGTTGGCAGAGGGAAATCCCCAAACAACCCAGACTGTTACTAAGTCAATGGATTGCTCTCTGCAAACTGACAGTGGGGGGCCCCATTGCTGAGGACAATACCCACACAAGTCATTGAACATGGAGAAGTCAAGCTGGTACCTACACGGAGCCTTCACCCTTGTGTTCTAGTGTCTTTGGTATGGGAAGGTACTCTGCAGGCAACCAAAAGGAAAATTAAACACTGACCCAGTCATAAAACCTTTGCCTACAGTCTGTCCTGCCTGCATAATATGCTAAGACAATGACAGCACAGAACTCGTGGGAGTAGCCAACCAATATCTGACTTGATTTAGGGCCCACTTCACGAGGTGGAATGCATATCCAACACTGCTTGGATTACCGAGAACCAGAGAGTAGATAGCCCAGAGACCTAAGGTAAATCCAAACACTACTAGTCTTAAAAAAAAAGGAGGGTACTGAATCGACTATGGACAAAGAGAGCACCCCACCCGGACTCTCAGTTTGGCGGTGGTGGTGGGGTGGCATTCAAGCAGGAGCCACTGACCCTACCCAGGTCTGAACTGGCAAAGGTCACAATGCAGCCCAGCAGGGGCAAGGGATTGTAACCCTGACCTGCAGCAGAACCCCAGCCAAGCCCTGACCCCACGCCATGTAGCTGGTGTGGAGGGAAAGTGCTGGGGCACTGAGGATTTCCTTATATGAGGACTCATGGCTCAGCCCTGCATCACAACGACCTGAGTGAGATAGAGAAACCCACCCACAGGCCTGGGGATGCCCACCCTGGGCTCCAAAGAGAAAACAAGAGCCCACCTTACAGCACCAGCCAAAAGGCCACTATCAGAGCAAGCAGAGGTACAGTATGGTGGTGTCTTATGGGACGGGATGGGGGAGGGGAGAATGAGAATGGTTCAGGACCTGTGGACAGAGGCAAATCTGAAAAGATGAGAAAGGAAGGGAGCGGAGTGAGATGGTGAGGAAGCTGACCCCTTGACCAGGAGCAACACACTGGAAAGCGGAGAGCCCTGCACATTGTCTAGGCAGCACAGCAGAGATGACCCTATTGATAAAAGCACAGGTGAACCAACCCTGAGGACCCATTGGTGGGAGACCTAACCCTTATCTGCCACATAGCCACATGGGCTGGGGGGAGAAGCCATCCCCACCACCCTGCCTATCAACACCTGGGGCAGGTGAGAGAACTGGTCCTGTGGTAATAAGAACGGGGAGAAATCATAGAGACTGAGGCAGTAAAGCACATGGTTTTCGTGGGTCTGCACCAGGTCCTCTGGATATTTATTATAGCTTTTAGCTTGGTATTTTTATGAGTGTGTGAACAAGTGGGTCTCTGATCCTTGTGCCTGCTCTTGGGACTCTTTTCCTCCCATTGGGTTGCCTTGTCCAACTTTGATATAATGTTTTTTTTTTTTTTTGCTTTATCTTACTATATTTTATTTTGTCATGTTTGGTTGTTATCTCTTAGAACCCTGTGCTTTTCTAATGAGAGACAGAGAGGGAGTGGATCCAGAGGGGAGGGGAGAGGAGGGAAGGGGTGGGCAGGTGGGTAGGAACTGGGAGGAGCAGAGGGAAGGGAAACTATAATCAGAACATATTATATGAGAAAAGAATCTACTTTCAAAAAAAGGAAAAAAGGAGAGTGCATGAATCTTGAATGCACAGTGTGTAGAATTTTCACTAAGGCACACACCTGTGAATTCACAGGTGAGCTCATGGTAGAGAATTTCTTTTGCTCCATTGCAGCCAGTACCTTAGTTCTCAGAGGTGACCACTCTGATTTTCCACACTTCACATTGATTTGTTTGATGTTATAGTTTGGTGAAGAGTCCCCCAAATGCCCAGTCGAAGGCTTGGTTGCCAGCCTGTGCTACTGCTGGAAGGTGGTGAGACCACTGGAAGGAAGTACACTCTTCTCATGACACAGTGCCACCACAGACTCAAAATCTCAGGGTCAAACAACCATGGGCTTAAGCTTCTGAAATGCTAACCCTTTCTTCTTACTGGTTTTTTATTTCTGACTTTCTATGACAGTAATGCAAAGATGAGTGAATTACCTACAAATCTCATAGAAATAACCCCCCCCACACACACACACATTATATCTGTGGAGTTCATCCACATTCTTTGGTATAATGGCAGCTCATTCTCTTTTAAAATGGCACAGGGTGTTTTAGTGCTTGAAAAGACCATTGTTTATCCTTTTTATTGCTGGTATTTCCAATGTTTTGCCTTTAATTAATACATCTGCCACAAACATTTTGGCACGCATTTTCTGGTTAGCATTGATAACAATTTCTCTTTTGTATCTGCTAAGGAGTAGAAATGCTGTGTAATAGCACAGGCCAAACATGTTCCCAAAGTGGTTACACAATTAAATTGCCACGAGCAACACAAGAGGGTTATGGCTGCTCCACGAACTCCACTGTGTTTACTGTTGCTCACCCTCTGTTGTAGTCATTACGGGTGACAATAGGTGTCCTGCTTTTAATGTTCATGTACCTAACGAGCAGGATAATTAAGAACAATTTGTGAGATAGCAAGTCAATCCTCTTGCAGGCTACCCAAACTGAGCTCTGTCCTTTCGTGACACATGAGCTTTTTACACATTCTAAATGTAAGAGCGTTGTCAGCTACTGTGACACCCCTTTTCACTTCTTATTTTTAATAATCATTCATTCATTCATTCATTTAGGGCTATACAAGTGCCACAGTATGTGTTTAGAGGTCAAAGGACAGCCTATGTGAATCAATTCTCTCCTTCTGCCATGTGGGTTCTGGGGATTGAACTCAGGTTACCAACCTTGTCAGCAAGCACCTTTATACACTAAGCCATCTCGTAGGCCCCCTTCCACTTTCTTCATGGCATCCCTTGGTTAAGAGACTTTCTGAAGCCGGGCGGTGGTGGCGCACGCCTTTAATCCCAGCACTCGGGAGGCAGAGCCAGGCGAATCTCTGTGAGTTCGAGGCCAGCCTGGTCTCCAAAGTGAGTTCCAGGAAAGGCGCAAAGCTACACAGAGAAACCCTGTCTCGAAAAAACAAAACAAAAAAAAAGAGACTTTCTGAATTTTGAATAAATTTAATATGCCCCTTTTGTTTTACAGTTAGTGCTTTTGTTACACTGTTTAGACCTTTTTATATTCTAATACATGTATTACTACTAGAAGCTCTTCTAGAATATATTCTTTTAGAAATATTGTTTTACTTTTGAATTTATAATCTATGTTTAATTAATTTTGGTTTATAGGGTGAGCTGAGGGTCAAGGTTCACTTTTCTCTCCAAATACACACTGAATTAATCCAGAAACATTTATTGAACTTTCTAATGTTTTCTCCCTAAATTAAAATGACATATATCAAATGAACATTCATGCATGGATCTTTTTCTTCAGTCCACTTTGTTTTAGTACTGTTTCTCTGTAATTCAGAACTAAATTGTCTTAGTCACAATGCTTTATAAAATTACCTGTGTCATATACTGATGATTCTAGATAGTTTACATTGTCATATTCACTTTCAAAATAGTTTTAATTAAACTCTAATTTGCATTTTGTACCATTAAATTATAGCTAGCCTTTAAAAAAATTATATTTAATTTTACTTTAAGATACTTATTTTAACTTTTGTCATGATTATGTGTGTTTGTGTGAGTACATGCCAGGGGCCGGAGGTATCGGGTCCTTGGTAACTGGAGTTGCAGGTGGTTGTGAACTGCATGATGTGGGTACTGAAAATGGAACTTGGGTATTCTAGAAGAGCAGTATGTGCTCTTAGCTGCTGAGTTATCTCTTCAGCCCATTGTTTTACTTGTAAGCCATGCTACATGTAAATATAATTGCAAAAGCTGCAAGAGAAAAATGCAAAGAACATATAAAGGGAAATGTAATAGGATAACAGTTGATTTCTCAATGGAAACTTTGAAAGCCAGAAGAGCTTGGAACAAACTATTCCACATCCTAAAAAGACTATGACAGTCGATGTAAAATAATATATCCAGAAAACTATCTGTCATAATTAAAGGTGAAATAAAAAATTTTTACTACATAAGAAGCCTGAAAAAAATTATATCCAACAAATCAAACCTAAGGAGGAAGCAATAGTCAGGGCTAAAGAGAAAAATGAGCATAGTAGGGAGACCGTGGGAAAAATAGGAAGCCATAATTTATATATATATATATATATATATATATATATATATGTGTATGTATATGTATGTGTATATATATATATATATATATATATATATATATTCACTGAGAACACAAACCCCACTACCAAGACCCAACAAAACAATGACCACAACTAACACAAATTTCAGTAATAATTTATATTTCAATAACTTAGTTAAATAAATGGCCTCAATTCTCCAATCAAAAGACAGACGGACTGAATGGAGCAAGAAACAGAATCCATCTATCTACTGCCTACAAGAAGCACATCTCAGTTTTAAAGCTAGAACTGCCCTAGAGTAAAAGGATGGACAAAAGTACTCCAATCAAATGGGATCGGGAAGCAAGCAGGCATTGCTATCCTAGTATCTGAAAAAAATGGACTTCGAACTAAAACTAATCAGAAGAGATAAAAGAGGGACACTTCATTGTAACCAAGGGGACAATTAATCAAGATGATGTTACTATCCTAATGTATAGGCACCGAAGTCAGGGGTGCCCAGTTCCCTAAAAACTCTAGTACTGGATTTAAAGATTAACAACAATCCATTAATAGCCAGTGATTTCAGGCGTCTTGTTTCCTGACTGGAGAAATGGAGCTGGAACAGAGAGGGGTAAATGACTGAGTCTTGAACAGGCTCCATCAGGTGCGAAGGACAACTGGAGACTCCAGCAGGACGCAGGTCTCATGAGGGTGCTGGACTCCTGCGGGGATAACAGCTGGACTAGCAGCTCACCACTGTGTTGGAGGATGATGGCAGCCGAGGCGTCGATGTCCCCACCCCAGGCAATGTTGAGAAGGAGCCTCCCCAGAAAGAGGTGATTTCTCCATCCCAAAGGACACTGGTACCTCTAGATCCCAGCAGCCCAGCTCTTGGCAAGGGGACCAGTGGGCAGAAGAGATTGCGGGCACCACAGGTGGGGGCTTCTTTGACCCCAGAACTGGCCCCAGTGCAGGTGGGAGGTTAGGCTGGGGCCAAACAGTGATTAAGATTGGGGAAGACTTTGGTTTTGAAGCAGATGAGGCCTTGGATTCAAGTTGCATTTCTCAAGGGCCAGACAAACTGCTACTGTAACCTACCCTAGCCAGTCTACCCACTGACTAACTCTTCCCCAACAATAAAAGAAAATAGCAGGTGATTTCAATACTCCACTTTCTCACTTTGTCCAGGTCATCTGTACAAGAAGAAGAAGAAGAAGAAGAAGAAGAAGAAGAAGAAGAAGAAGAAGAAGAAGAAGAAGAAGAAGAAGAAGAAGAAACAAAAGAATTAACTGACATCATACATACATTAAATGTACTTAACAGGTACCTATAAAATGTTCCATCCAAACGTCAAAAACTACACATTCTACTCAGTAACCCATAGAAGCTTTTCCAAAATAGACCACATCCTGGTACACAAAAGAAATCTTTATAAATTCAAACAGATTAAAATCACACCATGTATCCGTCTGACCACAATGCAATAAAACTTAAGCTAGAACTACGAGAAAAGTTAATTTATTTATCCTAACATAATAAAGGACAAATCCACTTCAATTTTATGTTAAAAATATTTCCCCAAACCCAGTTCCATAAAGTCATACGTGAAAAAACAAAACAAAACAGAGTTTTCTAAAGAGCCCACATCTAAAAGTGTCCTTATAAAGAAAAAGCCCCAGCCTTGAGATGTCATGGAGCAGATTATGATTTGTTACAAAATCAAATTGGAAGAATAAACATTCAGTAAATGTATGCAATGTGCCAGGCTTTGCCTGGAGTCTGATAGGGCAAACAAAAATGTTAGCAGCTTCTTAGGATCTTGGGGACAAAATTAACTTAGGAACTGAAAGTTGGGCTGGTGAGATGGTTCAGTGGGTAGAGGTGTCTGTCCCCAAGTCTGATGACCTAAGTTCAATCCCTGGGTCCCAATACTGTGGAAGAAGAGAACCAGCCCCAGTAAGCTGGGCACACATGTGAGGGATTTTTCATAATTAAATTATTTTTAAGTGGGAAGACCCACTTTTAACCCTGACCTTTTGAGGTGGGAAGATCCACCTTAAATCTGGGCCACATCTTCCTGTGGCAGCTATATAATGGACATGGTAGAAGGGAGCTCTTACTCTTTGTCACCTTGCCTTCACTCCCACTGACTAGTTCATCCGTACATGGAATCTGAGCCTACTTCTTTGGGATTCCAGTGTGTACTGATGACCAGCTGAAACATCCAGTCTAATGGACTGAACAACTACTGGGTTCTTGGACTTTCCATTGGTAGACAGCCATTGTTGGACTAGCTGTAGCTGGACCACAGCCTGTAAGCCACCAATATTCATCCTATCAGTTCTTTCCTCTAGAGAACCCTGACTAATACATACATACATTAAATCAAGGTGATGATTTTAAAAAATAACCTAAAAGTTCGAATGATGCCACACGATATTAGAGCTACTTTGGAGGTGGTTATGGATAAGTCACACTGAAATTCTCTGGGAGGCAGAGCAACTGCTGATAGTGAGAACCCTAGCTAAAGAATGGGGCTTTGAATGTGGCAGGAGAAAGAGACCTGAAATGATAAGATGAATTAAAGTTGTAGGCTTTAAAACTTGGTTTTGTAAGAAGAATTTTAATTCTCACCTTCAGCAGAGAAGCAAGAGCAAGATGTAGGGAGGTGAATTCATCATCCAGTGCACACAGGATAGAGAAATGCCAGATTCAGATGTGTTAAGGGTCACTGCCAGTAAGAAGAAATAATAAATAAAAATAACAAAGGTAACAAAACTTAAAAGGGGAAATGGCTGGTCACTATCATTTTTCAGAGGGATTAATAACCATATAAAATCCAAAAGGGAGCCAGACTCTATCATAGGGATAGAGGGTGAGAGTGGCAGAGTATCTTTTATAATGGATGCTTTCATGTCTTGACTGCCCAGTCCCAAATAACCAACTTAGAAGGCTGAATATGAATTATAAATGCTCAGCCAATAGCTCAAGCTTATTACTAACTAGCTCTTACATTTTAAATTAACCCATATTTCTATTTATGCTTTGTCACACAGCAGTACCTTTATTAGCATGGCATATTCATCTCCTGCTCCCTCTGCATCTGGCTGGTGAATCCTGACTCCACCCTTCTCCTTCCCATCATCCTTAGTTTGGTCACCCGCCTATACTTTCTGCCTGGCTACTGGCCAATCAGCATTTCATTAAACCAATTTGAGTGACAAATCTTTACAGTGTACAAGAGGATCATTCCACAGCATTTCCCCCTTTTTGTCTAATTAAAAAGGAAAGTTTTAACTTTAACATAGTAAGATTATGTGAGTTACAGACCAAACAGTTTGTAATTAATACTAAGCCTCTGAGTGATTTATTTTATAACCTGCTACAGGCTAGGCAGGATACAGGAAAGGTGTTACAAAAAAATCTGATTACAAAAGACAGTTATCAAGTAAGAATTATAGTTATAATATCGAGTCTATTTGTATTTGACAAAATCAGAGAAAACATTTAATTATCCATCCTATCTTGGTGAGTCCAAAGTTTTATAACCAATTTACCTTTTTATCATAACTAAGCAAAAAAAAAAAAAACTATGAGTATCTAGTCTTCAACTCTATCAAAGATTCCAGAAAGATGAAATGTTATCTAATGACAGGGACATCAGGCTGCCTGGACAGTCACCCAAAGTTTCTCTGCAATATTGGGGCATCCATCTTTGGTCTACAGCCCTACACATCTGACAGATTTTTCTGTGGAGCAGGGAGTTTTGAAGGACTACCCTACTTTGTCTTTGCAAAACTTGGCAGTCACCTTTTTTGTGTCCTGCTGGTCCAGTTTGGATAGTAACTGTCAGCAATTGAGGCAAGGACAGTTTCTTTGCCCATGTGTCTAGCTTTTGCCGTAAAGAAAACAAACTCCATATGGAGTTTCTTTGATGCCCATCATCTTCTCTGGAGTACATTTGGTGCTGCCAGGAGCAGATGTGTCTCACTGTCATGAAAAGTCTAAGTTATTAGAACATTTTAAATGTCATATTCTGTAGGTCTTTGAAGTTTTTGAAGATTACCTATCTATCTGAAATATATCTCTGTATACCTAAAAAAAACCTAACAAAACATGATTATAAGTTTGATTATTATAAATGACTATTAATTAATCTGTATTTAATTATACATTACATTTTTAAATGAGTTGCACAAACATTTTAAACAAGAGTAGAAATATACATATAACAAAATTAACTTTAAATTTGTATCAAATCCATACCAATACAAAATATGTAAGATTAATTGTTGTTTTTTGGATTAAAGTAGATTCAATAATCTACCCTTTAATCTATCATTTCTATATCCCCACTTTTTCTTTTCAAGAAAAATCCCTGAGTCTAATCTGCTTTGTTTAGCTTTTTAACCTGACCATTATCTATAAAAACGTATAACCGACCCCCCTAAAATGATAATGAATGTCCATAACCCATTTTTTGGGAATGTGGGCATGATTTTCTAGACTACTTCCTGTTGATTGGGGGCACTAGTAATCTTTGGGAGACCCTGCAAAAATTCAGGATATGGTCAAGTCTTGACTGGAGAATTCTGTGAGGCTAGATCATCTTAGCCAGCAGCCTTGAAGTCATTCTGGATGCAGAACTGAGAGGAAACTGCAATGGAGGCATTCTGAAATATTGGATCATCTGGGCCATCTGTTCCCATCAGAGATTTTTCAAACCTGATTTTTCTTAACCCAGAATGAATCCACAGCCTCTAATTTCCTGTGGAAATAAAAGCAGAAACTATTTCCCAAAGTAACATATCTTTTGACTTAAATTTTGAAGTCAAGATATTTTCAAAATATATAGGTTGGTTTAATCTAGCAGCTTTCATAATCAAATGTCTCTTAGTAGTTGTCATTTTTTCATAAGTAGTCAAAAAATTTAAATACAACACAATAACATACAGTATCCAGACTCTGTGTATTTTCCATCTTTATATCGCTTATATTTTTTGTTACTCTATTCCTTTTTTAAAGACTTTATTTTAAAATTGTGTTTTTTAAATCTAAGACTGTATATATTCTTTTTTATCTCTCTCTCCCAAGCCTACACACATTTTTTAAACACACTGTGACCTGTTTAGAGGCTCTTTTTTTGTCTGAATCTGTCCTTACTGTGCTTCTGTAACCTTTTCTGTCTGCCTGAGCAAAAAAAACCCTGCTGTGTAACTTAGATCACAGCATGCTGATGTGGCTCCTCCTCCTCAGTTCCCTGAGAGTCTAGTCTCATGGTGGAAGAGGCATGGTTACCTCCATCTTTGGGAGCCATGTTTACTGACCCAATTCTGGGAAGTTTCTAGGTCCATGTTGCCACCAAGTAGCATGTCACTGACTGCTCATAAACACCATATAAGAGTTTGGTATTAAGGCCTCTTAAAAGAGGTGCCTGTTTTTGCCACTAGTACAGAGTCAGGAAGCTCTCTCTTAAAGGAGCCTTGCTCACCACCAGCAAACAGAGCCCACCAGAGAAAATGCAGCTACCAAGAAGCAGTGCTTGACTCTGGTCTTATGTGACTAGAATCCTTTTTTAAGCTTTGTCAGGTTTTATGTGGAAATTTCGGCCACACGTTGGAACACCATGTGGAAATGTCCCCTGTCTCAAATAACTGACTCAGAGACTGAATATGAATTATAAATGCTCAGCCAATAGTTCAGGCTTATTATTAAATAGCTCTTACAGTTGGGCGGTATTGGCGCACGCCTTTAATCCCAGCACTCGGGAGGCAGAGACAGGCAGATCTCTGTGAGTTGGAGGCCAGCCTGGGCTATAGAGCGAGATACAGGGCAGGCACCAAAACAACACAGAGAAACCCTGTCTCGAAAACAAACAAAAAAAAATAGCTCTTACTTTTTAAGTTAACTCTTATTTCTCTTTATGCTTTGTCATGTGATGGTGCCTATATTAGCATGGCATGGTCATCTCCTGCTCCCTTTGCATCTGGCTGGTGACTCCTGGCTTTGCCCTTCTCCTTCCTTTCATCCTTAGTTTGGTTGCCCTGCCTATACTTCCTGCCTGTCTACTGGACAATCAGTGTTTTATTAAACCAGTTTGAGTAACACATCTTTACAGTGTACAAGAGGATTATTCCACAGCAATGGTGTTGGGGTGCATTGGTATAAGATGTGAGCAGTTAGCCCCGCCTCATGCTTCTGATTGACAGAAGACATCTCTGCTTAGAATAATCACAAGAATATGGAATATTCAGTTTACAGGCCCAGTGGGGACCTCCAAAATGTCAAAGAACAGGTCTCCAGGGCTTTGAAATAAACATTCCAGCAACTCTTGACCTGTTCTCTATTGCATTTCATTTAAGAAGATTCTAATATGTTGCTTATGTTTCAGAGAAAGCATTTTTCCTGCTTTGAAAGATGCAAATTTACATGAAAATTGTCATATTAGGGAACAGAATTCTAGGTTTTTATTTTTTGTTCCTCCAGTCAATGTTTTGTTCTGAGGGGAAGTCTTGTGCTCTCAACATCTGTGAGTTAAGAATCATCGAGGGAGCCTGTTTTAAATGTCCAGGCCTGTCCTCAGCCCCAGGTTTCTGCTTGAGAAGACTTGGATGGAGCATGGGGACACACAAGGTGACAGGTGTTTCTGCTGAACACTGCCTTCCTAGACCAAGCATGGCAGCAGGTGCCTGGAGGCTGCCTGCAAAGTCTAATGAAATCACAATCGCCCGGAAGCTGGCTGTGTGGCTCACTCTTTCCGGCTTCATGGGTCTTTTAAATTCTGCACCCAGGAAGGGTAAAGAGGAAAAACTAAAGCCGAGAGAGAAGTGTGGGGCTTCTAGTTACATCCGAATTTCTCGGTGCTTGCACACTTGTTCTAAGAGACAGCTTTTCTAATTGAAACGCCTGCATCAAATCATTGCTGCCATTCACAGTATCGAGCATCGAGGCTCAGAAAGACTCAGTGAACTGCCTAAGAAGCAAGCCAGGAAGCAGGTTCCAAACCCAGTGGTATCCACATCAAACTTCTATGATTAACCATGACACTCTGTTTAGTGGCAGGAGCCCAGTGGCCGTCCCATGGTTCCCACAGCAGGGGAGTGAGGCAACTGCCTACTTCTTTTTCTCATATTTTGACAGTAGAATAGCAGGTGTTGATCTGCTGTCATTTGGGTCCCTGTCTCCCAGGGTAGAACTTCCCTCATTGACAGGCATGGCTGCACTTCCCACAGGCAAGACCCCGTCCTCAGCAGGGGCTTCACCAGAAGCACACATTGCTGATTTATAAGTTTTCTTTTCTTTTTTTTTTTTCCCTTTTTTTTTCTTCCAGCAGGTACTTTTTTTTTTGGTTTTTCGAGACAGGGTTTCTCTGTGTAGCTTTGTGCCTTTCCTGGAACTCGCTTTGGAGACCAGGCTGGCCTCGAACTCACAGAGATCCGCCTGGCTCTGCCTCCCGAGTGCTGGGATTAAAGGCGTGCGCCACCACCGCCGGCCCAGCAGGTACTTTTAAGACACTGACAGGAGTGAGGGTGACTGGAGGCGTATGAACGAGGGAAAGGCTGACATTCCTTGGTGCTAGGGAAGTATAGAAAGCCCAGATCATACAGTGTTTTGAAAGCCAAGGTCAGAAAAGTGCATTTGATATTAAGGGGGCTTAGTGGTTTGATTTTTTGTTTTGTTTTGTTTTGGTTTTTTCAAGACAGGGTTTCTCTGTGTAGCTTTGCGTCTTTCCTGGAACTCACTTGGTAGCCCAGGCTGGCCTGGAACTCACAGAGATCTGCCTGGCTCTGCCTCCCGAGTGCTGGGATTAAAGGCGTGCGCCACCACCGCCCGGCTGATTTTGTATTTTAGTTAGGATGGAGAGAGAATAAAAGTTGAAGAACAAAGCAGAGTAACAAGTTTATGTTACTTTAAGTACCTAAAACTCCCTGGAGAGAAAAGAAAAGTATTAATAGTTTGAACGTCCTAACCCTGCATGTGATAGCACTAGGGGGCTGGGTCTGTGGGGAGAAATCAGATGTGGGTGGAGCTTCCGGGCACAGGATTAGTGCCACGTAGAAGGCAACTCTTTCTGCTCTTCGTCACACAAAGAAACTGTGTAAAATGGTGATGCACAGACCAGGACCCAGGCCTCGCAGGCGCTGCACCTGCTGGCTTTCTCACCCCAAACTTGCGGGCTCCAGGGCCGTGAGAAGTAAATATTTGTTACTAAAGCCATCCAGTCAATGGTAGAGTTCTTGTCGAAGACCAACCAGATTGAGAGAAGAAAATGTGTATTTAGTCTGATTGAAACAGAAACTCAGAAGAAAATTCTAGGCTGGGCGGTGGTGGCGCACACCTTTAATCCCAGCACTCGGGAGGCAGAGCCAGGCAGATCTCTGTGAGTTCGAGGCCAGCCTGGTCTACAGAGATAGATCCAGGAAAGGCACAAAGCTACACAGAGAAACCCTGTCTCAAAAAAACAAAAAAACAAAAAAACAAAAAAAAAAAAGAAAGAAAAAAAATTCTAGAAGTTCCCTCAAACCTTCCCCAAACTATGAACGATTTTTCAGGGAAGGTAAGAAGCAGTGGGGAATGTAATCAGAATTTGAGCATTTTCTGATTTTGTCTTTCTTTTTGATCCTTCTAAACTTTTCCAATACAACCTCTCTACAACTTTAGCCACATTGACTTTGAAGTCTGTATGATTGAAAGATGTTTAAGCTGATGATGATGAATTATGTATGAGATTTTTCTAGTGGAGTGGGAAGAAATCAAGTCCTTCCTTGATTGTGGGTAAGAACCCAGCTCTATCATCGTACGCTACCACAAAAAGTACCTGGAGTCACTTCAGGCTGGTGTACCAAACCCCAAGGCAGGAGAGAACCCTAGCTGGGATAGACTAGCTCTGACTTCCCTGAGACCAGCCTGGAGTGCTGGGTTTCTAGAGGTCACCATTCCCTCCTGTGTCATTTTAACATTCCTTTAGTTGCAAATGACAGAAATTCAACTTGGATGGCTGTGCTGGAGTATCACTAGTGAGGGTGAAAGGGTGGCATGCAAACTAAGGTATTGAAGATGACTAGACCTCTGGGAGAACTCGGAAATCCTGAGACTCCCCTTCCCACCCTACACTCATTTTCTGAGCTTTATGTACCATTCTTTCAACTTTATCTACACAAACAATTGCTGCTGCAACCTCTCAGAGCTCAAGACACTAGGCAAGAAGTCGTCTGTGATTTTCTCAGTACCAAGGCCCAAACTCCAAGAGCATGAGGTTTTTTTGGACTACTTCAGTTCGGTTCTTACTTCAGGGAGCCATTTGGATCAGAGGAAGGTAATGCAGACTCACAAAGAGAACCTGTCAGTCTGTCAGGGGCTAATGTCATGAGGTATCCACCAGAGAAAACTCCTGGTGCACAGGTTCAAGTCAACAGAAAGTCTCTATTAGCAAGCCACTGACGATACTGGGTGTTCGTTCGGACCTGAGTGCAGTCCCGAATCTTTCTCGGGGTGAACTTTTAAGTACGAAACCCCATCCTGGGTTGACACATTTCAGTTAGCAAGAACAGCTGAACAGAAGTAGAAGTCAAGAAGCAAGGTGAGCACATTCAGGGCTTTCCCAGAACCATGGACTTTGGTGGGTGAGGTTGTCGTTTTGGCAGGTTTTGCTGCCTATGTGCTGGGTTCCAAAGCCTGAATTGTACTTCTGTCATGGTGTCAGTTGTGCTAAGGCCCGGGGGCCTGTTCCAGTGTGAACCCTCACGGTTTACTGTTGAGAAAGGTAGCATTCCAAGTTTCCAAGGCTCCCCAGAGAAACAAAACGAGTGACAGAACCGGGGAGGGCAGAGAGAAACAGGGACAGAAAGGGATACCGACACCAGCATTTCTTCTGCAGGGCAAGGCCGGGGAAGGAACTGCCCTTAAGTTTGAAAGTGGTCTGCTTAACAGAATGCTTGGCAAGGCTGTCAGGCCTTCTTCTGTTAAGGCCTCCAACTGGTCAGATGAAGTTTATCAACAGTTTAAAGGAGAAACTGCTTTACTCCAAGTCTATCAACTTAAAGGTTAACTTTCCTGCCCAAACACCAGAGACACATCCAGAATAACATTCAACCCATGTATCAGGATACATCTAAGCTGACATACAGATTAACTGTCACAAAGGTGACAAAATGAATTGTGAGGCGAGGCAGAGAAGGGACTTAAAATGCAGAAATCCACAAGGACAGTCTCACGTGGCCCAAGAAACAGATATTTGCAGTTGTATTGAAAGAAGGAAAGTCTACTGATGAAAGAAGCCCCTGCTAGAGGCTATGGTGTGGACATTTCCCATGTGCCAGTGGGCGTCAGTGGTTCTGGACCAAAGTGACAACTTTGTGCATACTTGGAGAAACAACAAAGACGTGAGACAGGAGTGATAGTATTGGGGGTCCCCTTCCCCCTCCCTGTGACACAATGTCACTGACTTCTTACAGTGACTCCTGTGGCTGTCCCATGTCTGCATAAGCAGCTCACTGGAGCGGAGGCACACAGGCATCCCATGGCCACCGTAGGTCATGCCATGGTGTGCCAGGAGACTTTCTGAAATGCTTGTGACAGTGTAAGGGTGGGCAGTTGGACACGCAGAAAGCAGGAATGTTCTTTCAAGACAAAACTGGGTTGTATCTGGTACCTAAGCACGTGGTGTTTGTTGTTGGCGTGGGAAGAGAGCCTCTACAACCTGCTTTATTCTGAGCGTTCTCTGTTGTCCTCTCCCTGCAAGTGAGCTCTGTTTGCAAAACCCCTTAAACGATGCAGTGCCCACTAAAGAGTTTTGATTAGCGAACCAAGGAAAAACAGAGAACGGTGCTTTCTTCTGTAGAAACAGGTCTCATGTAGTCCAAGCTGCCCTCACTAAGTAATGAAGGATGACTACTCATTCTCCTCTTGAGAGATGAGGTTATAGGTGTATGCCACCACACTTAGTTTATGTGATCCTGGGGGGCTGAACCCAGGGCGTAGTGCACACTGGCAAACCCTATTAACTGAGCTGCACTCCGACCTCAATTTCTTAGTAAATATCACCAATATATGTGCTGCTTCTCCCAAGTCTGTGACCTTGACTGCCTCTCTCTTTGTCCTTGATGATTAGCTTTTTCACCCTTGCCTGGCCCTTTCTGAATCTCCCCTTCCCTCCCTGCAAGCTGACGTCTCTCCTTCTTACAAGGAACAGTTTCATGCCCGTCCAGCTATGCTCTAAACGACACTCTACACAACTGCGCCAGGCTCTAGAGTACAATCCAGGACAACTTTTCCTTCCTTTGCCACCATCTGCAAATGCTAGGGTACCACCCTTGCCTTCCCCTTTGGTGACAACCACAGATTACTTACAGAGAAGGAAGAAGGCTATGTTCCCTTAGCAATGGAACTGAAAAATCACAATGTGAGCAGAGAAGCTTGGAGTGGAAGGCTATTGAAAGTCACACAAGAATAAGCAGTGAGTGGGCTCGGCAACAGACACTACTCCTTCTGCACACTGGACTGACTCGTGACTCAACCGTGATGTCTGGGAAACCAGGCACCAGCTGTACAGCTCAAGTTTCCACACTTAGAATTCAAGCAACACATGCTTCCTTTCTACGTTTCACTTGTACTGAGCCCAGGAGGGCATTGATGTGCTCATGAGCTTAGGGGAAATTCATTATTTGTTTACTCTGGATGTTAGTCACTCTTTGTTCCCTGTGACAAAATATGTAAACAAAACAACGTAAGAGAGGAAAGATTTATTTTGACTCCTGGGTTCAATTCATCATAGGGGGGAGGGCCTGGCAGAGCAGGGTTTCTCACTGCATAGAGGCCAGGGAGGAGGCCAGGGAGAGGAAGAGAAGGAAGGGGGAGGGAAGGAGGGGGAGAGAAATAGAGCAAGAAGGAGGGAGGGAGGGAGAGAGAAAGAGAGAGGGGGGAGGATTGCAGTGTTGGGCTTTCTCTTTTTTGACTTCTGTTCCTTCTGGGCCCCCAGCCTATGGGATGGTGCGTCATATTCAGGGCGGATCTTCCCCACACAGCTGGCATTATCTCTAGCATCCTAATGCTTACGCTCAGGCATGTGCTTCACTAACCTCCTGGGTGCTTCTCAACTCAATCAAGTTATCGGTCAAGATCGTCCAAATCTTCATTGATTTTCATCCCCTCTTTCTGAAACATCTTTCCCTATGCTATGGATGGGGGTCGGGGCTCGATCTAGGGACTGAAAGAGGTTTGCATGGAGCACAGATGCTGCTGGATCCCCCAGAAACCTCTCTCTGAAGTGGATTCAGGAAAACAGGCAGGCCATGAATCGTGGCAAGACTCTCTGAGTCAAGGCAGTGTACACAAGACCTGCCCCTCTCTGCCTTTGCACACACACTCTCAGGAGTGTCATGGAGTGATGGAGGGCCTTTGCTGGCTCCTGTCTCATGAGGAGGAGAGGTTTGGGGTGTCTCACAAATCCATCCTGTGTAATAGCAATGCCAACTGAACAGTGGGACTCTGAAGACTTTAAGGACAACCTGTTATGCAAATGTCTGTCACTGGACAGGCAGAAAAGGCGGCCTACTTGGAGGAAGATGGCTTGGGGGTGGGGGTAGAGAGGATGAATACAATAAAGGCATGATGATGTATATGGATGAAAACATCATAATGAAACATTATTGTCTATGCTAGATCAGAAAAAACGAACTTCTGTCACTGGGTTTAATTTTCTGAACTGATGGTTAATAAAGCTTAGGACTATTAATGTAATTAAGTGTTCAATTATGCAATTAATTGTGTGTATATAATGACAACCTTAGGCCAACACTTAGAAATCATTGAGATATATACTTCAGAAGTTATTTTGGTCTATATATCTGGGTCTTTCCTGAATAGCTTCTATGCTGAGTTTATTTATACACATGGTATACTATTAGACTCATTGCTTGAGAAAAACAAAGGGACTTTAGGCTTTGCAAATAAGAAGTTGAAATTTTAAGTTTTTAAAAGACTGACTTTAACATCAAAATACCTTTTAAAGGAGCAGAGCAGTTATTAAAACCACAGGGAAGCGGAGGTTTGGTAATGTAAGAGGGACTCAACTCACCAGGTCTGTGTCAGAAATGTATGACAGAGGTCATGGGTTGGGGAAGGAGGGTAGCTTTTAGAACTGGGGAGTGTTGAAGGGAAGAACCCGAGGGAGAAGCACAGTCCTGACCACTCCTTGACCAGCCCAGCATTCCCTGTGTTGGGCATCTGACCCGAAGAATTACAAACATGATGGACTTGAAAACTAATGTATTTTCTCCTAAGGGCAGCTGCCATCCACAGCTGCAGGGGTGGCCTCTATTGGTGGGGACACAAGCGGCTATTGAAAGAGCAGCATGCTTTCAGGGATCTGAGCGTGGTGGGCTTCAGAATATGGCTTGGCGCTGGTCAGAAGCAAAAGGAGCTCGGAAAGGCCTGGAAGTGGGATATAGGAAACCTGTAGTTTTGTTATTGATTTTATTCTACCGAGGATATTCAGAATGGAGAGTGCCAACTTTTCAAAGAACAAAGACTAGTGAGATGTTGGAATGCAGATAGAGGGGTCGGGGGAGGAGAGAGCAGACAGATGTGCACTTGGCCAGAGAAAAACTCGGGATTTTGTCCTAAAGAGCACAGATGTTCTGGAAGGCCTTTAGTATTGTATAAGCTTGTTTTATAAAAGTCCTTCTCACAGTTCACACAAGTACAGATCATATTTCCTTCTGGATCCTTTCCTTCCCCTCCCCTCCCCTCCCCTCTCCTCCCTTCCCTTCCTTTCCCTTCCCTTCTCTTCCCTTTCCTCCCTCCCTCCCTCCCTCCTTCCTTCTCTTCCTTCCTTCTCTCTCTTCCTTCCTCCATCCCTTCCTCCTTCCCTCTCTCCCTTTTCTTCGTCTCTCTTCAGTCTGAACACAAACAGCACGCTCCCTGGAAGTCCTCCCAGCATGATTGCTGATGTCCCTGCCACCTCTTGCACTGACCCCCTTTGCTTCCCAAGCTGTCACCGGCCCTCCTGTGTGATGAAGAACCATTTGTTCTTCGCCAGCAAGGGTAATGCTCTGCCCTCTCTGAAGGTCCCCAGAATGAACCACATTTCTCTTTGAGGCATTACTGCACTTTTCTTAATTTCTTGATTATATCACTATGTTGTCATAATTCCTCTCTCTCTCTTTCCTTAGTCAGACTTTCTCAGATGGTATCTTAAGTAGATTAACGCTATGCCTGCCTAACAATTGGCATTAACTGAAAAAAAAAATGAATGAAACTGCCAAGGGAGCTTTCTGAAATTGGTGTATTTTCTGAAGTTGGTATATTCCTACACATGTAGTTCGTCATAGGAACTATACCATGCAGTTCTTCTGCCCGGTGCAATGTAGTCCTGTGAGGCCACGATGAGATAATCATGATGCCCAGACTCTAAATAATGTGAGACACATTAGCCCTATAGCAACCTTTCCTAAATTCTGCTCTGGCAAGGACAAGAAGGCAGTAGTAATCCATAGGAAGGGTCAAAGGAGGAGCTGGGGTAAGTCAGCTCTCGTAGAGGCTGAGACTCCAAGCTAACAGTAGATATCTCTCTCTCTCTCTCTCTCTCTCTCTCTCTCTCTCTCTCTCTCTCTCTCTCACACACACACACACACACACACACACACACACACACACACATACACACCCCTACTTCGATATACAGGAACATGCATGTACACACCTATCCTCACCCCAACTTATTGAAAAGTAACATGAAGAGTCTCACGATGACGCCTGCAGAATACTCAGTCCCCTGTGCAGGCCTGTGTCCCTAGTTAATAGCACTTGTTGCTCTTACAGAGGACTCATTCTCGACAGCTCAGAACTACCAGTGACTCCACCTCTAGGGAATGAGATGCCCTCCTCTGACACTGCACATACATGCTCACATATATACACACAGAAGTGAAATGCCTGTTTCAGAAGGAAACTTTAAACCACTGGTGTACACACTCTTGTGCGCATGTGTACTGTGAGACTCTTTCACTGCTGTGTCTATGCAGCTGGCCCTGTTTGGAAAGGCTCCACAGAAAGAATAAAATAAATGCACATTGATATGTTTAAAGAATGAAAACGCTGTTTCCTTTTATCCAGGCTGAGTTAAACTTTGTCTCTCCAATTCCCCACCCTTCCTTTAGTTTTGGCGTCAAACGCACTATTGAATTCTCCAAGGACTCTCTCCCAACAAACTAGTTTTCATGTTTATTTTTAAAGTAAAAGTAGGACCTCATAGTGTTTTACAAGTCTGGGTCTGATAAATGAGAATATTGTAGTTTGAAATTTCCCCTTAGAAAAATATATTTCAGAGTCTCAAAGTGGTAGACACGATTTTCTTGGTGTGTGGGGGGGGGGGGGGGCAGGGGCTAGCTCATTATTTCTGATAAACACTGGAATCCAGAGTCAAATAGACATGCTGAAAATAATACTCTGATCTAAGGTGGACTTATTATCATGAAGTTCCACTTCTAGAAACATGTATGTC
Source organism: Peromyscus californicus insignis (assembly GCF_007827085.1). Classification (NCBI taxonomy): domain Eukaryota; kingdom Metazoa; phylum Chordata; class Mammalia; order Rodentia; family Cricetidae; genus Peromyscus; species Peromyscus californicus. Next base: position 46,944,289 of record NW_026294413.1, read on the forward strand.
TTTTTTTTTTACTTGCAGGAAAACCAGCATCTGGAAACGATACCTTCCATGGCTGCTGCACTGTTTTCTGGCTCCAAAGAACATCAAATCTTAGCATGTGTCCAGTACCTGGTAGGATACAGTCTGACTCCTCTCCCACCTCAGGGCGCCATGTTCCTGCTGTAGATTTGACATCTAACCCGTAGAAGCCCGGGGGAGGTCACGTTGGTGAGAGCGGAGCCTTTTAACAGTGTACAGCCTCCCTTCATTTCCTAGTGCCTTCTGACCCAGTCGGCACAACTGGACTGGACATAGTGTAGCAGCTTCCACAACACAAGAGGCAAAGAGGACTGTGGGAAGGGAATGAGTCCTTGAGGTCAAGCAAGACAGACGTGAAGCATGCTCAGCTGGATAGGGCAATTTTCTGTGCACTTAGTCAGGTCTAAAAGCCACTTTCCGATTCTCCTGACCTTCACTTGCTTAAACCCCTCAAAGAACACCTTGTTGGGAAGTCAGGGTGATTGGAAGACAAAGAGGGTTTCCAAAGCTTGGCTGGTATGCTCAGATTCCTCAGCAAGCTGGGGAAGGTTTCTATCAGCTGAAAAGAGACGATTATTGCAACTACTGGGAGCTTGAAATTGACCATGGAAATTGGTATGTGCTATAAATGAAATGTCTTTTATACTCTCTTACCCATTGCCTGATTATAAGCATATGCTGCTCTGTAGAAATGCCCCCAGGCCTCCTTTGATTTCATGTCACTTCTTTTCTGACGTTTGTGGAGCACTTCTCTATTTATTGTTGTTATTTATATACTTGCCTTGGTACCTGACCATAGGTACTACAGGGTTTAGCACTTGCTCAACAAATGTCGCTGGTGTCAAGGGGAAGGGGTGCACATGTGCACGTGCACACACTTTTTTAGGCTTCTATTAAAACTAAGAAAACAACAATCATCATCAATAGCATTTGCCCATTCCTTCAGCTGTTTAAACAGCATGCAGTGAGCTCCCATCACGCAATTGTACTAGGCCCTGGGGATTTACCAAATGGTAGGGTATGCTCTTTTGCTTCAAGACTCTCACAGTTCACAGAAATAATACCTTTTTTTTTTGTTTGTCTTTCCATTTCTGTTTCCATGTAATTTTTAAATATGTATACATTCATTGTTTGCGAACTCATAATACAACTCCAAAATACAACCATTTACATATAGAAAACATTCTGTAAGGCCACGTTTCAATCATTAACACTTTACTTCTGGTGGGAAAGAGGTGGATATACCATAGAGGTACACAATGTTTTCCCCTTGTACCATGTACAGAGTTTGAATTTTCAAGTATCAATTATTTTATACATAAAATAAGAATAATTGGTATGGTTAACTTAAATTCAAGGACGCATGATGGGGTATGAGCCAGTAGTGAAAGGGATGTTTTTGATTTTGTGCTTTTTAAGCTGAAGAATGACCTGATAACTAAAGGTTCCACTGGTGAGGCTGAGTGGGTTTGTGGGTTGGGTATTTGGCCTCTGCTCATACAAAAATAAAAAGACTCGAGCCGGGCGGTGGTGGCACACGCCTTTAATCCCAGCACTTGGGAGGCAGAGCCAGGCGGATCTCTGTGAGTTCGAGGCCAGCCTGGGCTACCAAGTGAGTTCCAGGAAAAGGCGCAAAGCTACACAGAGAAACCCTGTCTCGAAAAACCAAAAAAAAAAATAAATAAATAAAAAATAAAAAGACTCTTCCCGCAACTAGCATTAGTTGAAAACAACCCGCAGAACAAGCATCTTGGCAGTGGTACCCAAGACCTTCTATGGCTCTGAAACAGAGAGTCCAGACTCCTGGTCTGTCCTTTTAGCTCTGATGTCATCTCCCTCATGTGACCTGGCCTCCATCAAGTTTCCAAGGCAGGAACTGAGTCATAGGCAAGCAACTGTATCAAAAGAAAAAGCAGTTCCCTGTAGAGCCCGGCATTACTGCAAATTCAGAGACAGGCTCCTTGCTGCTTAATGGCTGTCAGGATCCACCCTGGAAGTTGTCCTTTGAGGGTGCTTTTGATGGCCCTCAGTGACAACAGCTTCCTGACAACTGAACAGGGCCCTCTGAGTCATAAGGAAATCAATTTCTCCCCCAGTGACTTTCAGGATGCTATCTCCCTACTGGGTTCAGGTGGAAAGGGCTATGTTCATGGGATGGCATCCCAGCCACTGAATTTGAAGCAAATGATGTGGGGTCAGACAACTAAAGAGCTCCTTATGCTTTCCCAGTAGCAGAATAGACAGGCAACAAGGCTAAGCACTGTTTTTATATTGATTTGACTCTAGAACATGCCCCATGTTTAACCATGTGCTGCCCAGGAGCAGAGCAGTGGGACTTCAGGAAACTCTGCTCTGACTTCTTCCTTGACCTCTGCAGTCCTCCTGACAATGGCCACTTCTTACCCTTTGCTAGGTTAACCTTCCTATCATAATGAGAGGCCCTTATTGTGACTATTATTGTCATTTCCCCCTATCATTATATATCCCTGTGATATATATAAAGGACAAACCTTTCTGGAAAAATGGGTCAAGACCAGTCCTAATGACAACCACAGCGTAACAATTGAGCAACCAGAGCCACTAAGTATAACCTCCACCACCCTCAATGACAACTTCCGCATTACACCCCCCTGACACCCATGACCACCTGAGCAGCAAGGAGCCCCCATTTCTGCCTTTCTGGTAAGGCCCATTTTCTGTTTCTAAATCAAAGCCAGGAAGGATCTACTGGTCCCAGCCTTTCCTGCCTTCATGATAACTCTGCTCCGGACACTGTTTTCCTCTTTGCTTTGGCACCTTTACTGAGATTCCTCTGAAGATAACCACCTCAGTCAGTCCTCTTTCAACAGAAAATGTTTATTGAGCACTAAGAAAGAGCAAACACTGTGTGAAGCATTAGAAAGATAACGATTAACAAAAAAAATTCTCGGTTCTGTGGCCTTTGTCATGTTAGTTAAATTCTAGAGAAGCACTGGGTAGTAAATAGGGAGCTACAATGTAAATGCAGAGTCATAATTATGACAGGGAGGTGATGGAGAGGTGCACGGTGAGATTACATCACAGAGTCATCTAGGGAGGAAAGTCAGGAAGGTTCCACGAGGGAAATGATGACTCTACTGAGCTGGACTGTCAAGGGTAGAAGAACCTGGAATTCTTGACAAGTTGGTCTTCTTCCTTACAGGGAAACAAAGCAATACCTCCCAAGTCAGACTAGAACAGGAGAGGGGGAGGCTCCTGTCGAATATAAGCCTCCTGTTCAACAGGCTTATCCGCCCACATTGGCACACAAGGGCTCTTCATTAAAGGATAAAAAGGTAAGTTTCTCTAGACCAAGAAAGAAAGAAACAGGTACCCTGCTACGGTTGTTGAAATGCTGCTTAATATTTATATAATATCCCTGCACTGTGGAGTCCCTTCCTGCCATGGAGAATTGCCAGCGACTTCCCCTCTATTTAAACATTTCCCTCTAATGCCTGTTCTGTAGCCTGCCCACTAAAGCCTACTTCCAACCATGTCTCCAAGAGTTCAAGGCCATTCGGGGCTTTAAGGAGTAGTTATTTCTTTCCTCCTCACAAACCAATCTTCTTCAAGTCAGGACTAGAACTGACTTGGCTCTTCAGTTCCAATCTGGAACGAATGTGGATGTGTAAGCACAGCTGTCAGATGACAAGTTCTGCTTTCGGGAACTCCCAGGATAGAAGTTACAGTCATGAGCAAGGGTGCCGGTTGGCATTTGTGGATGTGTTAATGGGTGGCATCTGATTCACAAGCTCCTTTCTAGGGAACAAGGAGTGCCCGTTGCCTGGCACTGGCTACCGAAGTTCTGTGATGGACCTCAGCAGGGATATGTCACAAACTTCTTTGCAGAATTCCCTGAGTTAAGAGAAGCTGATGAGTCAGAAGTCCAACTGCTCTAGCCGGCTCCTCTTCTTTGAGGGAAATCTGTCTGCCTCACAAATCGTAAAAGGAAAATAAAAAGCAGTTATATATTTGGGAGGAGTGACAGGAATACGGGGGTGTGGAGCAGCGGTTCTCAACCTTCCTAATGCTGCGACCCTTTAATACAGCTCCTCATGTTGTGGTGACCCCCAACCATAAAATTATTTTCATTGCTACTTCATATCTATAATTATGCTATCATTATGAATTTTAATATAAGTATCTGTGTTTCCAATGGTCTTATGTGACCCCTGTGAAAGGGCCATTTGATCCCCAAAGTGGTCACACCCCACAGGTTGAGAACCACTAGTGTGGAGAGATGGAAATGGATACAAATATAAAATGCTAAGTTCCTACTCACTACAGGGACTCAAGAAAACGATGGATTCCAGGGAGAATGGATAAGGATCAAACTTTAGTTCATGATGTTTAACACTGCTTGCAATTGATCAGTGAAGTCCAAGTTAGAGCCCACTGCACTCATAAATTAAACAGTGTTGATGGGTGGCAAAATAAATTAAGTAATCTATGGAAATAGTCAACTTAAGAACTTGACTTGTAGGAGGAATTAAAATCATTCCAAAATTAGTGGGGCTGATTGAAGTTGAAAACAGGAAGAGGTAGTTTAACTGTATTTACATAGATACACCCACACCCCCACACACAAAATGCTGAAGTCGTGTTTTACTTTTCACATACACTGTTTCCTGTGACATCATTGTGACCTTTCTTTGTGCACTTTGATGAATTTATTTTTCAATTTCTAGTGCAAACAAAACATGTTCATGAATAATTCAAAAGCTAGAAAACAACAGAAAGGCAAGAACAAAATTCATAGGGAAATTCTAACTGAGGTGAAAATTGTTGAGAATGTTGCCAATGTCCTTGCAGGCACCTCTGTGTGTCTCTAAGGTAGATATTTTAGTAACTTTGTACTTGCTACAAAGTAAGAGGATGTCATGGTAGAGGGTATGCATAGACATCCTGGGTGCCTTTTCTAACCCGGCAAAGAACTATCATTCACTTAGCCTGTCCTCCATGTTTTATCTTCCAGATTGTGGTCCAGAGAAGAAAGGGCCCAGGGAAGAAGGAAGAGAGAGAGAGAACAGAGGGGGCCTGGCTGGCTCTTCTGGGAATGATAGTGAAGTTTTTGGTTGAGAATAGAAAAGGAGAGACAACCTTCAGAACCTATCATGATGATGAAGAAGATGAAACACAGGACATTTTGAGGTGTGCTGCTGTGGGTTAGGAATCATGCGTTCCTTCTGTGTTTGCCGAAAATGGAGAGCAAAGATCGTGATGCTACTGAAAGCCGACCACAGTGGTGTCTGTGATTTATTTAATTTACACATACATGGGAGGATCTCAGTACCGCGGATGTGTCTGTCATTTCTTTTGTCATACGACATGCCTTGGAACATCTCTCACACGAACACGTACAAATGCACAAGACTGGCTTCTGTAGGTACACTCATTCTCCGTTATGAATACCTCCTTACCAAGAAACTAATGCCCCATTGGTGGGCATTTTGTTTGTTTCTGATTGTTCTGAATATCTTTGCCTTTCTTTGCGTATTTATGTAATGAGCCCACTGAATACATGCATTCTAAATTTTAGTACGTGGTCAGAACAAAAAGCCATGCTGTTCTATGTACCGCTACCGCCAGGCACAGAAACCCCACACCCACGCAATCAGATTCTTATTCTTTGTCACTGGTGTGATTACCGTGATTTTGACAACACACCCAGAACATCGATCTGAAGATGGTGAAATCTGGCAAAATGGAGAGACTCTGACCTAGGGTGTGAGAACTGAGAATTCCGGCTGCCCTCAAGGGACTGTGGGCCTGAAGAGCCAGACCACAGCATGCTTGCTAGAGCACACAGAAACCAAGCCCGGAGGGGAAGACGTTCAAACTGGCCAAGAAACTCCATCTCCACAGATGGGTCGAACCCATCTGTGCAACCCTGACCTGCACGCCACTGCCACGAGACGCCCCGAATAAAAGGCCTGGCGCTGGAGAGGAAACTCCGCCTTTCATCTGGATCATTAGGTTCTGTGTTTTAGGTTACAGAAGTGTGGGTGGAGGCAGGGGAGTGACGCTGTGTTTGAGTGTCATGTAATCATCCATAACCCGATGGCCAGATTCCTCATAAATGAAGTATTTATTGCAAAAAGTGCTGACAGGGACATTACTAATCAGGATCACTTTCCCCCATAAAAACCCTGCAGATTAAAGGCCAGAACGTCCAACTCTGAACTGTTTGCTCATAGCAGATGGACCACAGACAGGACTCTTCTAAAGTCTGTGTCCTGGGGCTGCCTGTGACCTTGGCCCAGGAGGACTGTTGACTCTATGCTCATTTATGCTCGTTTGTCTGTAGAAACACAGATCCAGACGGCCCTCTCTGAGTTTATTTTACTAGCTCAGGTCCTGCTGGACTCTTAAGGACTTCAGGCACCAGAACAGCTGTGTTTAACAGTGTAGATTTAAGTCCCCGCCTAGGAAACCCATCTGACTTGGCCGTCTTTCTCAAAACACAAGTGGCACTAAATTATAAATGGAGAAAGCATCAGGCCTAAAATAAACTGTCACCAGACGAGAGATATCCCCCTTCCATTCCCTTCATTTCTGCTTGGGGTGGGGGGAGTTACTGCTCTGCTTTAAATCTTATTCTTAGGTGAAATGTGCTGTTTTAGACTTTTTAAAGTACTTAGATCATAGTTTCTAGATACCGATAAGAGGGGATGGGCCTGTTAGCTGCTTGTAGACACACGGAGCTGAATGCAATTGCTGCAGCTCTGCTTTGAGTGTTCTCATTTTGAAGAAGCCCATCACAGTCCAAGTGGATAGAGGACTCCACAATTGGAGCATGACTTGCGTTGCCTGGTTACGAGGCCCTCTAGGGAGATTGGGTTATCGGGATATTTAGATGCACAGAAAGCAAGCCAGAAAGCCAACAGGCAAAACTCATGCTGCCTGTAATTCCCCTGGGAGATTAGGGCAGCTTCCAAGACAAGAAGCCTAGGTAGGAAAAGAAATAGCTTCTGTTGTCACTGGGTGGTGACTAGTAGCTTTTTTGGGTTTTTGGTTTTTTTTTTTTTTTGTCTTTTTGTTTTGTTTTGTTTTGCAATGGGGAGTCTCACCATCTGAGACTCCATGATGCGTTTCACATAGCTCTAATCTTCGGGGCCATCAGGTGATTGCCCTGCCTGTGATTGTGGATCTGCAAAGGCTGCCTGTGCAGTCTGCAATACAAGAGGGCCTTTTGGTTTTGAAAGAAGTAAAAAAAATAAAATAATAAAAAGGCAGGTAGCTATACCTAAGGAAGGCACTGTAGGATTCCTGTTGGAAATTAACCTGAAGGTAGGAGACAGTAGAAGATCAGAGATGGGCAAAAGCTGATTCTCTTCCTATAATCCAGCAGTTCTCAACTTGTGGGTCAAGACCCCCACAGGGGTCACATATCAGCTATCCTGCATATCAGTTGTTTGCATTATGATTCATAACAGTAACAAGATTATGGGTATGAAGTGGCAATGAAAATAATTTTATGGTTGGGGGTCACCAAAGCATGAGGAACCGTATTAAAGGGTCACAGCCTTAGGAAGGTTGAGACCACTGCCCTAATTGAAAACTGTCTAAGCCTTTGAAAACTATTTGCTTTTAGCTCAGAGCCATATTATTTTGCCTCCTTTCTGTATTCCTTTTCTAGATTATAGAAGAGAAATCCTAGGTGACATTTCTTTCAGTAGACTACTGAGTTAAGTGTTCCAGCGAGGGGAACTTATGTGTGTTTTGGAAAGCCAACTAGAAAGAAACTATTTTCTTGTTGCTACAGCCTTGGACGGTAAACTGAGCTTCACCCAGGCTTCCGTTGGCTCTCATTTCATGTGGACAGCCACCAGGTCACTGGCAGTGTCCTCCTGATCGTCCTGTACCTCCAGGTTCCCTCAGTAGTCTTCTCCACTTTTGTTTTTTCCTGCATCCCAGTGGATGTGTGAAACAAATTCTCTTAGAGTAAATATCTTTCCTCGTAAACTGCAGAGAGCTGCTTTGTCTGCCCCCGCAATGAATCAGGAATGGCATAAGGGAATAGACACAAAAGCCCAACACTGTGGTCATTTATGCTAATAAATCTTAATGTCCATGAGCATCAAATTATAGCCTGTTTTATAACTTACAGACACATAGCTGTATGACATAATGTCATTATTAGAACATTAGAAGTCAGACCAATGTGTGACATTAGTAGTAAGGATATTGGTAAAATTTGGGGCTGACAGAGGTGTAACGTTTCGGTGGGCAGTGCATGAGAGGGGCTGGGTTGCCAGTAATGCCTGATTTTATGAAGGTTTAAATTTATGTGTGGCTTATTAGTTCTATTCTCACTATGACTGAAGCACTAAGATCACCCCAACAGTTATACTTCTAGTATGCTAAAATTTAACAATGTTTCAATTTAACATTGGAACTGGTGGGGCATTTACTTTTCCCAGTGCCAATCGTGAAGTAACAATTTTGTCATGGGATTCAGCCTTGCGCTTGACATTAATACAACGGATAAAACAGACTAAAGAATACATTCAAAGTCTGTCCTTGAGTCCAGTTTTCCATCCATCTGGTAAATGACTTGGTAAAATGTGTACATGGGCTTTACACACACACACACACACACACACACACACACACACACACACACACACACACACGGATGAGAGGGCTGGTTTGCCAATGTTGGGCATTACTTAAGAAATTGGAACTCTCTGGTGAAAAGATTACGCATACTCTTGGGGAAGAATGGGCCAACCTTGACTTCCAGGGAAGATGACAGATTAGAAGCTGCTTCCATGTGATTCAGTGATGGAGAAGGGTCAGGATCAGAAAGGCCAGACCAGACTCTGCTCCAAAGAGAACAGGAGAGAAAGGGTATCAGATGGAGTTGCTGAGAAACAGATGGGTGATGCGATGCAGGATAAAGAACGCAGCCCAGCTGGGCAGCAGCAGGTGGATCTCTGTGAGTTCAAGTGCAGCCTGGGCTCCAGAGTGAGGTCCAGAACAGGCTCCAAAGCCACACAGAGAAACCCTGTCTCGAAAAACCAAAAAAAAAAAAAAAAAAAAAGAACGCAGCCCAGCTGTGTGGCTCCTGGGACAGGAAGGGAAGCAGAAGCTTCTCCCAGAAGGTAAGCCAGACCAAAGAAAACAGATTCCTACTCATAGGGCAAGCCCACATGAGACCCTCAAATTCAGTGGTAAGTTTTGATGAGACAATGACTCCTCTGGCAGGATGGGCATGGGGGGAAGGAGTTCTGTGCCGTCACTCCCTATGACCTGGAGAACTGTAGCTGGGTACCATCTTCAGAGGGAAACTAGGGTTTGACACCATTCTACCCGCCACACGAGGTGGTAACAATTTATAACCCTAGCAGCTGCTAAGAAGACAGAGGCATTAGGATCACCAACAGGGGCTTGCTAGGCTACAGAGAGTTCAAGGCCATCCTGGGAAACTTTGTAGACTCCGGCCTCAATATGAAGAACAAGGATGACTGTGGAAACACTTCAGGGGTAACCTGCTTGCCTAGCATATGTGTGGCCCCAAATTCAGTCCACTACACAACAACCCAAATCCAGAGGTTCTGAGAATAGGGAACATTTGCGTGTCAGGGAGCTTGGATTCAATCACAGCTTCAGGGTGGGAGACAGACACAGGGGACAGTTATGGGGCCTGGAAACTGGCCCTGAAGCTTGCAGTCAGCAGGAGGCTTGGCTTAGGCCATTGAGTGCCTAGGTATGGGTCCTTGCCCTCAGAGGCAGACCTCAGAGGGAAGAACTGTGGGGTGTGGTAACCCTGAGCCTGAGGACCACAGGAAGGTCAAGCTGGAGCCACTTATTTGCCCGAGGCTCACAGTAGTACAGTCTGGGGACTGGAAAGCTCCAGAACTCTGGGCATCCTCAACTGCATCACTCTGGCATGCTGATTGATGCTTGCCGGGTTTTAAAGAATCAGAGAGACAGTCTACCTGCTCAGATCCCAGTGCTCTTTATACTTGCCATTCTGAACACATTTGGGAGACTCTTCCCTGCCCCACGCTAGAACACTAGTCACTCCAGGGTGTCCGAAGTAGGGAATAATCAGAGAAAAGAAAAATCTTACCAGCCCATAGACTTCAAAAGTGAGTGGTCAGTGGAGGCCTCCTGCATATAAAGAAGGGAAACTACTGAAATAGAACACATAAAGGATTCAAATTCTTAAACACCAAAACAATCCCCCCAACCATCCAATCAGTAAATGGGCAACTGAACTGATCGGAGAGTTCTCAAGAGAAAAAAATATAAATGATTGGTAAGTATTTGAAAAACTGCTCAACATCCTTAGCAATCAGGCAAATGTGCTTATCTTAGAATGGCTATATCAAGAAGATAAATTCTGTGAAGATGTGGAGGGAAATAAACTATTATTGCTAGTGGAAATGCAAGCTGGTACAACCACTATGGAAATTTTTATTGAAGTTCCTCAGAAAACCTAATTTACATCACATTACAGAGACACTTGAGTGCCCATGCTTATCGCTGTACCAGTCACATTAGCCATTGTGTGGAAACAGCCTAGATGTCCATGAACACATGAGTGGGTAAGAGAAATGTGGTATAGATACACAGTGAAATTCCATTTTCCTAGAAAGAAGAATGAAATATTATCTGAGGGAAAATGGATGAAACTGGTGACCATTATGTTATGCAAATTAGGCTATATTCAGAAAGTGTGTGTGTGTGTGTGTGTGTGTGTGTGTGTGTGTGTGTGTGTGTGTGTAAAACATGAAGGTAGAAGGGGGATTATGAAGGTAGAGGAAGAGGTATGAAGAGACAGAGGAAATGAAGAAAAAGATGGATAGAGGAGGAAAAAGACAAAATACTGTGTTTTCCTATATATCCAGAATATAAAAGTGTGTGTGTGTGTGTGTGTGTGTGTGTGTGTATGCTATACTTGGAAACAAAAGGGCATAGGAAGGGATGAGAGGTGAGAAAGGGGAGGAAGGTGGTGTGGGGGGTGAATATAAACATAGCACAATGGTTACATTATATAAGAAAATGTCACAATGAAACCCATTGTTTTCCACGCTAACTAAAATAATAATAAAATAAACAACAATAGGAAGGACATGGCGCCATTAGCAAGATGTTTAGCATTTAGGAGCAGGAAGCCTAGAAACTTCTTTGTCACGTCAGGGGGAACCGGACATGCCTCTCCATCAAGCAACAAGTTTCTAGCATTCAAGCCAGGTAATAGCAGACATGTCAGAAACATACTGAGGTTAGCTGGGCAGTGTTCCAGGGCTTCGGCGACCAGTAACGCATCTAGAGAGCTGCCTGCTAGGTCTTACAGTCCCTCGGGCTGATGGCTGTGCTGATTCAGTACTACTCTGTCTACCCCTTTCCTGGTCGGACAGGGGCAGGGCTATGACTGTCCTCCAAGTAAATCTACATCGCAGGGAATTCCGCTAAGGGAGAGCTTCTGCCCAAAGAAGGATAGACTTTATGCTCAGCGAAGAACAAGGAACAAGATGCTTTCTACTGGTGTATCCCGTGTCTCGTGTTTTTGCAGTAAGGACTCAACGTCTTAACACCCTAGTCCCATTGCCACATAGCCATGGCATTATAATAGTTTACTGCACTACTTTTGGAGGTCAGAAACAATGTGTGATTTTTGAGCCCCTTGGATTTTTCTGTGTCTATACCCAGCGTGACTCAGGAAAGCTGGTGCTATGGTTGGGATGTGATTTTTTTTTTTCCCTACCACGACTCCTGCTGACCCTTGTGGCACTGTTAGGAAGTCTTGGTGAGCAGAAGCAGAGCCCTCACAAATGCATTATGACCTGCTTGTAAAGTAAGACAATGCCTTGTATTTGCCTCTATGGCATGTATTCGCTAGCCCGCTAGCACTTCCTCTTTCCTTCATGACTTGAAGCATCATGAGACCAAATAGATACTGATGACATTGTTCTTGGGCTTCCAGGCTCCAGAACTCTGATTCCAAATAAACCTCTTTTCATATAAATTATCCAGTCTCAGGTATTCTATTGTCACAAAACAAAATGGACTGATCAGGCAACTTTTATCTGTCTACTGGACATCAGTTTCTTGAACTCCACTATATGCTTGGACGTGGGCAAAGTGCTGAGGACACATGATGAATAAGACAGTCTCTGTCCACGGGAAGTTTGTGATTGGTTACAAAACAGTCACACAAAACAGTAGTTTGGTTTCAGGAATGAATTTTGATCCCATCAAAGGCATATCATTTGAGTCCTAAATACACGTTTTAAATTCTGTTTGTCTTGAAGGTCTCCACTGGTGACCTTCCAATACGAGGCTTACTGCTATTTTAGACAGGAGGGTTTTTTGTTACCCATGCCTTTAATGTCATACAAGTCTCCCTGCTTGACTTTGTTTAAATGTACCAAGCTTGAGAATAGTTTGGGAGCATCCCAGGTTGTGAAGATAAGAGTTTGCCCCCTCGGAAGTAGGCTGAGACTTCTGGCATGAGATCCATACTGATGAGAGGCTTTGGGGTAATTTTATAGCCATGGGTTCTTATAATGGTGACCTCTGAATGAAGTTTGAGGGAATTCAATGAGCCTAACTGATGTTGTGTTGAGAAGAAAAGCCAAACATAGTGTTGAATCTGTTCAATTTCCACGTGTCTGTCATCTGACAGTACTCCAAGGCAGACAGCTCGGAGCACGGGGCATTGCTGGCAGCCCTCTCTGCTTTCTATTTCCTCCCCGAACAGGGTAATTCTATCTCCTATAAAGGAATGCCTGCTTTTAATTATTCCTGATTTGTTGTCAGGGAACACATTATCCACCAAATATGACCAGAGATTTATACATGAACACACAATCAGTCCCTCACAAGGTCTTTGACCTAAGTTTTATTCCCCATAGCTTTAAATGGAGCAGAATGTTGTTAAAAACCGTGCCACACATGGAATCCAAGGGACACTAAATAGACAAAACACACTTGAAAAAGAACAAAGCTGGAAGGCTCTCGCTTTCTAACGTCAACATTTCCTACAAAGCTGGAGTAATCAAAGCAGTGTGGTGCTGGTACAAATGACAGAATAGTGAATAGCACAAAAGGTGGAGGCCTGGTGTCTGTGATCAAGCAATTTTGACAAGGAGTCTAATGCAACCTAATGGAGTGGGGGGAAATCACCTTTCAAAAATTATATTAGGAAAACTAGGTACACACACACACACACACACACACACACACACACACACACACACACACACAATGAAGAAGAAAAAATAAAGTTAGACTTCACAATCACATATTCACTGAAAGTGGGTCAAAGACTTTGACCTAATGAAAATCTTAGGAAAAAAACACAGGCCTGAACTTTCACAACACTCCCCTTGACAATGTGTTTTTAAAGTATGACATTAAAGGCATGGGTAACAAAAGGGGAAAAATCATACAAATTAGACCTCAAGAAAAAGATTTAAATTTGTGCACTAAAAGAAGCTGTCAGCAGAGTGATAAGGCAATCCGCAGAGTAGGAAGACGCATTTGCAAATCATGTCTGAGAAAAGATTAATACGCAGGATATGTAGGGGACTTCCCAAGTTCAACAACAAAAATCATTTTAAGATGTGCAGAGGACTTGAATAGACATTTTCCCCAAAGAACACACACATATGGGCAATAAGTTACAGGGTAGCCAGCATTACCCATTGTTAGGGAAATACAGATTAGAACTACAGTGAGTTACTAGCTCAAACACATACACCTGAACCAAAAGCAGGAAAGGCGAGGTAGAAGTTAGAAAACGCTGTGCACAGTTGGTGGGAATGTAAATGGTATATTTGTTATGGAAAAAATATAGCAGTTATCTTTAAAAGTTGGATAGAATTCATGTATGAACTAGTAATTCCACTTTTTCCTGTATGTTCCAAAGAATTGAAAGTGGAGTCTTGAAGAGGTGGTTATATACACACATGCTCATAGCGACATTATTTCTCAATAGCTAAAACACAGAAGAAACCTTACAAATGGAGAAAAATGTGATATATACATATGATGGAATACTGACTTGCCTTAAAAAGGAAGAAAATTCTGCATCATGTTAGTCATGGATAGATACTGTGATAAGTGAAACAAGCCAACCGTAAAAACACAGGTGCTGTATGATTCTGCTCACATGAAGTATTTACGGTGTTAGAGATCACGGAGCAGTAGAATAGTGGTTTGTAATCAGTACAGAATCAGTCTGAAAGATTAAAGAGTTATGTAGGTGAATTCTGGTGAATACTATATATTATAAACTTATTTAATATCATCAAAACATATACTTAAATATGGCTAAAATGGAACATATTATGTTAGCATGTTATATGCACTTTACCACAATAAAAATGGGGAAAATGGAAAAAAGAATACAAATAGATATTTCTCTAAAAGAGATGTGCAGTTGGGGCTAAAGACGTAGCCGAGTGGTAAAGCACTTGCCTTACATGCATGAGGCCCTTGTTTGATTCCTAATACAGAAAAATAATCCCTATTGAGCTGCACAGTTGACTAAAAGTGAACAAAAAGATGATTGATGTAATTAGTCACCATGCAAATGAAAACCTCAATGAAGTTTTAAGATGCTAGCCTTTTAAAATGGCTAGAATAAAAATTCAGATTGTAGCAAGTATTGATAAGGATGCAGAGAAACTGTTATTCTCTTCTGTTGGTGGTAGAATGCAAAATGATCTTCACACTTAATCATAAAATTGCTATATGAGCTATGAATTCTACTGTTAGGTATACGCCCAAGAAAAATTAAAGCATGTCCACACCAAACCCAGACATAAATGTAGATAACAGCATTATTTATATTAGTCAGAATGTAAATTTTAACAATCTTCATGTCTACCAATGATTGAAAGTGCTAGGTAGCTAAGTCAGATACCAGCAGGCTTGAAGGTCATTGAAAACGGCCCTCTCCCTCATAACCAACAGCCTGTAAAGCCAAGAACTGAATCCGTGGGACTCTACCGTTAGAGGTCCTACTGCGCTCCAGCTCTACAGAAAACAAGTGGAGAGGAGACCGAGATGGAAGGAGGAGGTAGTTTAAGTCGTCTTGGGAAAATGAAGTAAAAATTGTTTGTTTCAAAATAAGATACGCCTCACTTTTCAATAGGAAATAACCTTCAGGGTTCTGCGGGGCAATGGGTGGAAGATCCACACTTGGCAGGGTTCTTTGCAGGTAAACACGTTCTTGCTCTAGCCTTTCCTTCCTACCTCCCATGTCCCTGTAATTTTACAAGTGAAAACTGTGATGGGTAAAGGAAGGAGAAATCATCTCAGCTCCCCCCTTAAACTTTATGATCCCGTGGGGGAGGGGATAGTTATACATCAGACAAACGGTGGGAGGTTCAGGTAGCATGACTTTGTTGGGGCCCATTTAGGAAAGCCTGTTTCCTCCTGGTAGAGCGTGGCTGTTTTATAAGCTCCTTTTCGTTCTTCATTTAATTCTTCTTGGTCTGCTCTATTATATAATTACCACTTAAAAGAATGAACCTATCAGTCACCTGGAAAGCAAAAAAAAAAAAAACAAAAAAACAAACAAAAAAAACCTTCAGGAAAGCCATCTGTTCTGGGGACTTTAAAAATTAGTGTTGGGCCCCAAGATGGCAGCTTTCAGGTGTCTCTGGTGCTGTTGAATGGAGAAAGCTTTATTGTTCCCTTTAGGCACGAGTGTTCATGTCCTCTATGGTACTGCCAATAAAGGACAGCAGTTTGAATGGGGGAAAAAAAAGAAATAGTATAAGGTCAGCATACAAATGTGAGTGGGCTCAATGGTCTTCCTGGCCTTTGACTACTCTTGTGGTGAGAGCGTTTTCCTCCGCAACGATCTCATTGGCCATCACCAGCTCTCACCCTCGAGTGTGTTGTTCTGCTTTAGTTTGTAAGGATCACACCTATCACTGTGATCTATGTGATGGCTAGAATTCTCTGGACAGTAACCCCAAGGATTGGCAGCCAAGTGGGGCCCAACAACAAAAGGAAAACAATGCATGGTGCATTATTGAATTAAGACATGACTCAGTCATGCAAAGAATGAAGTGTTGGTACATCCAAACAGAGGATGAACCTTGAAATCATCAGATTAGGTGAAGGAGCTAGTCACCACAGAACACACTGCGTATGTCCTGTATAGGTGACATCCAGAAGAGGGAAAGCCATAGTCAGAAAGCATGTATGTGGCTGCTTAGGGCTGGTAGAATGGGAAATGGAAGATGCTTGACCCAAGAGTATGAGGTTCTTTTTGAAGTAGCGAAATGTTCTAGAACAGATTGCCTGCTGGTCACATATATCTATAAATATCTATAAATGCACCGCACTGTACCCCTTAAAAGGGTAAATTGTATGGTTTGTGAAGTCTGTCTCCGTAAAGCTATTAAAAAACATCCCACCCCAACCCTGCTGTAGGACTCTCAGCTCTCATGGACAGATCTGATGGTAGGTATCCAGATGACCAAGAATTTATGTGATTTGAGCTGGGTAATGGGCATGGAGGGTGTTGAGTTGAAGTCAGAGTATCCCCAGAATAAAGGAGCAGTCCTGCTTAGTTCCCACTAACCCTGCACGTAGATTATGGAGGATTATGTAAGATCCTGTGCATATGATGCAGCCCCAGGGATTCAAGACAACCAAATGACTTTCAAGAAAAGTTGGACATCAGCATATTACTTTTTTCCAATTAATTCAAAGATCAGGAAGAAGGCAAGGAAAACAGTCTCCCTTACAGCTGCAATGCAGAAGAGATATACAAGCTCTTTATTCCCGTGGTAGCAAAAAGAAATTCTCATACAGTGCTTAAGACATACTTTTCTGTAGGGCTAGCAAAGAGCAGTGGACTCACCAAAGTCCCGAAGAACTTATCTCCCCTCCCCTCCCTCCTTCCAAATTCCATTTTGGCTGAGAAGTCACCCAGTAAGAGGACAGCAACCAGACAGAAAATGACAGAACAGCCTTATTCTTAGAAATTCAGTTTCAGGACCTTTACTGAGTTGATCCAAAAATATCTGCTAGGAAACCAAATTATCTTCCCTCCAGTACTGACAAAATCAAAAAAGGCAGTGGCAGTGAGGTTTGGGTGGTACTCGACATCAATTTTCATCAGAGAAATGCAAATTAAAGCCACAACGAGATGCCATTCCACATGCACTAGAGTGGTCAAAACTTTAAAAAAAAGAAGTGATAGCACCAAACATGGGCAAGGATGCAGAACACCCAGCCCTTCTGTGCATGGCCCCTGAAGGTAGGAAATGCCATGACAGTCTCGGAACACTCACTGATGGTTGCTCCCGGTGTCGGGGAAGCCTGCCCATGAAAAGACACGTGCTCTCTATATTCATACACAAAAGAAATAAAGATATGTGTTCATCAAGAGACTGAGACAACAAATCAGCAATCCTGTTTAACAATAAAAAGGAACAAGTTACTGATCCATTTGCTAACAATTGGCCAATGTCCATAATGTTATATTAAACAAAGAAGCCAGACATGAAATGGCCCATGCTAGAAAGTCTATGTGCATAAAGTTCAACAATACACAGAGCTAATGTATGCATTAGACGTCGGAGAAGTGGTTGTTGACTTTACGAGAGGAGCTGAGTTTTGACCAAATAACTTTCTAGGGACAATGAAATTGTCAGTATTCCATGGTGTCCCTTCTGTGGAGGCTGCTAGGAGATGCCAGCTGCTGGATCCTGCTCTACTCCAAGGCTGGGCTTAGCACGTCTCCATACTTGTGGCTCAGTCTTGCAGATGAACCTCAGTTTCTCTCATTTCTTTGGGTCTATCCTGCTGGGGATGCTCTTTTGGACTGCTATTTTCCACGTTTAGTCCTTCAGGGATGCTGCCCAAATCTAAATGTGCTTTAGCCACAGCCAAGCTCCTCCCAGAAAGGATGGATTTCAACCTGGGTCTGAGCCCTAGTAGATCCATAGACAGAATTTAGTATTCCATGAACTTGAAGGAGAAACACTGTATCTTCATTTTTACTAGTTGGAAATTTGGCATTTCCTTTGATTGTGAATATAAGCAACACACTGTAATAACATTAACAGTATGCATAATCATCATGATTAGAAATCATAACTTCATGTAACAACTGTTTCACATACGTCAAAATATTGTGTATTACCATCACTACTTAAAAAGTCTAGCAATTATTATGTCTATCATACCATCTCATTTAGCGAATTAATAAGGAATGTGTACATTATTTTAAACATATTCCAAAACTGGACACAGGCCAGGGAAACAAGTGGGCTAATTGCAGATCTTCACCTTCCCTCTCCACTCTCACCCCCAGCGCGCTGTGGCAGACCACCTGCTGTGGCCTCCCCTCTCTCTGCCCTATCTCCGGCAGATCACACAGCTCTTCTCCTCCAATCTTCTTCCTTCTCCCTTCTCGTGCCCTTATACCAGCTCCATCTCCAGCAGGCATTCCCCAGGAACTTGCTTCACTCTCCCTCCTTTTCTCCAAGTCCAATGCCCCAGTCTCATCCCCAGCTCTGTAGTAGACTCCCTGCGGTGGCCTCTTCTCACTCTCTGCCCCCCCATTCCCAGGGGACTAAGCAGAATCTGGTGGCACACCCTGCTTTTTTCTCTCCTGTGGATTCCCTCACCAGCTCCCCCAGCCCACCCCATTCCTAAGTATGCTCCCAACACCTAGAAACACATTGTACCTGGAAACCTCGGTGGCCACACCTAGCAGGATCCCCAAAGCATTATCTACCAGGCAGCACACAAACCACTATACTGTTCTAAGAAACAGAGAGGACAACAGAAACCAAGAACAAAACACCCACCTAGCAAAGACGAGACCAGATGTCAGAACCAAGAATTGCAATCTTCCCAGATCCAGATGCCCAGATGCCAGCATAAAAACAGTCCATAACAGTCATGGCATTATGTCCCCGCTAGAGCCCAGCAATACAGCAGGCCGTGAACACAGGTGAAGCACAAGCCAAGGACCCTAACACAGCCTTTATGGATATGGGAGAGGTCCTTAAAAAGGAAATCGGATGAAAACACAAACAAACAGTGGAAGGAAATAAGCAAAAAACTTCAAGACCTGAAAATAGAAATAGAATCAATAAAAAAACCCCAAATTGAAGAAAATATAGAAATGAAAATTTAAGAACTTGCACAACCTCAGAGGCAAGCCTCACCTACAGAATACAAGAGATAGAAGACAGAATTTCAGACATTGAGGACAGGATAGAAGAAATTAATATATCTGTCAAAGAAAATGTTAAATCTATAACCCTCCTGGCATAAAACATCCAGGAAATCTGGTACACTATGGAAAGACCAAACCTAAGAATAATAGGAATAGAGGAAGGAGAAAAAACCCGGGTCAAAGGCACAGAAAATGTTTTCAACAAAATCGTAGAAGAAAATGTCCCCAACCTGAAGAAGAAATGCCTGTCAAGATACAAGAAGCGTACAGGACACCAGATGGACTGGACCAGAAAAGAAAGTCCCCTTGGCACATAATAATCAAAACCCTAAATGTACAGAAACAGAAATGTAAGATTATTTAAAGCAAGGGGAAAAGACCAAGTACCATATAAAGGCAGACCTATTGAATAACACCTGACTTTCTGTTTGTTTGTTTTGTTTTGTTTTTTGACACAGGGTTTCTCTGTATAGTTTTTGGTGCCTGTCCTGGATCTCGCTCTGTAGACCAGGCTGGCCTTGAACTCAAAGAGATCCACCTGGCTCTGCCTCCCGAGTGCTGGGATTAAAGACGTGCGCCACCATCACCCAGTAACACCTGACTTTTTACTGGAGACTCTAAAAGCCAGAAGGGCCCCAAATTCCAGGACACCACAGATGCCAGCCCAGATACTATAGCCAGCAGAGCTTTTGATTGTAATAGATGGAGAAAGAAAGACATTCCAAGACAAAACCAAATTTAAGCAATACCTACCTATAAATCCAGCCCTACAGAAGGTGCTAGAAGAAAACCTTCAGCCTGAAGAGGTTAACCACAACCAAGAAAACACAAGGAATAAATAATCTCAGACCAGCAAATCAAAGGGGTGTTAGACAAGAATGAAATAACAGGAATCAACAAACACGGCCCAATGATCTCTCTTCATATCAATGCTCTCAGTTCTGCAGTAAAAAAACAGAAAACAGGAAGCATCCATCTGCTGCATCCAAGAAACACATCTTAACATCAAGCATGACATCACTTCAGGGTAAAAGAACCAAAAAGGATATTCCAAGCAAATGAACTTAAGAAGCAAGTCAGTGTAGCCATTTTAATACAAAATAGACTTCAAACCAAAATTAATCAACAGAGATAGGGAAGAACACTACATATTCATCAAAGGAAAAACTCCACCAAGAGGACATTACAATTTTTAATATCTATGCTCCGAACACAAGGGGACCCAAGTTCATAAAAGAAATACTACTACAGCTTAAATCACATATTGACCATTACCCACTGAAAATGGGAGACTTCAATATCCCACTCTCACCAACAGACAAGTCGCCCAAACTGTTGCAAAGTCAATAGGATACTCTCCACAAACTGACAACATATATATTAGTATACTTTATTTTATTTTAATAATAATTATTATAAAATATAATAATTATAAAATAATATTATAAATAATAATAATATATTATTATACTTTATTTTATTTAATATTTCTTAGATGCTTGTTTGTTTTCTGATGAGAGACAGAAATGGGGTGGATCTGGATGGGAGGGGAGGTGGGGAGGAACTGGGAGGACTAGAGGTAGGGAAACTGTAATCAGGATAAATTGTATGAAGAAAACTATTTTCAATAAAAGTAAAAAATTGGGTAACTGTATTTTAGTTTAGTTGTTTTCCACTGTGGTGCCACAATTTCATTTGTGTGTTACACACTTTCCGAGAAGAGATCTAAACTGTTTTTCTATTGCTACTATAAAAAATTGCTAAAATTTGAATGGCTTAAAACTACAAATTATGATTGTGCCTTTCGATGACCCCACATCCATGCATATACGGGTAGCACAAATTAGGTTATAAAGAAGGAATGTAGGGAATGGGTTTGGGGGTGCTGTGGAATATATCTGGGAGGAATTATAAGAATGTGAGTATGATAAAAAAAAAACACACTGTATGCACATATAAGATTCTCAAAGAATTTTTCAAAAATTAAACAAAGTAATATCCTACTCTTGTTTTATGTTATTTTCCCCCAAGACAAGGTCTCACTATACAGCTCTGGCTGTCCTGGAACTCACTCTGTAGACCAGGCTGGCCTCAAACTCACAGAGATCCGCCTGCCTCTGCCTCCCAAGTGCTGGGATTAAAGTATGTACCACTACACCAGGCATCTTACTCTTTTTTAGATCAGAAATAGGACAGAATGTTTACAAGGATAAAACCAAGATGTCCACTGGGCTGCATTCCTTCTAAAAGCACTCCAGGAGAACCTAGTTCCTTCTTCCTTGCCTTTAAAAAAGTTTTTATTTATGTGGTGGTCAGCCATGGCAAGACACACGTGTGGAGGCAGAGGACACAGTTTAGGAGTCAGTTCTTGCTTTCTGCCTTAGTGATGCAGGATCTGTCATTTCTGCCCTCTGCACACTCTAGTGAACTACCCTGAACTTCCTGGGATTCTCTTATCTCTGCCTCCTGTGGAAGCATTATTCTGCCCTATATAAATTCCATTGACTGCCTAAGAGGTACAGGATACAGAGAGCAGAATGCCTTACAAATGCTGGGATACCCTGTGTTTGCCTGGTCCTGGATCTCCTGCCAAAGGATGCTGGTCTCATTCTAGACACTATTCCAGCCAGATGTTCCAGAGGCTCTGTAAGCAGCACATCCACTCCCCACTTTCTCGCCTGCCCAAGTCCTTCTGCAGATCTCCTCACTCCCACGGGACCTCTCTGCTTGCCTGCCTGACCCAGGTCTCCCCAGCATTTGCCTCCAGATTAGTGCTGGCTGTTGTTATTTTATTTCTGCTTTGAGCCTGTTTGAGTAGATGTTATTGAAAAGCACTAGTGACCTGAATATTTAACAAACACTGGACTGATTTTTACCATTAAAGGACCCCTGGATGTGACAACTGCATTTGCTAGTGACTACATTCATTTTCCTAAGAGATTTTTGCTCCTAGAAATAACATGGCATAGAGGGTCATATTGTGGAGTTTGCTTCTAGTGGTTAGCATCTGGGCAGTGCAAATGGTATTTTTTCCCCCAACAACAGTCTCTTCAGTAAGTGATACTTTTTCCCTTGACAATCAACATTGGAGATCAGTTTGTTTTCTGTCTCATGGAACTGGAGCAAAAACAAAGTCATCCACAAAAAACGAGTTCACTGAACATTCTTTCAGCACATTGTGAAAATTTTAATTTCACCTTAACTCTATTCTTCCAAGATGTATGATCTAGGAGATTTTTATATGAATAAAAATTTGAAACCAAGAGTTGCCGGAGGTGACAATTTCATGGGGTCTACCAGATAACTCTCATTTGTGGTGTTTTTTCCTACTCAACTGGACTAGAAGAAAATGCATTTGTTTTTTCAAATATTTCTCCCAACACCTTTTGAGGGATTAGAATGTATTCCTCTTACAGAGTCTGAGACCAAAAGATAGATTTCATTTCTGAGTTGTCAACCAAAGGAAGAAGATGGTTGGGGTGTCAAGGCACTGGGTACCATGTAAGGATGACAACAGCCTCTCTGTTTTCTGAAGAACTTTTAATATAGGCCAACAGGATGGCTCCCTAGGTAAATGCACTTGCCACCAATCCTGATGGCCTGAATATGGTCACATACACACACACACACACACACACACACACACACACACACACACACACACACACACACACACCTCTGACCAGATCAACATGGTGGAAGAAGAGAACAGACTCCTGTAGCTAAAGTTTTCCTGCCTGGCCCACGGTCAGGGCAAATCTCTCTCACCTGCCAGTCCCACAGCCGCTCAGTCCCGACCAAGTAAACACAGAGACTTATATTGCTTACAAACTGTATGGCCGTGGCAGGCTTCTTGCTAACTGTTCTTACAGCTTAAATTAATCCATTTCCATAAATCTATGCCTTGCCATGTGGCTCATGGCTTACCGGCACCTTCACATGCTGTTTCTCATCGTGGCGGCTGGCAGTGTCTCTCTGACTCAGCCTTCCACTTCCCAGCTTTATTCTCCTCCTTGTCCTGCCTGTACTTCCTGCCTGGCCACTGGCCAATCAGTGATTTATTTGCCAACCAATCAGAACAACCCATCTGCCATACAGAACATCCCACAGCAGACTCCCTAAGTTTCCTACATGTGCACCCCCCCCACACACACTGTAGGTAAGTAAACAAGCAAAAATGCTTAAAAGTTAATTAATTCTGCTTTGTGTGCACATGCCTATGCAGAGTGAGAATGAGAAGAGAGAGAGAGAGAAAGAGAGAGAGAGAGAGAGAGAGAGAGAGAGAGAGAGAGAGGGAAACCAAGTCAGGGTTAGCAGCCACTAGATCACACTCCTAGAGCACGTCCTTTTCACTAGGCAAGAGTGTGCACAAGTGTGCAGGGAAACACCTGGCAAATCAGCACGACAGACATTATTTTCTTTGACATTGGTCTGGCTGGAGTGCTTGGGCCCAGAGCAGGCCTGCGATAGGTAGGTGCTGAAGTCTAGCTCTGTGCAGCCTCGCATACCGATGGATGGGATGAGTCGAAAGTGTCTATCAAGCCTGTCTGGGAGAAGCCTCTCTCCTGGAAGCCTTGCCAGGCTGGCTCATCAAAAGAGCTCAGCATCACCCAGTGGAATGGATGCTGGGGGGAAATTAAGTAGCAGAGAACTTCAGGGAAGGGCTAGCACTGGCTTTGCATGGAAAGAGCTTGATGACATGTTAATGGATTTCTGTGAACAGTCAAAGCAGTTTTTCTTGTTATCGTCTTAATTACTTTCTGTGCAAAGAGGAAAAAAAAAAAACACCAGTGAGTGGCAACAATTAACTCGCATTGCCGGTTTTCCTTACTTCTTGAATTATCTCATAAACAAAGCACATCAATCCAATTTGCTAGGTTAATTCATTTCAGCATCTTCAGAGATGCTGAAACACTGCCAGAGAGAGGGGACATTGGTGGTTTCTCTCTCTGTCTGTCTCTGTCTCTGTCTCTGTCTCAGTGCAAAGGTTTATGTCTATTGACACAATTTGTTTTACTTTGGGTGGTCATTTTCACGTAGCACCGCGTACTGTATAGAAATGGGCATTCCAACTTGTGTTGCTCTGGGCTTGCTTAAAGCAGTGTGTGCCTCCCCACGGGGAAGAGGAGGAACTCCTGCAAACAAAGTTCTGTTTATCTGCCTAGTTCTGATTTATTGTCTTTAAAATGGGGAGAGTGGTGTACTCTCCCTTTCTTTAAAAAAATGAATAAAAAGCAAACGAGGGTGCATTTTCTGATTCCTCTGTTTTATTTAATTAATACTTTGATAAAGGACAAGTATTCTTACCTCCTTTAGCAATTTTTAACCAGTTTCAGTTGTTTATATTATATGATTATATATAATATATATATATATATATATACATATCTGAATTATACATGTGTGTGTATGTGTGTGTGTGTGTGTGTGTGTAGTTGGAAGGGATATTCTCAGAGAAAACTCCGCTCATGGTATTCATGTCCAATTGCTTTCTGAACCAAGCTGTGCCTACAGCAAGAAGGTGATGGGAGATGAAGGGGCTTGAAACTGACTTCTCTTAGCTCTCCTCTCCATCACCTAGATTCTGACCCTCCCATTTTCAAATGCTGGAATCAAAAACCTCCCAGGGTAAGAGGCCTGGGAGGCCTCTAAGGAGGCAACCTCAGCTATCCCCCACAAGCCATACACCCCAATGAAACTAACAGTTTCCTGTGAAGGGTAAAACTCGAAACTACTCGGGATTAATGAGAAATTAATTTATTGGGTTGCTCTGGCTTTTATCTGGGTGAAAATGACCCAGGAGAACACACACATGGATTTACTGTTAGTAAATTCAATCCAGCACTTTTATGCCCTAGGAAATAAGCAAGGATATCTGAGATGAAGCCCTCTGGCAAAGACTTTAAACTCCTCGGGCAGCTGGTAATGAGAGAAGCGAAAGTTCAGTGGACCAGATCCTGAGAAAGGAGGCTCCCTGGGATGGGGATGCAACTGGGACTTTCTGCTCCGGTAGCTCAGAACTCCTTGAACAGCACTGACAGAGGCAGCAAATCCGAAGAATTCTGGTTCCCTTTAGACTTTGGCTGACCTCATCCTCACCGTGAGCTTCAAGGCTTTCTGTGTTTCCAGGAGGCCCTTGTGAATACAATGGTGAAGAGGGGTTTTCACTATGCATTTGCCAGAGGAGCTCTGGGTGGGCTCCCCCTTCAGAATGGATCTGTGCTCTGGGGATGGAGCTGCTGGCATCCTCAGGAGCAAGAGAATGAGTGTGGGTGTGATGTGGTTTTGGGTTCGGGGGTAGGGATTCAAAGGAAAAGTATATGAAGGGGTCGGTTAGCATAGCCACAGTCCCTCACCAAGTTTGGGAACCATGAGAGTCTATCCTTTAAGGGGTGTATGTACTGTTCACAGGCCTGGCTATGTAGTCCCCCCAAAAGGGTTAAAGTCCTTAAAAGTTTCCTGTAGAAGGATTCCCACTGTAACTCCTGAATGGGACTGAGTTCTTAGTTTCCCAGAGGACTCCTCTCCCACAGCAGGTTCTCAAGGATGCTGCTGACCCAAAATGGCCACTGAATCTATATCTGCAGCCTTTAGGCTGAGACCATCATGATGCAGGAGGACCCTGAAAAGAGCCAAACTGTGCCATATTGGGAGACTATAAGCCCAGCCCTGGGGAATGTCTCCTCAGGCCATACTCTTCCATCAAGATTTGGAGTTCATCCTGTGCCCTACAGGTGCTCTGGGTGGTCTCTGGTCCCCTATGAGGGGGGACCAGAACATGTAACATGTTGGCTTTGGTGCTGCTCTGCAGGCCCAAGACCAGAAGATAGCTGGGGACCTGGAGGCTGCGAGGCAGTATGGTTCCAAAACTAAGTGCTACAACATCCTGGCTGCCACGTGGACATTGGTGCCCCCATTGCTCCTGCTCCTCGGGCTGGTGGTGACTGGAGCCCTGCACCTATCGCGGCTGGCCAAAGACTCTGCAGCTTGCTCCACCACCAAGTTTGACGATGAGGACTCTAACTGAGAGTTCTGAGCCTGTCCTGAGCCAAGGACAAGGATGCCAGGTCACTGACCCACGTGCCCAACACCAGCTCCCGGGAATTCTAGCCTACTACAGTTCCTTGGTCCCTGCCCAACCATGACTCCGGAGGACAACCCCTTGTCCATCATATGTATTCAACACTGACCCGCTCAGACCCTTAGACTTTACCTGTAACCTAGAGGGTCCTCAGCACCTGGCTTTGTCCCTTTCCCCCCCACTTACCAGGCTGAGCCTCCATTCATGAGTGGAAGATTCCAGACATGTGTGGGCTCCTCCTTCTTGGTGGTAGTTATGTAGGGGGGCCTAGCACCAAATCCTCTGGCCAGCTCCTTCTCATACCTGGCCTTCAAATGTCAGTCATGGGTGGGACCTTGTCTGACCAGCTATGTGTTCTTGCCAATGGAACCACCTGTAGGCATCGTCGACATCTGTAGTGGCTTCTTGCTCAGTAACAGCTTCTACAGTATCACTTTCATGGTTCCTTCCTCGTGTGAGAAATATAACAATTATCAATACATCGGTCTTTAGAGACTGGTGATGTAGAAATACTATCTATTGTTTTATCAATCGAATCACAGGGGCTGTCTGAGGGTCTGTAATATGCGACACTGAATGCAACCCAATCAGTTCTCCTTACAAGGATAAATTTGCTCTTCAACTTCCTGGAAAAACTTTGGGTAAAACTCAACCTTTGGACTCAATGGCTCCTTTGGCCAAGCAATAAGTTGCATGCTCACAGGTCCTGTTCTTGGGCTTACGTCATTCTGAGGAGCTGGGGAGCTTTTCCTGCCGCTCATGTGCCCTTTCCTCACACACCCAGTATCTCCACTCCTTCAGATTTCCACACTGAAAACCTGCACTGAAGTCTCCGGCCTCCATGAAACCTTTCTAGAATCTCCAAATGCAGTGGCAAGATGGCTCAGTGGGTAAAGGTACTGGCCACCAAGCCCCAGAGGCAGGTGGTGCAAGGAGAGAACCAACTCTTACAAGTTGTCCTCTGACCTCCATACTCTGTTTCTGCAGACTCATGTGCGTGCACGCACACACGCACACTAAATAAATTCATGTAAAAAAAAAAAAAATCTACGTTTCTTGGTGTTCAGTTGGCTCAGTCCAAGCTTCTTTGAAGCCATGCCGGAACAACTGAGAGACGTGATTTGATTTTTATGTGCACATTGCTGTGCCTTTGATCTCATTTGTGCTTTGTGCCTAATCCAGATTGGTAGAGAGGGTAGGGAAGTTTTTTGATGTCACCATGAAGTTGAGGAGCGTAAGTTCTGCACATAGTGGATGATATTAACGAAATCTGCTGGGTGAGTTGGGCGGTTGGACTTAGGTTGGCAGAGAGGAAATGAGACATGACTGTTTGAGGGAGGGAAGGGGACAGGGCTGCTTTCCCTAGCTATATTCCATCAAAAGTGCCTGTTCAAATGCTTTGGTGGCTCAAAGCCCCGGTAATAGCATCGGAGAGATATCTGACCATTTCCTGCTTTGGGCTCTGAGTCGAGTTCCTTAAGGACATATGTCATGCAGACCTCAAGATATACTTAAAGAGGAATTTCATCTCTAAACAAATAAAGTCTCCAAGAATAAAACCAAGTAAAACCCTGTACCGAAGGCAGAAAAGCCAGTCTCTTAATGCTTGGTTGAAGCAGCTCCCACAGCACAGGGAACATTTGGTTCAATTCTTTCTCTGGAGGAGTGAGACCCAGTTGGGAACTTAATTACAGTATCATTTTGTCAAATTCTGTAACACTTTACATGTAGGATTACATAGACCTCACCTGGGACCTGAGAACTGAGAGGCATTGGGGGAGAGAGGCAAACACTCCATCAGTCTTCACGGACAAAGGAGAACTTGTGTTATAGGCATTCAGGATTACAGAGGGAAAGGCATTTTCTCCATTCTCATGCACACAGAGGCATAATCTGACCCAGGTAGAACCCAGCCATGAATAAAGAGGTGCTTTATAACAGGCTTTAATTGCACTCATCTGGAATTTTGCCCTTCCTTGCAGTTGTGGGATTTAATTAATCCTCACCCAGAGGCCAGTCTCTTCAAGGCAAATGCCATAGAAGGGCCAAGAATCACCTGAATGTGGGTTACAGCTAGATTCGGCCAGCTTCTCTTTTATTACTATTCTCTATTGTTTAAAGAACTTTGCTGAACGATTGGATTGTATTTGTGCCTTGGGGCTTCCGAGAGCAATTGGAAAATACATTCTAGAATAAACCACATGATTATTAAAATGACTTCAAACAGTAGGAATCTTACTTTCAAAGGATCTTGGAATGCCTGTATTTACTCATATTTCAGCCCTTAATTATTCATGTTTCATATTTTGAGAATAAAATATATAAGGATGTGTTCGAGTCTAAAAAGGCTCCTTTGTTAAAGGGTTGGCTGCCTGCTATTGGACCTCTGAGTGGTGCTGGATCACAAAGGTTTTAACTGCATCCGTGGTTTGATCTATTGATGGGATCCTAGGGGAACAGGCTAGTTAGGAGGTAGGTCTTGGTGGGAGCTTGATCCTCAGCACTGCCTAGGACTCACATCTTCTTTCTCTAGCTGCTTGCTGGCTGCCTTGGGGCAAGAAGATTCCTCTACCATGTTTTTCTCTTACATTTTTGCGTCCACGTAAGCAAACAATGGCAGAGCCAACCTGGTTCTGAAACTCCTAATCTCAATAAATATTTCCTCCCTTGGTTGACTTTTTGTCTGACAAAGAAAAGTAACTGTAACAGACTGTGGCAGTGGTAATTGCCACCGAGCAAGACTGGTAAGAAGGCCTAGCTGATGTCCTGGTTTGGATTCTGTTGCTGTGATAAACACCACGACTCAAAGCAACTCAGAGAGGAAGCAGTTTATTTATTTGGCTTACAGGTTAGATACAATCCATCACTGACAGAGCCAGGACATGAACTGAAGTAAAGACCATGCAGGAATGCTGCTTACTGGCTTGGTCCCAGACTCACATTCAACTATCCTTCTTATACCTCTCAGGCCTACCTGCCCAGGTATGACACTACATCCAGTGGGCAGGGCCCTCCTGCATTAATTAGCAATCGATGAAATGTCCTCACAGACTTGCCACAGGGCTGCATTAATTAGCAATCGATGAAATGTCCTCACAGACTTGCCACAGGGCAATCTGATGGAAGTAAGTCCCCAGGTGAGAGTCCCTTTTCCTATGTGCGTCAAGTTGAAAACCAAGATTAACCATCACAGGTGAGCAACAGCTCCCCTGGACAGTTGACTGTTTTTCTAACCTGTCACAACAGGAGGGGACCAGGGAGCACAGCTGAAGAGATTAGTCTACAGAGTCGCCTGTACACCAGCATGATGGTGCGTAGTCGCCATCACAGTACTCAGGAAGTGGAGGTAATATGGTCTGAACTTAAAGGTCATTCTTGCCTACATGGTAAGTTTAAGACCAGTCTAGGATGTATGAAACTGTGTCAAAAAGAAGGAAGGAAGGAAGGAAGGAGGAAGGAAGGAAGGAAGGAAGGAAGGAAGGAAGGAAGAAGGGAGGGAGGGAGGAAGGAAGGAAGGAAGGGAGGGAGGGAGGGAGGGAGGAAGGAAGGAAGGAAGGAAGAAGGGAGGGAGGAAGGGAGGGAGGAAGGAAGGAAGGGAGGGAGGGAGGGAGGAAGGAAGGAAGAAGGGAGGAAGGGAGGAAGGAAGGGAGGAAGGAAGGAAGGAAGGAAGGAAGAAGGGAGGAAGGAAGGAAGGAAGGAAGGAAGGAAGAAGGGAGGGAGGGAGGAAGGAAGGAAGGAAGGAAGGAAGGAAGGGAGGGAGGAGGAAGGAAGGGTAAAAAAGAAAAAAGTTGTCTGGCAACCTGTTTGGATAAAACACACTCAAAGGAAAGGAAATTAAGCAATAAAGCCTAACTTTTAATCACATTCAGGTATTTAATACATATATTTTCTTCCCCCTCTTTTCTAATTAATCTTATTTCTTCCATTTCCATTTCTTTCATCTCTTTATATAATCTGTCATGGGTATATTTTAGTCAAATTATTTATAGCTAGATAAATGTTGGCTATAGAAAGATATTTTGTCACGAAAACACCAATTAGCTTGCTCGGGCAAAGTACTGGACCATAATGAGTTGTGTACTCCCAGTCAAACTACCAGAGTTCTGGTTCTAGCCCAGCAATGAACTACAGGCCTTACCCTCACAGCTCCTCAGTTTCTTCAGTTAAAAAAATAACATGGCAGTTGAAATATTTTTGTCTTTCTTAAGGAATTGGTACTTGAAGTGAAATAAACAAGAAAATACAGACCATAGGAAGGTGGAGTGGGAGTGATGTAAGAGCAGTGTTGACTTTGACATTGGTGTGTTACTTCTTCCTGGAACTCTACCACGCAAATAGTAACAGCTAATACTTGTGTCTCAAGCACTGAGGCAAGTGACTTGCATTACTCATTTATTTATACAATTAGCAGATACTAACTGTTTTATTCTCCTATTATATCTAATTTCTTCTTCTCTATATGAGGAAAGAAAGACATTAAGAGGCAGCTTAACGGTCCAAGGGCACATGACTGGCAATGGCACCCATGGTGGGTTGAATTTTGCCCTATCTGAAAAGGAAATATCCCAGTCTGACTCCTGGTTTGGGGGATGCGACCTTCTTTAGGAAAGGGTCTTTGTGTAAGTTGAGGACCTGGGGATGATGACGTCATACTCACGAGAGAAGTGACACACGTGGGAAGAGAGTCTCAGGGAGATCACGTCACGCCTCCAAAAGCCTGAAATCGTCTGAGGCCCCTGGGAGGTAGGAACGGCAAGGAAAGGTTCTTCCAGCACCATTGCTTAGGATCTGCAGCCTCTAGAACGTTAGAGTGCTTCTATGGCGTCTCAAGCCACCAACTTTTGGGTAATTTGTTACAGTAGCTGCAGAAAACCAAGGTGGGCCACTGGGATTCAGACAGAGGGAGTCTGACCGCAGGGCAGGTCACTGATGATTTTCCTTTTCTACTTGAAATGTAAGTAAATCAGGAGAAGGAAATGATCTCACTGCACATGACATCATTACCTCTGGGGAAGCGGAATGGATGGAGGTGGTGCTGGTGTGAAGCACAGGTTGTAAGTTCTCATGTGGGAAAAGGTTCGTGAACTAGCCAGAGATTTTGATGCAGACCTTGACTCTCGATAATGAACAAGAAGGAGTGAGTTACAGATAAGCTTCCGGCAAAGACTCGGCCACTCTTGCTCCATGTCTGCTTTGTGCTGTTTGCATTGATCTCTTAAACGTACATGCTCATCAGTTTTGTAGGAAATGATTATTGAACATTTCCTTAATGCTCAAGACAAAGCCAGATACTATCAATACAGGTTGCAAGCCTTTTTTTTTTATTTTCATAAACAAACAAATAAGAAGCCAACTACCTCATCTTGAGTTATAAAAAAGACATAACGCTGGGTGTGGTATCGCACACTTTTTTTTTTTTCATTTTATTCCTAGTGTTTCTTCCAATTTCAAAATAGTACAATCTTAGAAGTATAACTTTGAAGAGTATTTGAGCATACAATGTTGTCTGGCCTCCTGCCTATCTTAGCTTTTGTTGTTGAGTGACTATCCCTTACAAGTGTGTCACTTCAGCATTATGAAGACCTTTGGGGGTATGTTGTTTCATTTGACTGTTATCACTAAGGCAGGTGTTCGCACACTTTTAATCCCAGCACTTGGGAGGCAGAAGCAGGTGGGTCTCTGAGCTCGAGGCTAGCCTGATCTACAGAGCAAATTCTGGCAACTCAGAGAAACTGTCTCAAAAACAACAAAAGGAAAAACAGAAGAAACCTACAAAAATTTACCTTTTATAGTCTCCCTAGAAATAACACAAAATATTGCTGTCATTTTTCCTTTTAGTTGAACAAAATCAATTTAAATAAGATGTGAACTCATAAAAAAAAAACTTTTCATGTGGCAGGAGTGTTAGAACTCGCTATTTTTCAAATTTTTCATAAGTTGTTAAGAATAAATAACTTTAAGTAATTAAAAATAAAATTAGTGTTCTCCTTTGGACAGAGGGAATAATGTATCAAACCTTCAGCAAAGACTTAAATCTATTAATAAGCAAGATCAATGAATAAAAGACATAATAACCTGTTATTTGATGAGCTCAGGTTGGTGACATCAATAACCACAACCATATCAATTTTGGATCAATATTCTCTTGTGTTCTTAGAGGAAAAAATGTTTTTGATTTATATTTTTATGTTACATAACATCTTATCGACACTAACTTGTAAATAGACTTTAAACAATACAGTTCTCTGGTGGGTAAGGAAAGCCCTAGGGACCGTCTACCTTGTCCCTGCCCTCCTTAACGTTGCTGAACGGAGCTCAGTTATGCGGTGCAGGTACCACACTGTGCCTTGGACCTCTCTCACCTCCCTCCAAGGGCCAAGGATGATCAGAACCCCTTAGTGAGGAACAAAAGGAGAGCATTCAGCTTCCAGGCCACCCGCTGACCTGAACCTGAAGCTGCTGACCAGTTCTCCACCCGATCTAGGACTTCCCTCCGAAGCTCCGCCCTTCAATCTCAAGGGACTTCGGAACCCTCCTTCGTTTCCTTCTCGTTCATCAAATTCAAATGCCTTTATTGAGTTCTTTATTTTTCTCTTTACCAACCTGAGCCTTCCCCGAATGACTCGTTTCTGATAAGGGTGCCACCATTGTCCCTAGGATGAAGGCTCACAGCTTCGACATCGTCTTCAATACGTCCGGTCTCCCACTGAATGTGCTTCCAGGAAGCCACTGCCAATTACCTCTCATAATCAAATTCGCATCCTTACCACCCTACCCACCTGCGCTACCATTTCCTATACTGGACTCGCAGTGTTCCCTGCCCAGACGACTGAAGCCATTATCTAACGGTCTCTAGGGCTGGATTCCTTCCCATATCCACTGTGACTGGCTAGACACTGCCATATTTTTATTTGTTAAATGTCTTAAGTGTTCCTCTGGCCTGTTTTCATTAAAATCCAGCGAGGTTTTAAACTGACAGTGACGGTGTGGGAGCAGGGAGAACCCTACAGGATCAGACCCTCCGCACCTCTTCCCCCACTGATTTCTGCTTTCTCAAGATGACCACAGAAAATATGCCCCGCTTTCCCTTAAAGCACCTCTCATCCCAAACCAAGCTGTCTTCCCGCTGGTTATGCTTTGTCTCCCTTCCTTATTTTTGTGCTGCTCTGTGATTTTGCTCCAGGCTTCAAATTCTTTGATGTGTAGCAAAGGCGGTGACGTAATGGTGCCCCACAGACTCAACCCATGACTCTGTTTTGAGTTGGGCAAGAGGGCACTCACTCACCCGCAGATGCCCCGTTGTTTTTTTTTTTTTTTTTCCTGAAAGGAGACTCTCCTCTGAAGACAAGTCTTGCACCAGTGGCTCCATTCTTCCTCAGCCTACCCTCTGCCGTGCCTGGACTTACGACCTCCCAGTAAATCCAGGGGCCCTGCTGGAGCCACTAACAGAAGTAGTATTTTGTTGGACAGTCTTCCTGTTGTCTGCTGAGATTTTGCCAGTGAGTTCAAATAGCATGGAGAGAACAAAGCAGGCAACAAGGTCCCCCTTGTCACATGCTAGCAGGCTTTGGAGGTACTGGAAACTCAGATAGGTTAGGTCTTGGGGAGGCTAAATAAGAACTGATTCTCCCACATTGCTAACACCTCCAGCCTCACAAGTTCCATATAGATAACACCCCTGTGTTTCCCTAAAGCCACTTCCATGCCCACTGGTTAGACTGAGGTGTGGTCAGTTTGTTTCCATGCCTTCTTTTGGGATGCAGTTTTTTTTTCTGCGCTGCCCACAGTGGCCTAGATTGCCTGGGCGAGTCCCTTCACTGCTTAATGCTCTCAGGGTTGGGGAGACTGGACGTACTCCCATGGCCCTTCAGCTGACTCTGTATCATAGTAGTTAGATGCATGGTTTTCCAATGCCTTGTCCCCCTTCCCTGTCCCTCTTTGGAGGAGGGAAGAGGCAATACTGGTTCTGCCATCCTCTACCCTGTGCCCACTGTCCTAGTTCTCACAACATTTTCTGCTAAGCATGGACAAAACAATTACCCCATCAGAACTCTAGAAGCGTAGGATAAAAGGACACACCGGTGTGATGGAGAGGCAGCCCCTACATCTAGCAGTGTTGAGAGCTGAGCTCCCACACTGTCTCCATCCTGGGGAAGCAGTTGTGCTCTAACAACCTCCAGTCGGGTCTTTGGCTTTATTTGAATGCTATGAGTCTCGGCTTGGCAGAGGGGAGGCAGAGAAAGGATGTAGTTACCGGACCAAGACAGGTCATCAGAGGAGTCTTCGTTCTGGAACAAAGAGGCCTGGGTGAGTGCCTTTTTGCCCAATTCCAGACTGAGTCATGGGTTGAGTCTGTGGGACACAATTACTTCACTACCTTTGCTAATTACACCTTGAAGAATTTAAAGCCTGGAGCAAAGTCACCAACTGTTGCTTCCTGGAGTTGACGCTTAAGCTCCCAGCTCTGGCGTTTTTAACTGTGTTGGTCTCTTGTGGCCTTTGTATGTTGTCTCCGAGCAGACTGGTTCTGAGGGATTTCTTTGCCACTGTCGCCTAATATTTTCCATCTTGGTAGGTAACGTTCCAAGTAGTCTGCACCAAAACTAAAACAGCTAAGTGGCCAGGAAGGACTCATCCTGTGTTTGCCTAGAGCGACCGGGAAGGACCCTCCTTTGTTTCCACAGGTCAGGCTTTAAGATGACTCTGGTGGGGGACTTTTCAGGTCCACTCATGATATCTGTGTCCATTTCACTTTCTCTCAGGACAGGTAGAATCACCGACTGCATTCTTGTCCCCAGGCTCAAGGCCCCACTCCCTTCTCCTCAGACTCCTATGGTGTTCATTCATCTTGCTTCTAAGCTTTAGTGCCCATCATCTTTTCTGACCTTAAAACAAATCCCCATTGGGAACTTCCTGCCTCAAATTCACTTCAAATCTTTCTTGGAAAGTGATAAAATAAAAAGCAAAAAATTAATAATAATAATAATAATAATAATAATAATAATAATAATAATAAAATATACCACACAAATGATCCAATAATTGAGTTCACATGAAATATCCAATAACTGAGTTCAAACACTTCATTTCCTGAACATGGGTCCTCAGGGGGCAGGGCAGTGGTTAGATTCCTGGAATCCTGGAGGCCTATATTAAACACTGGCTGCTTTTAATGTAGCCTAGAAGCCGTTGCCATGGGAGGACAGGGGGCATGGCCTACTCATCCTCTGTCACCCACTTTCACAGTCTATGTGCAGAGGCCTTGCTCCGTGCAGGTTAGTGTCCACTAAACGCATCTCTCTGTGTCACCCTCCCGAGCTTACCCTGATTGTCCTGCATCCATGGTGCCTCAAACTCTTCAGTCCATGGCTTGCTCAGAGCCATGCACTTCAAGTTGCCATCATCTGTCTTTTCTGGAAGTTACCATTGCCCTGGCCACTGTGCTGATAGTGTCTCCAGGATCTAGATTGTATATGAACATAGGCTTTTGCCCTGTTTGACACATTTTCTGGGTGAACCGTGGCTTTTGCCAAAAGATTAACACTCAGATAGACATGGATATACATGTCCCTATTCACAGCTGGGTAGAAAAAGAGCAATCCTTGCCTTACCAGAAAGTGGGAGAGGGAACTAGCTTTTTCTATCCAGTACCTCTAGCCTTCCCACCCAAACCTAATAACGACGTCCAAGTGTGGACTTATCTATCCAGTGGAGTCATATTGGTTTGTCTGCATGACATAGGATAGAGGGTTACTTAACAAGTTTAGCCTAATTGGTAGGTTTTAGCTTGGTCCTGTGTGATCACGATCAAGAGGTGATGGCACCTAGACCCTCAGCATTTAAGAAAGAAGAAATACAGCTGGGCAGAAGTGCCATCGAAAACACAGAACAGCACGTTGCTATGGTAACTGCTGACATTGCCAGTGCTAGCCTGCCAGGCCCAACATGCAACATGGAAATCTCATGTGATTAGACTTAGCTTGCCGATGCTCAGCTAAGAGATGGAGTCTTGCTCGTCAAGTAGATCACAAGAGTCATTTGAGGCAGAGTCCCAGACCCTTCTTAGGGGTTTCAATTCGGTGGGACTGTGGGTCTGAATATAAGTTTTAGTGATCTACATATTCAATCTATTCTCCAGGTGAACACTGAGATTCGTAAGGCCTGGAGAGCAAAGTTCCAAGGAAAGATACCAATCACTGTACTGTAGGAAGCATAAGGGGAACACCAAAACCCAGCAGGGATTTAGTAGAGGTACTGGGTGCGGGGATATCCGTTCCTTAGACAGTATCAGTTACTGGACGGGAGCTCCCCACAGACTAATTTTAGTCCAATAGGCCTCGATACTTAGTTTTGTTTAAGTGAAACCACTGCTTTGGGATACTTGCTTGCGATTTTAAATTGTTTTTCTTGAAATTCTCACAGGTGGCACTTGGGTAATGGAGGGATGGCTCCTAATCTCAGGACACATGGAGATGAGACCCTTAGCCTGGGTCTGGACCTTCAGAGAGGTCAAGCTGTTGCCTGCAGGAATAACTGAGCTTGCTTTCTGTTGGTGCCAGTAGCTGATGGCCTTGTCACTTTTCTCCCTTGCTTTGTCCTGGCCCAGGGCCTCTCTATTTGAGCTCCCTCGCTCTTGGGTTTTCCTGACGTTTAAACTGCTCTGAGTTGTCTCACATCCAACACATGTTCCTGGCTCCAGAGTTCCTAAGGATTGTTTGTGTTATCCCTTACTCTGGCTCCATCTTTTCAGAACCTATACTCATCGACTTACTGACTCACAGAAATGACATAGACATCCCTTTCCTGCTTGACCCTACTCTCCACTCCCCTAACTATGCTGGGCCTCAACTGCCAAGAGCAGGCAGGAGTCCTGTGCCCAAACAACACTCTTAGCCTGTCCAGGGAGCCAGCTAGCTCTGCATTAATTCCAAGGGATCTCAGCTTCTGACTGTCTTCCTCTCCCTCTGTATGCCCTTACACCAACAGGATATCACACGACTGCCTGTGACTCCTACTCCTGTTCCCAGGCATTTTACTCTAGAAACCACGAGTCCATCCTCACAGATAGCTTCTTGGTTTAATGGGACAAAGTTGTCATAACATAGCACATCCTTTCTTTTGAATTTATTGTCCCACACAAATTCCTAACTAGACTATAAGAGGGAACCCACAAGCTTCCTTTGAATTCCTCTGACAGTCCCTGTCTCCCTTCCAGGACACCTCACCACAAGAGGGGAGGAGTTCCTATATTGAGAAAGGCAAAACAATCTAATAACAGGTTTTGAATATTACCTGGTGGTCTTAATGAGATACAAAAGAGGGCTTTGTCAATCTGCCATCTTGAGAAGGAAACTTTTACTTCCTGTAAGCTGAGCTGACACAGATTTACAGAAGAGCTGAACAGCCCGTTCTTTGTTATTGTCTATTTTTTCCTTCTTTCTTTCTTTCCTTCCTTCCTTCCTTCCTCCCTCCCTCTCTCCCTCCCTCCCTTGAGACAGGGTCTCATTGTGTAGCCCTGGCTGTCCTGAAACTCACTCTGTAGACCAGGCTGGCCTCAAACTCACAGAGATTCACCTTCCTCTCCCTTCCAAGTGCTCAGATTAAAAGTGTGCACCACCATATGCAGGACTTTTTAAAAATTTATTTGTCATTATTTCATTCTAAAGAAAATGCTTTGCACACGAGGTATGTGAAAACAGTACCCATCTTTTCTCCAGTTGGGGTGGGTAGTGAAGAGAACTCTAAATCCAGAGTCTGGTAAATAGGTCCCAATCATGTCCCTTCAAACTTCAGGCTTCAGCTCTGCCATCCCTCCCAGGAGGTAATGGTGAGGCTCGTGGGTGGTAGTGAGATCGATTATAGTAGAGATTAGGTATTCATTAAAAACCTTAAATTGTTTTAGGTTTTATTTGGAGATACTTCTAGCTTGTGCACAGTTGGAAAGCAACCCCAGGCACAAGGAAAGAGCATTTCTGGCGGTTACCATATGCCACTGGTCTCCACTACTCCTTACCAGCTCTGGTGGGTGGCAAAGTGTTAGGGCCCTTCTGTTTGTTGTAGACTTCCAAGAACACCTTCATGAGGAAGGCCCCCGACTTGGGCTCTTCTTTAGCTCCTCTTTCACATAATTCTCTCTCATGTATCCTCTCTCAGCCCAACAGAGGATCATCTGATAGATTAGCTGTTTCAGGAATCTGTTACAAATGACAAAAATGCCATTCAAAAGAACTTTGGCACTAGAGGGGAAGTCTTAACTCCTATGACCTGCCCTCTCCCACAGTACCTCGGGGGTCTCTCCATGTCTCCGCCCTGCCTCACTTTACTCTGTAGTCACTCAAGGCCAGACATTCTGCTCACAGTTGCCCCAGAAGCTCAGCTTTGCCCTAGTCTTGCAATCTCTGGTGAAAGAGAGGTTTTCACTCATAGGAATTGCAAAGAATACCCACGTGTTCCTAATACATGTCTCCTACCTGACTCTAAACCTGTTGCCATAGCCATAAAGGACAGAGGGGAACGTGCTGCCCCCCAAGGCCTGGGCATCAGCAAACATGTCCACACAGTAGCACTTCCTATGGGTAGCATCTGAGTGCTGTTACCAGTCAAAAGGGATGAACCCCATGCAAACAGCCTCAAAATAACAGATGCCACCACACTGGCTAAATAATGTGCTTGTGTATTGCCCTTATCAGGGAGCTTAGCCGTCCCAGTCTCCCAAGTGTGTGGGCAGCTTCTGCCCAGGGGAGATGGATAGTGGAAATGGCTTATGATCCACGAACCTAGTTTCCCTGAGTATGCAGGCAGAAATGCATTGTGGATGAAAATTAAAAGGTATTTGAACCTACCTGAGATGAAAAGGGAAAAGGTCTTATTTCAGGAGGAGCTAGCATCCGGATATATTTCCTCCAACACACAAAAGTCACCAAATATGACAATGGTAAGAGATGGGACTTTAAGGGGAGATTGTGCCATGAGGGCTCCTTCCATGCTAAGAGCCTCTTTATCAAAGAGGAGGCTTCATGCTGCCTTCGAGTAGCTTGCTCTTCCGATGTGATGGGCAGTGTTCCCCTTCTGTGATGACTGCATCTATCATCAGCTCCCCTTGTTGGAGCCCCGATTTCTAGGGTGTCTCACCCTGTAGAACTGGGAGAAATAAAGATCCGTTCTTTATAAGTCCCCAGCCACAGATATCTGCCACAGCTCCACAAAATGCATGGAGATTCTCAGTGGTGTTTAGTGGCATCCACTGGTTTTCTTAGTTGACGTTTGTTTGGCCACTCAACAGATGCTCGGTGTGTTGTTGAAGGTCATGACTTGTTTGCTGAACAGGCAAATCTGTGGACCCATCTTGGTCATGAGGACTTGAGAAGTGCTGCAGTAAGTTTGTCGGGTCTTCCAATGCTTTATTCACTCAGGTTGTGTTGATGTATTCATTCCATCCCAGGCTGGACACCTTTATGATTACGTTGCCACAATTCTTTCATGTAATCTAATATTCTAAAGATGTTAAGCCATAAAACCAGCCCACGGTGAGAGAAATGCAATTGAAGGCAAACGGCACAGGTAACATCAGCACAACTCACTGTTAGTGAGAACGTTACCATTTGAATTGGCCACCAGTGTTCAGTTTTTATTAATAATCATATTGAAGTTTAAGCTTGTCAGGATATTGATTTCATTCTGCTGCAAAATACCAAACTCTAATGTATGCTTGCTGCCTCTTTTAAATCCAGTCTGTTCCCTTGGATCTCAAAGCTGATAGTAGATTAAGGAGTTTAATCATGCTTAATCATTAGATGGCCTGAAGACGTCTTGTGGCAAATTGTGCTGGTTATATAATGTATGATAACCACTGTACAATTAGACACTGAAAAGTTAAAATAACAAATAGTTTTCCTCATTAATCTGCAATCTCATCAGGTTCACCGAGGTCAACTCATATACTCAATATGAGGGTCCACTGGGTAATAGTTTGGGGCTTGTGGATCCACTTTTATGATGGTGTATTTACATGCCTGGCAAGTTGTTTCCATCCACTGGGGAGTCAAGGAGTGTGATCTTGGGGTTTGGCTTCCTTTCCACAGCTTACCTTATAACATGGGCCTCACATCCCAACGGGGCATTCAATGGCTACTGTCTTAAGGATGGTTAGCATGGTATCTCTCTGATCTAATTAGTCAAGGAGTCACAAAGTCTAGACTTAGAAGAGAGTACCAAGCTGCTTCTCCTTAAAAGTCTCAAAGAATTCTGGGGCCAGCCATGTTTTTAAATGCCAGGGATTTCTCTTGCTATGCAAATAAAACCAGACTCAAAGATACATAACGTGTTTTCTCTCGTAAAGGGAATCTAGATTTAAATCTCTGTGTGTGATTTTGTGCGTGTACATGCTTGTGTATGCCATGGAACTAAAAAGGGGACCATGAGTGAAGATCTTAAAGGTGGCTGGGGGTGAAGTGGGAAAGATAATGGAGTATTTGTGACTTGAAAGCAGAGAGAGATTATTGGATAGGAAGGAAGATGACTAGTAAGATTATTGGATAGGAAGAAAGATGACTAGTAAGATTATTGGGTGGGAAGGAAGGCAACTAGTAAGATTATTGGGTGGGAAGGAAGGCGACTAGTAAGATTATTGGATAGGAAAGAGGTGACTAGTAAGGAGGCGTGGGACAATGGGGGAAGGCAGGGAGGAGGGAGATAAGAATAAAATATGCATGGAAACTCCACAATGAAGCCCATTACTTTGTGTGTTAACTTAAACTTCATTTTAAAATTCCAGTGATTCAGTCTCTTAGGTCTTGCCTCTATAAATGGAATTTTACTGGGACACTGAAGTAAAATATCAACTTGTAAGACCACAAAAGTAGCTATCATCATCATCATTAATTATTATTAGTCATCTTCAGATTCAAGTACCCTGGCTGAAATTATTCAATAAAACTATTCTTAAGATATGAAAATTCTTGTGGAGACTGCATCAATGTACCTTCATAGAACTGGGCTGCTCTGACCCCAGCACTTGGCTATAATCTGGTCTCAGCACCCAATGTCACAGCTAAAGAAGTATGGGCTGAGTTTGTTAAAGACTTCTCAGCCAAATGCTGCCCTTTCCGCCAGTGTGAGAAATGGCCCCTAACTGGAAAGACTTCAATCCCTGCCAAACAATTTCTCTGAAGCAATTCTGATGAGAAGCCTTTACAGTGTGCCTCTTTGCTTGAGTTATTTGGGGGCGTGGCTGGCTAAGCATAATGGGAATACCTAAGTGTCTTCCTGTGAATACAGTGGGGTTATTCATCCCCTTCCCAGGAAACCTTATCCTTTATATAAGCTTGGATCCCATTCCGAGGCAAGACTTCAGAAACCATGTAATTTGTGTCTCCTCTACTAGGGAACTATGCCAACGTTGGGAGTCCTACACAGATCTGAGAACAAAGGCCCAGGTCAGGGAGAACAGAGCTGTATTTCTTTGTAACAACCAGAAAAGTTTAGTTTCCTGGTACAGCCTATATTTGTCTGCCATGTGATGCTGTACAGGCTTTCTGGAGCCCAGATGATCTAGGAGAGAAGAGAAAGCACCATTTTGTTTTCATCTCTTTGCTGTTCCTCTACAGCTTAGACTTGTATCTGTGGGAGCCTTGTGAATCAACAGGAAGAAGCGTTGCTCAGCATGCTTGATTAACATCTGACATCAAGTCCCTGTAATTCTGCAATCCTGGATGGGGGCGGGGAAGGGGCATAATAAAATAGCATAGATATTGCCACTGGTCTTTGAGTACCCCCAAGATATCAAGATATATATGACCCAGGAAAAGGGGTAAAATCCATTCATTTGTCAAAGATGTACATTTAGTCTAGACTTTGAATAAGGAAATCATTCTGATCACAAGAAGGCACACTGAATATGTGTGGATACCATTTCCAAATTTTGATTTTTAAGTTTTCTCTTCTCTTGGGTTGCCAGTCACCTGGGACATTCCATTCTTTGAGCATAAACTGTGCCAACATTAGCGGAGAAATCTTTTTGCTTCCTTGTATACTGGTGGCAGAGTGTCAGTCCCTGTGACAAGGTAGAACACAGTCAACTTTGCTACAGTTCTCTCTTGGGAAACACCCACAGTAGCTTTTCAGGGGAACTGGAAAGAATTCCAGGTTGAAGCCATTATTAATTAGTGTGAATTAATGATTCTGGAAAATTCATAGTTATGAGTTACTGGCACTTGGAGTCATATAAAATTTATTCACAAAAAGAACAAAATATTACTGCTTCTGAACTGCATCATTCTGTATCTTCACTCTTGAATTTGCATTGAGTCAACTGCCAAATAAATCTCACTCAAGTTTAAATGGTTTCTTTTAACTTTATACAATTTTGTCCTGATGCATTTTCTATTTTAATTCAACGTTTCTATTAAATATCAGATCTCAAAAATGTAACACATAAGAAAAGCTAGCAGGTAACTCTTTGTGTGTGTGTGTGTGTGTGTGTGTGTGTGTGTGTGTGTGTGTATGTAAGAAGCTCTGAAGGGAATCTGTCTACCACAGCTGCTGTTTTGATGAGTGGGTTTTCTTCCTCACTGGGCTTCAACACTGGCCTCTAAGGTTCAGAAGTGCCATCCTCAGTTCAGCGGCCCTTTCTTCTCAGACAGGCTAACATTTTTCTTGTCACCAGGACACAAACTTTTAAATTATTTTAACTATTGACTCAAGTATCTGTCCTTTGCTTCAAAGCTTTAGATTTATTTCTTGATTTGTTTGAGAAGTTAATTTACAACTTTCTTTTCCAAGTTATCTTTCCTCTCATCTAGGACACTGAGAATTCTGCTTTCTTCCAGTTAGTTCCTCCCCCATCCCTTTTCATTGATGGATCCTCACTATCTTTAGTTTACTTTCATTGACTTCATAAATTGGGTCATCTAAGCCTTCTCCTTGACTTCTGAGTGTCTATCTCTCCCTCCCTCCTTCCTCCCTCCTCCACCACACAAAGCAAGGAAGTACGGGTTTTAATTACCTACTATAGACATACATTTAGGATTTATGCACTGTTATGTTTTATATTTCTGTCGACTGACAGGATCAGAGGATGGGAGCGAGCAGGTTGAACCACAGGAACTATGTGCCAGAGACCTGCGAACAATTCCCAGGAAACTGTCTTGTGATGTCAGTGGAGGGTGGAGGTACTCACAAAATCAAGAGAATTATGACCATGTCAGACGACCATCTAACAAAGAATGAAAGGCTAGGATTTCATCTCTATGATTAGAAAAATCAGGAGGCAAAAACGTCAGTCATTAAAGAAATAAAGACCCAGAATGAGAGTGGAGGTCAAGGATGAAGTGAGATTATAAGGTTCCAGTGATAAAACTCAGAGTTTGCAAGTGTGTTAACAACGATTTAGAAAGGGAAAACAGATTCCACTAAGGAGGGTATGCCTGGAGTGCCTTAGGAAACACGGGCTCCAGAAGATGAATGAGACAGAACTTGAAATGGGAAAGGCCAGGCATGGGGATATTCTCTTCAGACTCATCGAGAGGCTGGATTCACCAAGCTCACAGAACACCTGAACAGAATTGCTCACCTGAGATAGCAAGACCTACAGGAGGAGGTGAAGGAGTTGATGATGTCTGAAGAGGACCGGAATCTGATCTGAAAGCTAGCTAGTCCACAGATAGAGGGATCGAAGAGCCCACCTATCTGAGGGCTCATGCTTTACACTGCTGGTGTCCATGCTCTGGGGGAAACTACATGGGGCATCTTCCTTTTCATTCTTTGTCTTTCCCAGCTGTTCAGAATGGTGAAGGCCACAAGCCTGAGGTGAAATCACACGTGTAGAAGCACACAGTGAGCAGAGGTGTGAGCCTCTAGTGAAACACTGATGTGGAAACACAGTGAGCAGAGGTGTGAGCCTCTAGTGAAACACTGATGTGGAAACACAGAGTGAGCAGAGGTGTGAGCCTCAAGAGAAACACTGCATGTAGAAACTACAGTGAGCAGAGGTGTCTGAGGTGTGTGCTGTCTCTGAACTGTGACTGTTTTTTTAGGGTGCCCTGGTGCCTTTGATTCCCACCCTCCAGCTTCTCCAAAATAAAATCAACTCACACCGTGGCACTGTGAGGGTGAGAGAAGACACCCTCTGCAACAGACTGCCGTTATTTGGTGCACACCAAGCCTCAGGGGAGGCGAGATGGAGTTGAGCAGGGGAGGCACGGAAAGAGGGGAGCCAT
The DNA here is from genome assembly GCF_007827085.1 of Peromyscus californicus insignis. Taxonomy (NCBI): domain Eukaryota; kingdom Metazoa; phylum Chordata; class Mammalia; order Rodentia; family Cricetidae; genus Peromyscus; species Peromyscus californicus. Next base: position 46,988,792 of record NW_026294413.1, read on the forward strand.
GTTCTCAAGCCAGGCATTCAAGCACCTTGTAAGGCTCACAGAAAAACATTATAAAAGTACAAATACAAATTTAAAGATGAGAGAGGAGTTTTGTATTAAGATAATTACAATAGGTTTCAACATTTAAAATCTGATAACTACCTCAATCATCACAAAATTCAAGACAGGATAGAAACCACTGAAGAACTTCCATTAAATAGCTGCATAAAAGCCCTTACCTTTTCGCCGGGTGGTGGTGGCGCACGCCTTTAATCCCAGCACTCGGGAGGCAGAGCCAGGCGGATCTCTGTGAGTTCGAGGCCAGCCTGGTCTACAGCGCGAGATCCAGGAAAGGCGCAAAGCTACACAGAGAAACCCTGTCTCGAAAAACCAAAAAAAAAAAAAAAAAAAAAAAAAAAAAAAAAAGCCCTTACCTTTTCACTATATATAATGACTCTATGTCTCCGAGCACTCTTTATTTTTATGTCATTTTCCTTTTATACTTTATTCAAGTTTTTACAGTTTTACCTTTTCTTTCACAATTATGCACACGTATGTGCACAGAGAGTATTTTGATATTTCTGTCCCCCTGTAATTCTCTTATCTTCTCCTCGTACCCAATCACTTCCCTCCTACTTTTTTTTTTTTTTTTGGTTTTTCGAGATAGGATTTCTCTGTGTAGCTTTGCGCCTTTCCTGGAACTCGCTCTGTAGACCAGGCTGGCCTCGAACTTACAGAGATTCACCTGACTCTGCCTCCCGAGTGCAGGGATTAAAGGCGTGCGCCACCACCACTCGGCTCTTCCCTCCTACTTTTATATGGTTTAAAAATAATTTGGTTGCCTGCGTGAACGTGGGTGGGGACTTATTTACTTAAACAAGGGCAACTTACCTGTGGCTATACCACCAAGGAGCAAGAAACGACACCCTTTCCTCCAGCAGAATTAACTGCCTACAGCTTCTCAGAGAAAAGCATGGCCTGATTAGCCCCTCTGCATTCCTGATGGAGAGGGATGGGTCTAATGCTGGACTGAATGTCACTTCCTATTAAAAAAGGATGAGCACAGGACGCAGTCTTTGCTCCAGCACAGGCCATGGAGGTTGCTTTATACACTGTTGATCATTTTAGCCAGGTGTGACGGACCAGGTGAGTCACTCACCATCTCATGCATTTAAAAAGGGGAAAAGTACACAACATGCCAGACCTTGCTCACCTAACTTTCCAGACCCAAGAGGCTGTTCTTACTCACCCATCTCTCACCCTCCTCCGCTGGGTTTTGCATGCAGGGTGACCAGAGAGCAAGGGCATGGGCGTATCCCTGGAAACGATTCCTCTGCCAGTAAGCAAGTGCCGGTTAATACATTGAAACGCTAACAGACTTCACAAGCATATTCCGTAAACCCTATCAAGTGTTCTTCCGACATCATGTATCTGATCTGAGCCCTCCCAAATGCTCTCAGGTACCAAAACCAAGAAGAGGACACATGCAAACCAGAGTGGGGATTGATCAGAGTAGAAAGTGCTGGTTAACTGGCGCGCTGCTCCTGGCTGGCCGCTGCCCGCAGCGGCCATGCTGGTAGAGGAGAGTGCTGATCGGAAGAATCAGAGGCCATGGTTACCTTTTTAGAGCTTTATTGGTGGGGGGAGAGGGCAGACGGAAGGAGAGAGCAGAAAGGAAAGAGAGAGGGAGAGGGAGAGAGAGAGAGAGAGAGAGGGAGAGGGAGAGGGAGAGGGAGAGGGAGAGGGAGAGGGAGAGGGAGAGGGAGAGGGAGAGGGAGAGGGAGAGGGAGAGGGAGAGGGAGAGGGAGAGGGAGAGGGAGAGGGAGAGGGAGAGGGAGAGGGAGAGGGAGAGAGAGGACAGATGGAAGGAAGGAGCAGAAGGAAAGAGAGGGGCACACAGAGGGTCCACCCGCTTTTTAGGCTGGGACACTGTCACAGGCTGACGACATAATTAAGGACCAAATCCTTACAGAAAGACACAAGCCATCATAATTCAAATAGATGACAGTTTCACAAGGATCCATGATCTCATGAACATATGAGACCCAGGGCCTTAAAAGAAGCCTGGGAGATGAAGGGTTTTCATGGGGATTTCAATGTAATCCACTTCCCGAGAGGCAGGTAGATAACATGAGGGAGTGATCATAGGTAGCATCAGACTTTGAGCCAAGTCCTGAAAGACACAGAGACATTTTTAAGGAGGTTCCAGTAAGCTCAGTAGCAGACAAAAGACATTAAGGAAGGAAGGAAGGAAGGGGACTCGGTTTGAAGTGTTTTAGAGAATTTCAAACAAGGGCCCATTAACTACGCTTACATATTATAGCAGATACAAGGAGATGAAAACACAGAAGAATCTACTAGATCTGGTGTTGAAGAAGTGATGTGGTGACTTTTGCCAATGAGTCTCAATGATGCGGTGCAGCTTCAAAGCCTGATCTCAGTGGGCTGGAAGTGAACTGCCTAGAGCGGTGTTGACTGTGAGTCTATTCACTTAGGAAGCACCTCTGCGAAGGGAAGAGGAGGGTGCTGCTGGGGCTATAGGAAGCCTAAAGACGAGGGAATTGTCAGGAGCAGTATGTTTCAAATTATGGAAAAGTGTAACCAAGAATGTTAATTAAGAACATCTATAAAGAAGTGGCTAAGTGGTGAGCCATTTCCTGGTCTGAGCAGAGGGTACAGGGCTCTGTCTGCTCATCATTTCTCCCCTCCCTGCTCCTCGGGATCTTCAAATTCTCTGAGAGCAACCCAAACACCAGCCAAGCGAGCAAGTGAACAATTGCTCAGGAGACACCCATGCTCCTCAACATGCACAGGGGCAGCCCAGGCTGGGTCCGTGCCAGTGAGCCCGGAGTCAAAAGCCTCGCTATTCACATTCTCCTCTTCCATTTTCCAAAGGTGTCCACATCCTCCAACCCTCTCCTCTTCCTCCTTGCCCTGCCCCTTTCCTTAGTGTGTGATGGAGTAGTGCAATTATGCAATTAACCGTGCTTCCAAGCCGCAACTTTAAAATAAATGCATAGTTTTCTGTGACATGGGTTAAACATGACTTCTACTGTCTTCATGCTAGACATTTGATCTTTTAAAGAGGTGAATCATGTAAATATTTGTGTACAATGTTTTAAGATAAATTTCGACAGTGTCGGAAATGGAACTGTTTGCACCAAGATGAGCATGTTTGGATGGCTGTTGATACCTGCTGTCACCATTTTCCTGGTAACTCCACTTATAAAGCTATGGTTTACTGAGAGAACATAAGCCTCAGCCTTTGTTTGAAATGCAGAAGAATATGGAAAATCTGAAGCAAATACTTGATACCTTTAGTGAGAACCAGATTTGGTTGTTTGGGTCTGCAGTTTGAATTTCCTAAGCAAGGCACAGTCGGTCTCTACATTTTCCACCAATTGTGAAAATGTACCAAGATGAGTTAAATTGCTTCAGACTTAGGACAGATTTCTCAGACAGTGGTTACAGCCCTGGCTGGTCAGCCTGGGATGAGTAACACTGCCTGGCAGTCAACAGGTATGCTGTTCTGGGATCTAGAAACACTGAGGGCCAGCAAGAGAATCTTAATCCACCAAGTAAACATAACACAACCTCAGTGGATGCATAAAGGACAGACAACCCAGCATGTTAAACTAAGCTCAGGCATGGGATCTGTCAGAGCTAACCCCTGCCTAGCATCCTAGGGGATTCTGAGCCTGGCCCCCTTCCTGGTCATTCCTTGGTCCCCAAGTTCTAGTATCTTGCCATATGGCGGGGGATGGGGTGGGGGTGCAGTGGTGAAAAACACAGAAGTTTTTTCTTTCACAGAAGTAGGTTTCTAGGAACGTGATCACAGCCTGGACCTCAGAAGGCGAGTTAAGATCCACATGCAGAAACACATCGCTGGGGAAAGCCCAGCTTTATATTTTAACAAAAGCGCCTTTAAAAAGTGTCTCCATTTTCAAAATGCTACCTTTTGCAAATTACATCGACATGGGGCGCCAGACAAGAAAGCTCTTTGATACAATTCTGCTGTCTCTAGGAGGGCGAAGACTGGGAAGATGTGGGTGGGAGCCATGTTTGGTCACCGTCCTCAGCGACTGCACTTGGACCATTATTCAGAAAAGGGTACGAACACTCCGCCACTAACCCATAGCCTCCAACAGGACCTTGTTAATAAGTCATGTCTCACCTGCTCTATTAATGATCAGCAAATGGCTGGAACTCTGGCCAGGACGCCTAGACATCATGACGAGTGCCAAAGAACAGCTGATACTGTCGACTAAAAATAGAGTGCCGGAGTGAGTCAGGCTCAGTTTCTGATGTTTTCCTGGCATAGGAGGTTGAATTTTTTATGTAAAAGGAGCTTTGCTGCCCAGACTCTCGTCTGTAGGAGTTGAGCATGCTCGCACTTCCATCTCCAAGGCCCAGTGGGCACCTGGCATGACTGGCTTCCTAAGCATATCTGTGAGCCTGACCTTTACCTTCTAGTCTGAGTTACCCATAAACCAAAAGATGCTTTGGGAAGTGTCAAATATCATACCATTTCCTGAAACTTTTCCTTTGTATTATTCCCATAATTCTCCTCCTCCATCACAAGGTGGATACAATTAAAAAGTAAAAGAGTCGACGAATTCTGCATAAACTAACCCTAGGATACCCAATGGTAGAAATGGCAAACTGAAGAGCCAAGTGTATCTCTCCACGGTGTGTCAATGCACACAATGAATTTTTTTAAGGGAGCTTAATTGACAGGATGACTTTTTAGATAAGACCTACAATGTAGCACAACTATGTTGCTCATTTAAATTAGATTTTTTTTCTATTTAATTCACTGGTCAGTGTTTTCTAATCAATGGGTTGATGTGGGTTTGCTAATGTTAATCAGCACTGGCCACATGTCAGGCCAATAGAGGATGCCTGAACTACATTCTCAAGGCAATGGTCCTAACTGAAAGTGCAGCCCTTGGATGAACTATTTGTTGCTATATGCTTTCTCTTGACCCAATGTTTTGTAATAAATACCTGAAGCCAGTCGGCTTGCCCAGAGAAGCATTTCTTTCTGCTCTTGGTTTTGGAGGTTTTAGTGTATAGTTAGATGGATCCGTTGCTTTGGGGCAGATGGCGAGGGAAAACACATAGGGAAGAGGACATGCACTCCATGGACAGGATGACACAGAACAGGAAGGGCCAGCGCTTCCAATCTTCTCTTTTTTGGTGTACCCCAAGTGACCTAAGTCACCACTTCCTAAAGGCTTCACTGCTCCCCAGTATCTCCAAGCCGGGGACTAAGCCATTAGCACAACACTTCCTATAACGTTCCAGATGCAAGCCATCACAGCCTCCACATTTCTTTTCTTTCTTTCTTCCTTCCTTCCTTCCTTCCTTTCTTTCTTTCTTTCTTTCTTTTCTTTCTTTCTTTCTTTCTTTCTTTCTTTCTTCCTTCCTTCCTTCCTTTCTTCCTTCCTTCCTTTCTCCCTTTCTTCCTTCCTTCCTTTCTTTTTTTTATTTTTTGTTTTTGTTTTTGTTTTTGTTTTAAGACAGGGTTTCTCTGTGTAGTTTTGGTGCCTGTCCTGGATCTCACTCTGTAGACCAGGCTGGCCTCGAACTCACAGAGATCCGCCTGGCTCTGCCTCCAGAGTTCTGGGATTAAAAATGGGCGCCTCCAGCTCCCAGCTCACTTCTTTTCTTCTTGGGCACCCCATTACCATATAACCAGTTGCCGATCCATTACACTTGAACAACACATTCTTCATTCTCTTGGTATCTTGGGCCCCTTCCTGCTCACAGAAGTAGAATAATGAAGCCTGAAATTCTAGCCATCAGATGTAGGGATCCTGGGTCACAAATCTGCTCAGACGCCAGTCACCAATCCTGTGTGGACCACACAGAATGGGATCAAATTAGGAAGCCTATGAGGAAGGAGCTGGGTAGCCCATGTAAGAGGACGAGGCTTTGAGGTAATTCCTTGAGCTGGGAGTTCATACCTTTTCTACACCTTTGACCTCAGATGTAGATACGGAAGGGACACTTCAAACTGGCAAAAAGCAGACACTGCAGGTTGGTGGCACCAGAATTCAGCATCAGAGCCTCCAATAAAATTTTGTGACGAAATCTCAACCTGTAGATCCCAATTCAATATGAATGCTACACACACACACACACACACACACACACACACACACACACACACACACGTGCACGTCTTTTTTTGATGAGTCCAAGTACTGTAAGAATGCTTCAGCCATGTCAATGACAACATCAGTTCTTTATCTCACTGATAACACAAAAGGCTGGGCAAGCCAGTGAGTTGTGCAAAGCCTTTGTGAAGACCTTTGTGTGGTAGCCAGCAGTCTCAGAGAAGAAACCCCTACAAGTGTCTTCATTCAAACCTCTTTTCTCCTGTCTTCCCACCTCTCTCCTCTCTATGTTAGAACCTCAGGAAAGTGAGCCTGTCCACTCATGTGACGGAGCTGGAGGTACTCTAACCCCATCGGCCCTATCAGCTCTCACATGAGCACCCTGTGGTTACCATCTTGTTCTGATGCTGTTTTTGCATCTGGACCAATATCAGAGCCAGAACTTTGTTCGCCCAGTGAACAAAGCTTCTCCCTAGAGCTGTCCTCCTCCCCGAAGGAGGAGGAGGAGTGAACGATTGTGCAAAGAGGAATGGAAAAGTTATTATATTCTCTAGGGTGCCTCTGAGAGGGGAAAATGGAGTTCTCTTGTCAAGAAGGAGCAATGGTATATGTTTCTGAATGAATATATTGCAGGTTACATGAGAGAGAGACAGAGACAGAGACAGAGAGACAAAGAGAGAGTCTGCAGCAGTAGAAATCAACGAGAGTTGCATGGATATGGAAGTCGTAATATTTGGGCAAGTAGGAGCATAGGTGGGTAGCATCTAACCCTTGCCTCCAGGGTTTCACTCATTACTTGAATTCTTTTCGGGGTGAAGCTGTGAGAAGAGGCTGAGTTACAACCCCAAGCAAGAGCTGCAAACTCATCAAAGTGATGGGCAAATGCCAGGGAAGACCCAGCACAGGGAAGAACCAGAACTTCCTGGCACCAAAAGAAGGCCTTATAACCCAGGTTCTGGCCTGCTGGATCTGTTTGCTTTAACAGAACTATATTCACCTTGGCTATTACTCCCTACCTGGGAATTACCTTTCTCATAAGCTTTCAAGGGGGTTAATAGCAAGCAAAATTAGTTCATGTTTTTTTTGTCGACTTCTTTTGAAAATACAGAACTTGCTAGACTAGTATGATGATAAATTTCCAAAAGTGGTCTGGTAACCTGTAGTCATACCTACAGTCCTGTTTAGAGATAGATCTAAACAAGCATCTGAGTGAGATAAGGCTGATTATAAAAACAATGAAAGTGGCAGCAGCCTGGATCCAGAGGAGGGAGCTGGGACCAATTGTCCTTCAGAGCGAGCTTTATTAAGTGAAAGAGAATCTTATGACCATGGTAGATGCATTCTAAAGTATCAGGCCCATGACCTAGCAGTGACTAAGGGACAAGCCTTCACTGGTGTAAGTTGCAAACACCCCAGGAATTACTGGATGTACTGAAGAAAGCTGATACGTTACCTAAGTATGAGACCACCAGTTCAGAGACAGGAATGAGGCAGTGGTGTCTTGGGAAAACTTTGGGGACTTAGTTGTATAGTAGAACCCAAGGGAGTCGTCGGTGTGACTCAGAGTGAGTGCTGGTGAGGAGGCGGAGCAAGATGAGGAAGAGAAAAAAACTGAGAGGAGACTGGACAGGGCTAAGCCTGCTCGCGAGGAAACAAAGGGAGGAAGCGGGGACAGTAGATTGGAGCATACTTATGGAAGTCACAGGACAGTGTGATGAACAGTTTATGAGGCTGTAGATAACCTGGGGCCATAGCTTTCTGATGCCTCGAACCCTCCACCCAACTGTCTCTGAGGCGTTGGTCTCCTATGCTGTGAACAGACAGGCTGCCCTTCAGGTCTTAGAACCAGCTATTCCTTTACCTAGTACGCTCTAGCACGGTCGGTCATGCTCTGGCTTCCTCTCTGACCTCTTCCGGTTGGTTTCTGAAGTCTGCCAGAGCTCCCTTCCAAACACCAAGGCACTCCACTACTTTACACCCCCTGGACCCCCTTTTCCTACTCTTTTCCATTTTTACCTTTTACCTTTTTTTGATAGCACCCGTATCAATACTAGGAAACTTACTAATTTGCACACAGGTAATCAGCAGTTGCTTGTTAATACTTTGCGTACTGTATTATTATGTGTATTGTTTGATGTCTACCCTCAGGTTTCAATAGCAAATGTCCTTTACCGGGGCAAAGCTATTTGTGCTAGGAACTAATCCTCCGTACCTAGAAGAGGAGTTAGTGAAGAGACAAGGCTTTGCCAAAGGAAAGAACGAGCAACTCGGGGCAGTCCTGAGAAGGCAAGGAAAATGGGAGCCGGGCAAGACCACCAGCCTGGTGCTTCAGGAAGACCCTCCGACAGCACTTACAGAGGTGGAAAGGGCAACGATGGGCGGGGGAGGCTGTGGAGGAAGTACAGAAATAACGCAGACTAGTGCCTACATCGGAGAGCAAATCCACATTTCCACATAATGTTTCAAAGTCTGGAACTGGAAGTAAGGGCATCACGTGTTTACCATGCTGCTGTAAGAAGACAATGTTTGTGCAGTTCCGACGGGCTGCGGAGAGTTGCGACTGAAGGGGACAGGATGTGACCTGCGGTGAATCCAAATCCGTGCACCGACACACTGTTCTGAAAAGGGGGACACAGGGTTCTGTACACCCTGTTTTAAAGGGATATTATTTTTGTCAAATCCAAGCCTGTAAGTCCGAAGAGTCAAAGGCGGCGGGTGCCAGACGGAGATAAGAGAGGAAGGGAAGTGGGAAACTGAGTTACTGCAAAGACACAGGAAGAGGATAACAGGATGGAGACGGCCCCTTGCTGTGGAGAGGCCCCAGAGAAAACATTCCGTCCCGCACTGGGGCTGTGCGGGAGGAAAGGGCAAAGGGAGGAAGCTGTCCGGAAGTTAAGACAGCCACAGCGCAACAAGAAGCTCAAGTATAGAAAGACCTGCCTGCCGGAAGGGCACCGGCTGGAGGAGGGAACAGCTGGAACCCGAGACAAGCCAGAAAGCAAGGAGTCAGAGAGCCCAGGGGAAGAGAACACCCGAGGGCCATCAAGGGTGGGATTAAATCTATTTCTAGACCGTGCTCCAGGAAAAGGAAAACAGGCAAGCCACCGAAGGAGGTCAAGGAGGAACCTGAGAAACAGCAGAAAATGAAAGTCGTTGACTGCGAATCTTCTGGGCTAGCAACAGTGAAGCGTTTGAGTATGTGTGGAATTCGTTTGATGATGGATCATTAATTAGTTCTGTTGTGCTGTGGCCTGCCACATGTGACGAGATTGCCTCATGATGATAAAATGTGGGGAGATGGGACCGCCGGCAGGAAGAGGCCTCTATTAGAACCACAGATACTTGCCCAAAGATTAAGGGGTGTGTGTGTGTGTGTGTGTGTGTGTGTGTGTGTGTGTGTGTGTGTGTGTGTGTGAGAGAGAGAGAGAGAGAGAGAGAGAGAGAGAGAGAGAGAGAGAGAGAGAGGGAGGGAGGGCGAGCTAAGAATGTTGAAGGTGGCTGTGTAGAAGCCAGTTACTGAGAGATTTGGATGTCTCTTCCTGCCCAGGATACGAGACTTAGTGAACTAGATCAGCCTACTTGTCTTGAAGAAAATGTCTTTTGGTGTTGACATCAGTCTAGGTAGTCCAGGGGCTCCGAAAGCAGTGAAAGTGGTCTGCTTAAGTCTTAGGTCTTGGCAGGAGACCTAACTTGGTTATAGCTATAACCAAGAAGATTGGCTAATAATTTAGTTGGGAGTTCCATGATATAAATTATTCTGAGCCCTCTTTTTTCATAATACATGTGTATTATATACACATATATACATATTATATGTATATACATATACATATATGTTTTATATATAACATACATACACACAAACATGTATATATATACACATGGAGCCAACTCAAAGGCCATTGCGAGCACTTTCTGTATAGTGTTGTGACAGGAGAGAAGGAACCAGACTAGAGCATGAAGGTGAACATGTGAAAGAGGCTGGTTTTCAGGGAAAGGCTAGAAACCCTTCCTTACCCTGGCTTCATCTGATGAACTGAGTGTACATGGTGGGGTGGGGGAGCCCCTGATGTACAAAGGCCAGGAGGTGGGTCCTATAGAAAAGGAAGCATCTTATAAAGGATCATACACTTGTAGCCAAGTGATCTTTGGGTTTAGGCATTTTCTCTCGGTTTACTAGTGCCTTTTATTCTTGAGAGTGCATTTCCTTAATAAATGGTTTCTTTGCTCGACTCTGGACATTACAGCCCTTCCTCTGGAGCCCACCCCTTTCCACTAAGCTAGACTGACTTAATAAGTTCTGACGCAAAGAAGTATAACTTTTCTTTTTCCTCCTTTCTATCTGCTTTTCTTTGGATACTGTCTAAAAGCATAAGCACTCTGGGGCTTCTCACCCTTTCTCTGAAATTTCCCTCCACTTCAGTACAACTGCTTGCTGACTTCCATAGCTGAGCCTGCCTGCTTCCCTGGACTCTAACTTAGACGGCATGATGTAAACGTTCCTCTTCTCCACGTCCCCCATCCCAGCAGCTGCTGGGATTTATATTGTGTTAGTTCTGTTGTTTCTTTCTCAAACTCTAATCAAATTTCCCAGGAGATTCCTTCAGAGTCTGTTTCCCTATTTATTTATCTATTTATCTTTGAGACAGGGTCTCATTAGGTCTGGCAGGCCTGGAACTCACCATATAGTTGGCCTAGAACTCTTGAAGGTCTATCCATCTCTGATTTCATCAGGGTGCTGGATGAAATCCTTCCATTAATGAGACAAGTACCCAAAGGAGAAGCTGGATGCCCTGGTAACAGTCCATCCTCACATTTCCAGATTCAGAATTTGCCTGCTTCCTAAGGTTTATTTTTAACTACTCCAGATCAATATTCTGCAGCATATTAGTTGTCATTAATGGCTAAAAACAGACCACAGGAAAAGTTGAGTCCTGTGGTACACAGGTGTTCCCACCTAGGGTAGTACGAGGTGACATATTATGTTCTCTTAATTCCGATCTCAGTAATAAGGGTCCTTTGGGTGGTCTGTCATACACCTTGCATGGTTTGCTTTTCATAGGTGGTTTCACGGTATACAACCCTGAATTAGACTGCTGCAGGGCTGCCTGGTGTGAGAAGGCTGTGAGTTGCCTTACAGGGAACAATGTCAGAGAAGCTTTCTTCACCATGTGTTGAGGAGTTCTTGGTCATGAGTTCCCTGTTAGTAAATCAGGAATATATTAAGATATTTTACATAGCAACATGCATAGAGTATGGTGATATATTACTCACTGGCAAAATTGTGACCCCAGGGTCACAGGAGCTAATCCTGTATTTACCAAGAAGTGATGATTCGGGACTGGATACATTCAGCATTTGTGTTGACAATATAGAACACAACTACTTCCAGAACTCAGGAGTGACTATTAGTTCACTGAATAGTCACAGTTCCATAAACTAATTCTAAACCACTTCATACACATGTAGGCCTACAGGGATATTAGGACTAGAAAGACCAGACACTGTACTCAAAGTCAAGGTACTGGTGTGAGATGGGAGCCTCACATTGTGTCTAGATCCCTAGCTAGTGATGTTTACGCAGCTGTCCTGTGAAGGTGGACGTGGGGACCAACACCAGCTAACCCCAGGAGATACCTAGGAACTCTACCATGGGAATCTCAAGTAAAAACTGCAATTTCTAAAATCACAGGTAGAGAATTAACGGGAAGATGGCATTTGTTATTGCTGTTAAGGCTTTAGTTTACATTCCCGGATGATGTGGCCTGGGGCAACCCAAGGCTCCACGAGGCTATAATCATGCCTTGAAGAGAATAAAATGCTGCACAAATGCGTGGCACATCAGAAAAACACGAGTCTGGGAACAGGAAATCCTAGAGCTGTTGCTAACTCTGCCAGTAACTTGCTGTGGGCCTTCCACAAAGCTCCCTTCCAGCCTCCCACCTCTGTTGTCTGTGACTTGTGGAATGCACATGCTGGTAAATGATTCCCTGGGCTCCAAGTTTTGAATATGAAAGCTTTGTGGCTCTCTGGCTCCTGGCTGGGTGACTTTGGACCCATGAAGCTGTAGAACAGGCTGCATTTACACTGTTTTATTTTGGGCACAAGTTTTTAAAAGTATCTTCTTAGGCTCTCCAAAATGTGCTAGTTTGGACAACAATTGTAGTTATTCTATGCTTAACTGATGTTTGTTCCTTGTATCTTGGTTGGATCAGATGGAAGAAAAACCTTACCCTAGTCCTAACAGTTGGAGATCAGGGAGGCACTTGAGGACACCAGGGGCTGTCTGTCTGTCCCTATCAAACTGCTTGGGATCTTAGTTGGAGTCAAGTTTCTGGTCCATCTAACCTGGTTTCTACCTTGGGCCTTGAATATGAAATGTCTTGAGATTGAGGATGAGCAACAACTCTGCCTTTCTTTTTTGGCTCTCAATAAAAGAAGTTTTTATCAATTAGACCAAGAAGAGGACCGTTTATCTAATATAGAGAAAATACCATTTAATTTAGTGCTGGTGATTCACGAATATGAGATGCCATAACAAAGTCATTTCTAGTCCCATCAGACTGGACGCTTTATTTCATTGAATTCCTACACTCATAATATAAATACACCAGCGCTGATTGAATATAACAAAAGTTGATTTAAAAATAAAGAACTAAAAATGTTAGATTGAAAGGTGAGATGATAATAAGGACTTTGGTCAGTCAATAGGAGTCCTCCTCTACAGAGTCTTTCATGAAAGGTGAGATGATAATAAGGACTTTGGTCAGTCAATAGGAGTCCTCCTCTACAGAGACTTTCACGGTCTCACTGTCATGAAAGAAAGGTGCATCACTCACTATGTGCATGTACGTGAAAGAGAAAATAAATCAAGTCTCCACTGTTAAGTAAAATCATATATTCTCTATTATCTCTTTAAGGTCTCCAGAAATAAAGCACAAAAAGCAAATAGTTAGACCTCATTCTTTTTACTTGTTTCAACTGTGCTGTGTCTTTCGACTTCACTCTGCATTTGCTTAGCAGAACATTTGTGGCCAGATTGTGAAAGACAAATTTTAATGGAGGCCAAATTAAATAATCCTGGACTTTATGAATGACCTTGGAAAATCAAAACATCTATTAGTCTAGTTCTCTCATCTGTGTTTTGGTTCAGATTCTCCTTCCCTGTGCTTCTGAGTAACCTTCAGCTGTTCAACCTGGAAAGTGTAGCAGGTTATGATAACGATTGCACAAACACGAACCAGCATCCTTACCCAACAACTGTTCTTCTGCAGTGCTTGTAAGAGTGACATCAACAACTCCCAACAGTCATTTCTGTCTACTGGAAAGAGCCATGGCTCAGGGAAAGGAGTCAGGGAAGATCTCAGACTCCTTGAAAATCCAGTTGGCAGACTGATTTCCTAAATCTTATTTGAATGACATTGGGATAGGTTATTGGCTAAAGTATCATATTCTTTGAAACTTGCCAAACAGAACCTCAAGTGGAGTTCTGTGTCCTTGATGATCTAGAGAACAAAGATGTCAAAGTATTCTTTGTCCTGCCACAGTGACTGCTGTGTGGTTAGGAAATGACCCTGGGAGACCTAAAGGCCTGGCAGGGACTTGGCTGGTCTACGCCCTAAAGAGGAAGAAGCTACCAGCAGCATCTATCTGGTTCAGTTCAGAGTTTAAAACAGCATATTTGGTCAAAATTGATCTTAAGAGCAAATAGCAAAAGGCATTTTGCATCAGAATAAACATACACACACACACACACACACACACACACACACACACACACACACACACACACACAAATCTACTGTTGTTTTCCTTAGCTTCTGCAGATGTCTTCATTTGAAATGCAAAATGTGGCTAGGAAAGACTTACTTTGTTTCAAAACACATATTAAGTAAAACTATTTTTAATGATGTTGGACACTTATGCTCATTCTGTTTTCTCTTAGCACTTCTTCACATTTGATTATTAAGAAAGAAAGAAAAAGGAAATAAGTTCTTTTTGCCTGTTGTTAATCTCAAGCTATTTCACTTTCCATGTTGACCTAAGAGAATGTGATTGTTATTTGCGGGTCTGAAACAATGAGATTTTTCTGTTTGTTGAACTCATTGATACATCTGCCTTCCTTGCCAGCAATTGTCTGGCCAAATTGCTTTCTCATTCTTAGAACTTTCATCAACACGGACCTCCCTTATTAATGTCGGGTTATGACCACATATATAGTTTCATCTTTCACTTATACAACACGTGAGGTGAGATGAAAGTCATTCAGTTACTAGTTCAGATCCTAAATTTTTGGATGTTGATCAAGTAAGGTCCAGAGTCACAAACCATGTATCAGCTAAGGTCTTACTAGCCAAGTCATTGATGAACCTCTTAGAACCCAGTAGGCCGCAGGCTTCTGGAATGGCAGGAGTCATTTATAATCCTCTGAAGACTTTGCTCCTGGATCAAGGGCACTTTATTTCTCTCTTCTTGCACTTTCCCCCCTTCTCTTCATACACACACACACACACACACACACACACACACACACACACACACACACACACACACACGTGCATGCACACTTGCATGCACACATGCACGCACATATACACGCACACATGTATGCATGTGAAAGCCAAAAGACAACCTCAGATGTTCCTCAGAAGACACCCACCTTGGTTTTTGAGACAAGGCCTTGACCTTAGCTTGCCAATCAGGTTAGCTCAGCCAGCTAGCCAGCAAGCCCAAGGGACCGTCCTGTCTTCTTCCCCAGGCTTGGGATTACAGGTGTGCCACCATGCCTGTTTCTGTTTGTTTTTGTTTGTTTGTTTTGAATCTTGGTTCTATGGATCTGAGTTGCCTCCCCTGCCCTCATCTGGGATCTTCTATACATACAGGTGTGTCTGGTCCACTTCAGGTGAGCAATCATGGTACATGTGAGGACCCGGAAGCGCTCCATCACCAATGGGAGAAGGTACGGATGCTAGGAATCTTCAAGACATTTTGCCTTTATAAATGTTTCAATGGTCAGAAACAAAGCTAAACCATTCCAGTAATTGTGTTAAACAGAAATCAGAAGAGAAATAAAGGTGACTTGAGATTTATGGGCTGTGACCTTCACCTGAATGTGGGGGACTAAGAATTGAAAACATCCTCCAGGAAATGGACGGGAGCAAGCCCTCCCAAGCATTTCAGCTGCCCCCAAATATATTCAAAGTCATGAAAACAAGAACGGTGTCCTCTTGAGTCATAAACTGACATTAAGTACAGAGCTGGTTCTGCGCTTGCTATAAACCATTGCTTGAAGGAGTGGGGAGGAGGCCGCTGGTAAGTTTGGTGAATCGAAGGGTAATTTTCCTGAGGAGAAAGAAATCGTCAGTAGGGGCCCGAGAGGAAAGAGATGTATTTTGACCAGGACTCTTTCCTCTCTCTCTCTGCAGTCTGGCCTTTACAAGGAAAATTAGAAGCCAGGGAAATATTAGTCTGAAGCTTCCCAAGGGATGAGTAAACATGTCTCCTTCAAAAAGGGAGTCACACCATTCCTGGCACTGAGCGGGTGTCCTGATAACACATTCAGCAGCTTCCCTGTAGGAAGAAGCAGCAGAGGCAGCATTATTCCCGGGAACTGGCTGACCCATCAAAAAGGTTAAGACCTGGGGTTTGCCTGCAGTTAAAAAGAACACACGGTAACTCAGAAGAGCTGAGGTAGAAGAACAAAGGCAGACTCTTGCATGAGTTAGGACCGATAATCGTTGAAATGCAGTAGAGAGATCACATTACAGCTAAACAACCTCCAACCTTTATTCTATATCAAACTGCATCTTATTCATGTGAAACAGTTTAATATAAATGTGACATTGTTTTCAATAGCTTCATTTTATTTTCAAGAGCATAACTGTATCTTTTCTTGGTTCTTCCAATTTATCTTAATAACTTACAG
Source organism: Peromyscus californicus insignis (assembly GCF_007827085.1). Classification (NCBI taxonomy): domain Eukaryota; kingdom Metazoa; phylum Chordata; class Mammalia; order Rodentia; family Cricetidae; genus Peromyscus; species Peromyscus californicus. Next base: position 47,004,818 of record NW_026294413.1, read on the forward strand.
TAGATACCTGTGTTTACACGGGGATACCCATTATCATTTCGGAATTAGTGACTTTAAATTGTCAGCCTTCATAAAGTAGCCTTGACTATATTTATTCACAGACACAACTGCTAAGTTCCAGGACTAGCAAACACCCACTCGGAGCTTCCGGGAAGAGTGCAAATTTGATATAAGAATGATGTGAACTCAGGTGCTAATGGCAGGAGTATCTCCTGTGTACCCCATAAATTCTGTGGCTTTCCTTTCCCCAGTATACTAACTATAATTCTTAATAAGATGGAGTGCAGTAGGAATTAGGCAAGGGCCATGCAAAGTGCCAGCAGTGCCAGGCAGAGTTTCAGGATATTAGATAACTCTCATCCCTGCTAACCCAGGATGCTAACCCAGGATAAGCCTACTGATCTTAAAATCTCATTGACATTCTAGACATAAAGTCATAATACAACACGAAAAATTTTTTTTTTCAGAAATATTGGGGTGACCGAATTTCTGCTGGAAGTAGAACTATTTTAGTCTCACATAGAGTGTTCAGATGTTCAGGATTTGCCCGTACTGGGAGGGCTCTTAGAATGTGGAATTTTCAGCCCTAAAACTGGGAAAGTCCCAGTCAAACTGGCTGTGTTAATAATGCCAGCCCCATCTCACAGGTATCTGGACCTTAACATCAGCTGGGATTCCCAGGGTGGGGTCCTCAAGCCAGCAGCAGCAACAGTGTCTCAAAACCTGTTAGAGATGCAGTTTCTTGGAACCCAACCCAAACTGACTGAGTCACACACTCTAGGGATTGAGCCAAGTGTAGTCTAATGAATTCTCCAAATGACTTTAATACACTGGGCATGATAAAGTTTGAGATACATTGGCTGACACTATGACCCGTATTTTTACTTTCTCCAAAGGATGTGGGAGAAATGTATAACTCAATGTATAACTAAACAGCCTTGATTTCTTTAGGATACACAAGCCAGTGTTTTTGTAGCCAGGTTGTCCCCATCATTAAAATCCCCCAAGTTCTGCATCACTGAGTTCTGAGTTCAAGGAATGGGGAATACGAAAAAAGATGTTCCGGCTGACTGGATAGCTTAGCTCAAGAAGGAAGTTGCCTCATCTTTAAGTTTTGAGGGAAGGGTGGAATTATACAAACTAAGATGCTGATGAAAACTTAACAGCTCCTCTGCTTTTGCAAGATGTTAGTCAGTGTACATCCCAGAACTGAGCTTGGGCAGGAAGTGTATGGACAGGCTGGTAATACCTCTGACAGGAAGTTTCTAGAGCCTCCTAAATTAGTGCCCTTTTTTTGTCTATCCAACAATCTCAAAATCTCTTCCTCACAGAGACTCTGGCTACCAAAGAAAGCAAACCAGGATACTTAGTATAACCCATTATCACTATGTAAGACTTTAAATATTTAAATTTTCAAGACACTGGATTGTGTAAGCATTTATTTTATCCTACAATACTGAAATCTCTTTCCTACAAACCTCTTAGCACCACCTACGATTTTTCTTGGTGAAGGGCTGCATTTAAGTCAGAGGTGGAGAAAGCCAAGAGAAGTACCTGGACAGTATCTAAATAATGAATGTGAATGATTGACAGCAAGCAAGTAGATATTAAATCCTACTTGTTGCTGCTATTCCGGGGGGGGGGGGGGTTTGTAGGAATATGAGCAAGTAACCAAGGTGCTATGACTTGATTGTTTTTCAATTACTTTGACTTTTGAATAAAAAATGTAACGTAACTACATATCATCAGATTTGCCAAAAATCCCGAAATGAGTCCTCCTTAAGACCATGCCTTGATCACAGTCAAACTTACCTTCCTCGGGTAGCACCTTTCCTCTTTTTTGTCTCATCACAAGGTGCTAGAGATCAAGACATTTTCCTGTTAAGTCTAAGCAAGGTAGACCCCAGTGACGTTGACAGAGTGGCTGACTTCTGTGGCAGCTGAAAGCACATAGGTTTTCTATTATGTGAATGAGATATCAGAAATGCTATGGAAATGCTTTTGTGCTATTGAAATGCTTTTGTGCTATTGAAATGCTTTTGTCCTATTGAAACCTTGGATAGATGTAACTTTACAAAAAATGATACTTTTTCAATATTATGCTAATTTACATCTTCTGTGTTTGTGTCTGATTCTGGCAGACTAAGGTGGGTTACATTAAATGGTATTAAAATAGTATGTATTACTTGTTCTAGCCAGTTGCTTCAATCAGCACTCTCAAAGGTATTTGTTAACTGTGTGTTAGATAACCTTCCTATAGTATCATATTATTTTCCATTACAAAAATTTCTTTGGTTGCATACAATAAATCACACACAAAACACTACACATTGGGAATCCCCAGAGCTTATTACTCTATTTAAAAATAAAAAGTAGAAATGGCATCTTTATTTCAAGTCACCAATCCTGGTGGCAGTCTAAAAATCACGGCATATATAATTAACCTCTTGTGGCATCACAAGGAGGTAATTAGTCACATTTCTGTTACTGTAACAGATATGTTAGCTAGATAAAATTAAAAAGGACAAAGGTTTGTGTTGATTCATGGTTTCAGACATTTCAGTCCACGGTGAACTGGCCCCATTGCTTTGGGCCCGTTGCACACAATACAGCCCAGTAGAAACTCATGGCAGAACAGCCATGCATCTCAGGGGAGCCAGAGAGTGAGAAAAACTTGGAATCCCATAATCCTCTTTGGAGCACTCCCCCCTCCTCCCCTGCTACACACACACACACACACACACACACACACACACACACACACACACACCAAGAATCTGCCTTCATCCCACCAGGTTCCTCTTCTCAACAGTCAACTCCCTTGCACCAGTGTACCTGGCTGGATACCAAGTCTTTAACACAGAAACCTTCAAAGGACACTTAACCAAATCATAGCATAGGTTACTACTCAGTTAATGACCTCCAGTGCCAAGAGTGTAACTACAGGCAGGCAAAACTCTGGACTCCGTGTCTGTTTCTTGCTTCTGTTCTAGTCTACCTTTTCTGAGCCCTAAGCTTACAGAGAGAGGGACAGGCCACACATTTGTGTCTCTTCCTAAAGAACGGAGTTGAGTTTGGAAAACAAACACATACTTCTGCGTGGTTGGTTGTGAAAACACCAAAGGCACAGAAGTCACCTGCTAGTGTGACCTTCCTACTAGACAACTGTTCTCACTTGGTTCAGGATGTAGAAAGCCCAAGGATTCAAGGGAATGCCTGGACTGGTTTTCCTTTATTTCTCTTTTCCTTAATCTGAGGTCAATGAAAGAAGAAAACCCAAACTTTTTGAAGAGGACACAGAAAACTCAACATTGAGTAAGCCTGCTCTACAGAGGTAATGCATCTCTATCATTCATACAGACGAGAAAGGACCAAAATGTCAGCTGGGACCATCATGATTCCCTACCATTGTTAACATTGCTGAGTGTGAACTTTGAGCTGGAAATCAAACAGGAATCTCCACGGATCCATCTTATGGAGTCTCTGCCTTCAAGAAGCTCCACCTCGTCACAATCCAAGACAGTATTTTTGTGACCTCTATAATCACGATCCTCTGTCAGGAGGGACTTGGTCTAGAAAACCAGTAAGTCCAAGGTCAGAGTGGCCACTGCTTGCTTGCTGGGCTCCCTATCTAGCAACTGCAATGTCAGATACAGATTTGTCACTTCGACTTCCAAAAGATGTCACTCCTCAGAATAGTGAACACCGTGGTGGTCTCATTGGTCACTGTTTGGTTTTGTCTTCTTATTCATGGACCCCATGGTCAGATGGCATCGTGTGGCCTCCAAAGCCTGGGCTTTCCACTCTTTCATCAGAACAAATGGATAATGCCTTCCACAAGATTCAGAGTTGCCTGAAATCTCAAGACACTTAACTCTTTCTTTCACTTCCTTAAGTGACATGATGCACTAAGCAGAATCCAGAACAATAACTTTGAATACCACAAGATTTAGCTTGTTTTACACAGTCAAGATTCTCTTTTTCAGCTCTTTTTAAGACCCCCTCATACCTACAACCAGTCATACCATTAAAAGTACTATATGATTCTAGAAGCAGTCATGTCAGATGCATTCATTGTTCCGAGGAGACAAACCAGTGTGTGAAGAATTTGGCTACAGAGACCAAACCTCTAGAAGACACTAGTCCTAAGAGACTCCTTATTTACATAGACCTAGTTTTCTTTTATTGCCAGTACCTATGAGATATTATAAAAATAAAGTTAAAATTTTCCAATAAGGGATTATAAACTGGGAAGATATATTTTTTTAATAAAGTAATTCATACATTTGGATTGTGAGAAAGAGAAACGAGGAGAGGAAGTTGACAGGTGATAAGTGCTTACTGGGTGTAAGAAGATTTATATATTTTATCATGCTTAACTGTTAGAGAAATTGTGTTAAGTGGTTATTATTATCCTCACTCTGAAGTTGAGAAAAACAGAGCTCAGAGAACTTGAGAAAGTGAATCAAAGATGTATAGCTCATAACCAAAGAAATTGGGACTCAAACTCATATTTATATGTTTCCAAAATTGCTCTTATTCTTTCTGGTTATGAGGGAAGCTAATTACAAACACCCCCTGCATCCCTTCCTGAGTTTGAACTTAAATGAGAAATGAGATAGAGACACATAGTGATAAAGACCAGAGCAGTAGTTCTCTTATAAAAATAACTAGAGAATATGGCTTGAGGTGTGTGGCCAAACCTATCATTCACAAGGAATTAGAAATCCATGCCTCATGAGGTCATCATGACACTGCAGAGCACAGGCAGGGACAGACAGCATGGAAAGGCTTACCAAAAGAGTCAAGAGAAAATGAACGTGTGAGGCACAAGCTGTTGATGGAGGAATGGAGTCACGAAGCCAAGTGCGCTCAGTTCTGCTGAGCTGCTGCATCAGGACCTTCCCTCCTGTCCCTCAGAGGAAGAGTAAATGAAGGGACAGGACCGGTGTGAGGTAAGAGTGCTCCTCCCTTTTGGTCCTGCTTGGGAACTATCTAAGGAAGCTAGAGGAATAGAACATTCTTCTTCAAGGAAACACTCACCACACCATTCAGGGCCTACAAATTCCTACAGCTGTAGAACTGCACCAGGGAGAAACAGTCCAGTCTTTCTTCCACTTTCTAGTATGGCAGTGTAGCTTGGCATCTAAAGTCCAGGGCTTTGAATGCCATAAATGGTTTTGAGTGTTGGCTCTACCAGCCACAGGACCAGAAGCAAGTTTCTTAATTTCTCTAGAACTCATTTTTCTCAGTCACAGATGAAAAGAAGGAGCAATCACGAGGACAGTGTCCAACACTGACTAGTGTTGATGCATTGGTTAACTGTTGTCCTTAACATAACAAGATAAATTAGTCACAGGGCCAGTTTAACCTCTGAGAAATTGTTGGTTACAGTGTCCTACCACATGGCAGACAAGGAGAACTGAGGAGAAGAGTTCGGGCCAGGGACCGTGAGTGGTGTTTGCCAAATAAGCCTGTTAAGGACCAAATTGTGTTCCCCAAATTCACACTGTTGATGTTCTAACTCCAAGGGCATAACTGTGTTTGGAAACAGGGTCCTTAAAAATGGTTTGGTGGAAATAAAATCATAGGGGTGGACCCCTAATCCAACAAGGCAGGTGTTTATAAAAATAGGAAGAGACTCCAAGGAGATGCATGCACAGAGAAGGGTCAAGGTCCATCTTGCCCTGCCTTTTGCCATGTGCCTTGCCTCATGCCGTGGGCCTCCTGCCTTGCCTCCCCTGCCCTCGCCTCCAACCTCACCTCACACTGTGCTTTGCCTCATGCCTTGCCTACTTGCAATGCCCCGCCCCCGCCATCTTTGTTCACCCCAAGCCATGTGATAGCTCTAGATAGTTCTTAGGAATCTCCATTCTGTTTTCATAATGGCTGGAATACTTACAATGCCCATCAACCTTGAAAGTGCTCTCCTTTCTCTCTACCCTCACCAACATTTCCTGTGTGGTTACTGAGTGCCTATTTTGTGATAATACCCATTTTAACTGAGGTTTAAAAAGAAGCAGAACAAGAGTTTGGATTTTTTTTTTGTTTTTATTTTTGTTTTTCATTGCCAGGGGTCAAACTGAGAGCCCTTAGAACAGTGGGGAAGCAGTCTTCCTTTATCTCTATCCATCATGGTACAGATTGTCACTCTACTAGTGATTAGTGAGACTGAACATTGTTTTCATTGATTTCTGGGCCACTTATATGACTTCTTTTGAGAAGCATCCATTTAGTTCTTTAACTCATTGTCAGATTTTATCTCATTATTTTTGCTGTTCTAACATTTGTAATTCAGTTTAAGTTAAAAATATATGTAGTGTCCCTGGATGCTCATGTGCCGCGGCGGCACACACACAGGTTAGAGGACAATGTGCAGGAGTTGGTTCTCTCCCTCTGACGTGTGGATCCTGGTCAATCAAAGTCATGTTGGGCATGGAGGCAAGGAGCTTTACCACAGCAGCTTTACCACAGAGCCCTTGCTGCCCCTCCAGTATTTTCAGTTCCTTTCATACTCTCAACAGGAGTCCCTTGTCTGGAAAATAACTTCCTCCATTCTGTAAACTGCCCTTTGATTCTGTTGACTGTGTCCTTAGGTTGATCCGATCACATTGGCCTGGTTTTCTTCTGTTGCCTTTGCCTTCAGAGTCTTTAAAAACAAAATTATCTCCTACACCATGTTTCAAATTTTCCCTGTATTTTCTTACAATAATTTCATAGTATCAGATTTTCATTCAGGTTTTTGATAAATTTAGTTGATTTTTGTGTATGATGAGAAGAAGGGATTTACTTTTATTCTTTTGCATAGTACATCCAGTATTTTTCAGTACCATCTGTGGAGACTTGCTATTCTTTCCTGGATCATCTTGATTCCTTTGTCGAAATTCAGTTGCCTGTGTAAATGTGTGTTATTTTGTGGGTTCTCTGTTGTGTCCCATTTGCAGGCATGCCCATTTTTATGGCAGAGGCACCACAGCTTAGTTACAATATCTTTATAATCTGTCCAAAAGTCAGACAGTGTGATGTCTCCAGTTTTCTGGGGTTGGATCTATTTGGTTTGTGTTTAGGGCACTGTACAGGTTAGTTTTAACTTTCAACATGACACGATTCACACTCACTTGAGTCTGGAGTTGAATGAGGAATTTCCTAGATTAGGCTGCCCTGTAGGCAGGCATGTGAGAGATTTTCTTAATTGGATTAATTGAGGTGGGAAGACTTACTTTGAATGTTAGCAGCATCAGTCATGGGCAGGGCCCTGGACCACTTGAAGAGGAGAGATGGAGATGAACACTGGAAGGCAGGCTGCATTCACTCTCTTTTTTGACATGGATATAAGTAGATGCTTCAAGTTCCTGCCACCTTGAAGTCCCCACAATGATCCCTGAAGGTGTGAGCTACGCAAACCTTCTCTCAGGTTGTTTATCAGAGTATTTATTATAGCAGCAGAAAAAGAAACAAAGACAGTCATTTTAGCTATTTGAGTTTTGTTTGTGAGTCCATATGAGTTTTAGCATTGATTTTTCTATTTCTGATAAGAAAGTCATTAATATTTTCATGATCATTGTGCCAAATCTGTAGATCACTTCAGTGGTATGGTGCATGCACAGGGAAGTGTGTGTCAATGTGTGTGTGTGTGTGTGTGTGTGTGTGTGTGTTCTCTGAAATTTCTTTCAATGTGTTTTATAATTGTAACTATAAAGAACTTCAGTTCCCTGGTTAAATTTGTCCTTAAATATTTTGGACTTGGGTCTGGAGAGATGGCTCAGTAGTTAACAGTACATACTACTCTTCCAGAGGACCAGTGCAGTTCCCAGTACCCATATCGGGCAGCTCACAACCACCTTCCACACCGGCTCTCTGGGATCTGGCACCTCTGGTCTCCAAGGGCACCTGCACTCACACTCACTCTCCCTAACACACACACACACACACACACACACACACACACACACACACACACACATATACACATAATTTCAAATCTTTAAAAAACATTTTGGGCTTTTTTGTAGATGCTGATAATGGAATTATTTTCTTAATCTCTTTGTCATAGTAATTCATTATTATATAAAAATGTTATTATTCCCTGTGGGTTTATTTTGTATCCTATAACTTCACTGAATTCATTAGTTTTCACAGCTCTGTTTATAGAGCGTCTGGGTTTTTCTATGCAGAGGTCATTTAATCTGCAAACATGGGTAATCTGAATACTTCCCTTGAACTTGGAGACTCATTATTTCTCTTGTCTGACTGCTCCGACAAAGACTCCCAACACAGTATTAAATAAGGATTGTGACCTGGACATCCTGGGCTTGTTCCATACCTCAGAGAAAGCAAGGTCAGCTCTTCCCTATGCAGTATATTGACTGGGTTTGTAATATATGGCTTTAGTATGGTCTTTCTACATCAAACTTCTTGGGATCTTTTAATAGAATAGGATTCGTGAAGAATCAGAAGAGAACTTATTTCTCTGGGAAAAACCAAATAAAAAGTTTTGAAACAAGTCTCTGGAGCATTTTTATCAGTTTTAAGAAAGAAGGGGAAAGAAGAGGATGCTGTGCTGTGCAGGGGATGGCACAGAGAAACACCATGGTTGGTAGACACTGTCACCATTAGATTTTAGTTTAAGCCCGACCCGGAAGTCATTACTTTCTAACCACCTTGAGGGTTTTAATCTGGAAAATTCTATATGAAGAGATATTAGCTTGAAAAACATTTTGGGGTTTACAGAACTATAGAAAAATTTTAATGGCCTTTTCATCATTATACCTATGTCTTGGGGCAGTCAAGCTATGTGTAAGAGAAGACATTTATAATTTCTCACTGGCCAACACTAGAATTCTTTAGAAAGAGAACTGAAAACAGCCCCAGCAGCCAAACTCGTGCTATTACATGGCAATACCACTCCTCACAGTAGCAGAATGTGGGGTCCCCTTCTTACCTCATGTGTTTAGAAAGATCCCTTATTGTAGCAGGAATCTTAAAAGTTCTTATTAATAAAATAAAACCCGAGGCCAGTTATAGGGGTGAACACTGGAAGATCAGAGAGACAGAACAAGCCACAGCTAACCTCATCTGGCCAACTTCTCAGCTGATCTTGTTTCCTCAGACTGGAGGCCTCTGAGTCCTCATATCCGAATGGCTCTTAGCTGAACTGTGCTGCTCAAAACCTAAAAGCTTAACCAGCCAAATGCTTCTAGTTTCTGGCTCTCATGCCTTATATACCTTTCTGCTTTCTACCATCACTCCCTGGGATTAAAGGCTCGCTTTCTGGGATTAAAGACGTGAGTCACCATGCTTGGCTGTATCCTTGAACAGATGGATTTCTGCCTCTGGAATGCTAGGATTAAAGGTGTGAGTGCCACCATTTTCTAGCCTTTGTACCACCACACCTTATAAATATTAAAGTTGGCAATTTAAAAATACCCAATATAAACAACTAAAGAGGAGAAAGATCTATAGTAGCTCAGGGTTCCAGAAGTTCCTATCCCTAGTTCTTAGCGCGATGATTCTGTTCCTGTTGGTGAGGTAGATGATCATGAGTGAAAGCATATGGTGGGGGCTACTTATCTACAGGAAGCAGAAAGACAGTAAGGAACGGGAGGCAAGTTATAAGCCATCCCAGGCTCCCCCAGTGACCTACTTCCTCCCCAGTAGACTATACCTTCCAGGCTTCCCTCATTCCCCCAAACAGCACCACCAGCTTGGTCATGAACCTGTGAGGGACATTTCATAATCAAAATTCAAACCATAACCATGAGCAAACAGTCTTCCATACTCTTAGGAAATCACACCTTGCCTGATTTTTTTACGGCTATAAATGTGGCAAAGAGGTAGAGAGAAGTTACTGTTGAATTCCCTGGAAACCAGGGCTAAAAGAGACAGAACTAACGTTTTATGAGTACTGTATAATGTTTAGTATGCACTAAGTACTTGGTATATTTTATCTAAGTTGCTCTGTTTTGAAAAAGATTTAAAAGTTTTTATTCATGTTTATGTGTGTATCTCTGTGTTAGTATGTGCATGTCCATGAAGGTCCCATGGAGATCAGAAGAGGCACCTGGTCTCCTGGAACTAAAGTCATGAGGTGCTGATGTGGGTGCCCAGAACAGAACTCAGGTATTCAAAAAGAGAAGTGTGTGCTCATAATGGCTGAGCCATATCCGGAGCCTCCTAAGCTGATATTTATAACTACTTTATAAGAAGAACAATTTAAACAGTATTTTAAAACAAGACCACCCTAGCCCATAGCATTTCATCAAAATATAACAATCAAACGTCAGAAAGTAATTGAGCCACAATAAAAAGGAGTCTCATGATGTCATCAGCCCATGTATTTCCCAGTGTAATATGGTCTTCCTCAAGGCAGAGTGGAGTCTGGCTCATCTCTTGAGCTTGAGTTTCCCAAATGAATATTTTCCTACAATTCACACTGAATGTCCTTCTATTTCTACTCACAAATATTTCTATTGCTATGGTTGAAGAATTCTCAAACTCACTGCCTAGGTGCAGAGAGAGATCTTGTCTTCCCATGCTCTGGAATAGTTGAGAATATTAACTGTGTTCTGGAACACTTCCCTCTTGGTTTTCTTCTGAAGATTATTCTTTAGCTTAGAGCTCTGCTATGCAAGGTAAAGCCTAGATCAAGCACACCATGCTTGCATACTCCTCAGAGCTATAGTAGCTTGCTTGAAGTGAGCTGGTCCAGCTGTGATTACTGCACACTAGTCCCTCCGACCCACTACTTACCACTGCCTACAGTTCAGCTGTTAAAATTCCTTTGCTGGGCAGTGGTGGTGCATACCTTTAATCCCAGCACTCAGGAGGCAGTGGCAGGTGGATTTCTATGAGTTCAAGGCCAGTCTGGTCTACAATGCAAGTTCCAGAACAGCTGAGGAGACCTGGAGAAACTCTGTCTCGAAAAACAAAGACCAAAAACCCCAACTCCTTTATGCAGAACTCCTGAGTGTTTGGACAGTCTTGAATGGGCTCCCTTTCCCTTAGTAAGTATCAGAAGTATTAACTTCCTAGGGCTGCTGTAACAAACTGCCCCAAACTGAGTGACTAAAACTATATAAATCTCTCTTCTCCAAGCTCTGTGAACAAGAGGTCTAAAATCAATTATTCCTCCTGAAGAATCCAGACGTAAATCCTTCCTTTCTCCCCGGTTTTGGTGGCTTTGGCTTTCTTTGGGCCTACATTGCTTTAGTCTCCTCCTCTGTCATCACAAGCGCTTCTCCCAGTATCCTGGTCTTTCTTCCTGTGAGAGACCAGCCATCAGATGTAGGCCTCTGCTAGCCAGGTATGCCGACACCCAACCCAACTGATTGCATCTACAAAGACCATGCTTCCGAATAAGGCTGAGTTCTGAGTGTCTGAGAGGGGAGGGGGTGGGAGGAGGAAGGAGGAAAAGCACTCTTCCACAGTTACACTGGGGACCTTGTTGATTTCCTTTCTTCCAGAACACACTGTTGAGTCCTGGTGACAGGACCGAAAGCAGCAACCTCCTGTCTGTCTTGATTCCGAGCTGCCTCCGACCCTGAGAGTCACAGATGTGAAATATGTGTCCCACTGTGAGGATGACAAGGGAGCGTTTTCTAAGGCTCTTGCTTGCTGTGAAACAGGTAATTGACTTAACTTGCTTTGAAGGGCAGAGCACAGTTTATAATATCTGATGTATGGCTCACTATGCTTTAATGCAATAGAAAAAAATCCTGAAGATGTTGAAAATAAAGCAGAAAATTGGTATGGCAGTCAAAGAATAACACGTCAGCTTGCAAAATGATAGGAACAGCTTTTGGAAAACCGCCTTCAAAAAAAAATGATCATGAATTGTAAATGCTGCTGGTCAAAACACAGCTCTTGTAATCTGTCATAAAACTGATTTTTTTTAAAAAAAATGAAATGAATCAAGGAATTGAGATCACTTGAAAGAAAGTTTTTGAAAATGCAGTTGCAGCTGAACTATAGAGGAACCTCCCCCCCCCCCCCCCCCCGCCCCGTATAAAATGCCAACAGAAATTCTGGCAAGTTAGAGAATACATTTCTCAACTTAGAATAAAGATTTTATTTTATTTTTTACTGTGATATATAATGGCTGAGCTATACTGGAGAGAAAGCAAGAATAGTCTGCTTAGGACCCCTTCATTGGCCAAACTAGATTTTTAGTTCAAAATAGCGGTCATGATAACTGGGAAGCAGCCTAGGAGGACTAATGAAAATTCTGTTTCTGTGACCCCCTAAGACGCCTGCTGGATACAATTGTCAGGCTAGCTTTCCAGAGAGCACTTAATGAGTCATTTGCACCCCAAAAGAAGAAAGCTAGACTGGAAACATCTGGAAAATCTGACACATACCCCCCCTTTCTTAAAAATCCCCTCTTCAGGGTACAGAGGGAGTTCTGGCAGAGCTTTGCACTCTTGGAAATCTCTGGATTTGAAAGGAGGTGAAGGATTGCTAAACTAGGTGGTAATGAAAAGGATGGAGACTGCTGTAAAAGCTTACAAGCTCTGGACCATTTGGGTTTGTTCAACAAGCATCTGAGAAAGTGCCCCAGGGGATCACTTACCAGTATGGACCTGGGAACCAGACAGAATTGTGAATTCTTGTGTCTCCAGGAGTAAAGATTAATTTCTCCACATCATCACATCCATAGAGGGGCTCATAAGAGTATCCAATATTTAGGGTTGTGGTGACAAGGTTTCAGCAAGGTGTCACGTCCAAAAAGATTGACACATGGGCAGTGGATGCTAGCTGTAAGCATTTCTGACTCGTTTTACCTGGCTTCTCTAATGACTTTGTTAAGTCAAATGCAATGTAAAGGGGCTGGAGAGGTAGCTTGGTGTTTAGGAGCCCTTGCTTCTTTTCCAGAAGTCCAGAGTTCAGTGTCTAGAACCCATGGCAGGTATGTCACAACTGACCATGACTCCAGCTCCAGGGGACCAAACACCCACTTCTGACCTCCATGGGCACAAACTTATGCAGAGATATACATATCCATACAACATTAAAAATAATAATTGTTAAATGCAATGAAAAATCAAGTCTGACCTCTCAGTAGAATTTACACTGTGTAATGTTTAGATAAAATGCTTGGAGTTTGTGGCCTTAATGTAATGGGAAGAGCAACGAATCCAGAGCTGGCAGAGCTGAACTCCAGCCAGGAGAGTGCCACTAACGAATCAACCCAACCTCTCTGCAAGATTCTAGGCCTACAGCTGGATCTAACATGTTAACTGAGCCTACAGACATGGAGTGTGGACAGATGGTCAATAGATTAAAAACAGACAAAGAAGACAGAGGAAGAAAAGAGAAGGAGGAAAAGAAAGGAGGGTGGAAAGAAAGGAAAAAAGAGGGTAAAATAAGGACTCTTCCTCCACCTTTCTACATAAGCCATGGGTGGGAGCTGGATCCTTGTAGCCCCGTAGAACGCACAGGGCTGGGGCTGGTCTATGAAGTCATTATTGCTGTCATCCAACTTTACAAAAACTAGGTTCTCGTAAGTGGTCAGTATGGGAGCAGGAATGAAAACAGAACTGTTGGAATGGTTCTGGAAAAGGTAATAGAAAGCAAGAAAGAACCCTGAGAATAACACAAAAAAGTTCTCCCAAAGTAAAAGAACTAAGAATTCAAATGCACAGCAGCCCGTGAGACAGCAAAGCTCCTCACATCCAGAAATGCCATGGTGTTCATGGACAAGAAAGCATAGCATAGGCTTCTGGGTGGAAAGACTGGGCCACACACTGTCAGTCCAAATTCAAGTAGCATCCCTTCTTATGAGAATACCAGTGGAGTCTGGAAGTCAACAGGAAGACGGCATCTCTTCTACAAAATATAACTTCTCACCTATGCTTCTCTACAGTTGAACTCTCAAGAATGGGGTCATTTCAGAAGACAGTCTGAAGAAGAAATTCTCCACACACAGTTTCTTAGGCTGCAGCAAGATGATTTTCTAGAATGGGAAACAAGTAGACAATCAAGAACAGTGGGAACTCAGAAAATGGGAGCCTTCCAGGAGGGAAGAACAATGGGAATCGGTAGCCAGTCAAGGGGGAATTCTTAGAAGCCCAAAGTCAAGGTGATGAGGGAGCAGGAGGGACTGGGACTGGAGCAGAGTTGTAAGAAAAGAAACTGGAATTGGCCTGACTCTGTACTGTGGGGCTGGAGGAGATATTTGACAAGAAGGAGATGCAGAAAAATAAGAAGAAACAAAACTAAATACAAAATATGAAAATAGTATGTGAGGGAGGCAGTTACCTAAGAAAGGAATAATATCACAGTGGACTACATGGCTCTATGCCAAACATTTGCATTGCTATAATAATGTGAGCGATGAACATTTAATCACAAGTTGTGATAAAAGTTATGCCACAATGATGGATGGAGGTAAAGTGTTGTATGTGGTGTGTGTGTGTGTGTGTGTGTGTGTGTGTGTGTGTGTGTGTGTGTGTGTGTGTTTGTGTGTGTGTGAAGGGTGTTTTAAGAAGTTGTTACCTTCCAATTTGTGGATTCGGTATACAAATCTAAATCATGGGAAACATCTGTGGTTAATATTTACTGTCATCTTGGTTAGATTAAGGAACACTTAGGGGGCCTGGATAGATGGCTTATTAGTCAAGAGCACTGGCTGATCTTCCAGAAAACACAGGTTTGCTTCCAAAAAACCTCAATGAAGATTCACAATCACCATTAACTCCAGTTCCAGGGAATCTGGCAATCTCTTCCGACCTCCATGGACACCAGGCAGGCATGTGGTGCACATACCATATACAGGCAAAACACTCACATGCAAAAATTAGTAAATATTAAAAAAGTTTAAGGATTGGCAAAGTATACCTCCATATGTCTATAATAGCATTTCAAGAGACAGATCATGGGGGCTCTGACTGGATGAAAGATCAACCCCTTGATAAATCCATAATTCTATGGCATTATTGACAGGTGATAAAGAGAGGTCCAGTCTCTGGTCTCTTTCTGTGTTTCTCCCTTTGCCTCCTGCCTGGCCCAACATGAAGAATGGTCTCTGCCACATCCTCTCCATGCCAGGATGCTGAGCTCAAGGATGCAGCCAGGTGACCATGGACTAAACACTCTGCAGCTATGAAGCCAGGAAATCTTCACTTCCCCAAGTCAGGTGTTTAGCCACAAGGGAAAGAAAGCAATTAAAATATCACACAAAAATCATACAGGCATATCATGAAAATTAAGATAAAAGAGAAAATAAACAACAAAATAAATGAAAATAGTTGCCTATGAGGAAGAGAAATGGGTGAGGAAATCGCTAGTGTTTTATTTTTTTATTGTTGGGATTTTGCACTAATATTTGAGTTTTTAATTTATATACCTAATATACAAAATATAAAAATTAAAAGTTACATATATTTGGAAATCAGAAAAACACACTTTACTGTAGTAAAGTGGAAACTGAGACAATGTCTAAGAGATAAATATCTCATCTTTTTACACATGAGGAAGGTACAACCCAGGAAGACTCTGCCAATGGCGTGGTTACCAAGAGAGAGAACCATGAACCAGATCCAGGCTGACTTCCTATTCTGACTTCCTCACAATACGCTGCTCCTTAGTCTTCAGCTTACATTTTCAATAATATCTGCACATGGCATCAAAAAATCACTCAACAGAAGAGTAATATCCTTCATTATGTACAACTAAGCTAGATAAATAAAGTGACAGCTGATCTCGGGTCTCCATTGTACCCTTAGTGGTTGATAGGCTGAGAAACCTTCAAGCGAACAGCAGTGAAGTCTCAGTGCTTTTTGTAATGGATAAATGCTTCTCATTAGATCATCCCAAGGCACAAGGAACTGCTCGTATCACTTAATAAATGTTCTCAATTTGATTCAGTGCACCTGGGAAATAAGAGTCCTATTTGCTGCCAAGACATGATTGCATTAAACCTTAATGATGTACCTGTCATGGGTTAGACAAGAATATTATAGCTGAGTGTCAACTATAGTACTGGAGCATTCTTTGAATTTACCCTTCTCTGAACCTGAGGGATGCTGGTGAGCTCACAGCTTCCCTCCACTACTCTGTGTAGCACCTGATTAATATTGCCCACCTTTCACAGCATGAGGCACCACTAGACTTCTCCCTTGAAGCCGACATGCTTGTGTCCATTGGCACTAGTTCCTGGGAACATCATTATTATGTCTACAATATGCACAATTTAATGGCAGCTCTTACTCACTAAATAAAATCTGATCACATCAAAATTGGACCTCACTTAAGGTAGGATGATTTTGGCTACCTAATATGTGAACTCCTTCAAAAAAGGAAAATGTGAAGTTGTTTGTTAAACAATCTTTAGATGAGTCAGGGATAATGTGGATGGAATCTGTATGTGCCCTACCAATTTGATCTTTTTTATCTGGTCCTTGGCTTTGGATGGATGAATTCCCTGACTTCCGTTCAAATTGTCCCAGTTTGAAAAAGAGTAATCCATGACTTGAATGAAACTTTTAGAAGTATTTATAACCCCCAAACATAAAGGAGATATACTTGAGTGGAGTCCATGTAGAATGCTTTAATTAGCTTCATTTTAGTAGAAATAAAAATTTTGTTAATAGGCACTAGTCACTCTCTGAGAGAAAGTATTAAAAGTGGCCTCTTCCCTTATGATTCAATTCCTTTTCTATTTCTGACAAATTGCATGTCACCTCCCATCCCACCAGAGACCCCGTTCCTGGTTTTTAAGAATTCATATAATATTATCAGTCAATAGTATTGTTATCATAACTTCCAACTGAATTCTGCACTTCTCTCTCCTCTCTAGATCATAAACTGAACATAACTAATAGAAAAATAAAAATATCAATTAGTGTTCTTATCCGTGATTCCAACGGAGTGGTTCGGCTCAGTTTTATCCTTGCCTGTATCTAGCGGCTCTTTGCCATCCTTGCTTGACCTCTCAATGATGGGAACTAAAGATGACTCTGTACTCCAGTGTGCTAACTCTTCTTGCAGAGGGCTTGAGCTTGGCTTCCAGCACTGATACCAGGCAACTCACAGTGGCCTGGAACTCCAGCTCCTGGTGATCCAATGCCCTCTTCTGGCCTACACTCATGTGCCCCAACATAGATGTGTATGCAAACATATTAAGTAAAAAATAAAATAAATTGTTTTTTAAAAGATGCTTCCATTAAGCAATTATAGAGAAAGAGCTAAGTCACTTGCAGGAGTGTGTCCCGGCTCTATAAACCCTTCCTTCAAAAAAAATCTTTATTTATATCTAAAAGATTTTATGATTGTTAATTTGTTCTCTACAAAATTGGCAAATCTCATAAAATTTCTAGGAAGGAATTTTAATTGATTATTATTTCTAATTAGTATGTTTAGTACTCTGAAGATCATACTGTGCTTTCTATAAAGAAACACATTCTCTTGGAATCTCTATTATCTATTGAGAACAGTTCGTGGAATCTACTGGGTTTGAAGCCACCACATGTGTGCCACCATTTTCTTACTGTTCCATGTCCACACAGGAAAATTTGACAACGCATCTAGGTTTATGTGTTGCTAAGACATTGGCCCATGCCAGCCAAACTAATGGAATACTAAAGTTCAAGCCAGATGCAAACACACCTTTTTTTTTTTTTTTTCTAGGAATGCATCTGATACCATTAGTTGTCCTTGGATTCCAGATACTAGGGAAGCAAAGATGTTTAACAGCTGGGAACTGAATAGAACTGTAACAGAGAAAACGGGCTATGAGAAAATTCCCAGTTAGTGATGGCTCCAGAGATAAACGCACTCCCCAGAGATGGAAGATTTCATAACTTGGCCCAGACTCTCTTCATTTATAGGCTGGCTGTTACTTTCCAGCCCTGAGCTCTTAGGGGAGATGTGCTGCCTTTCTGGGCCTCATTTGTGTCAACTATCAGGGGAAATGACAGCATCTACCTTACAGGTGGGTGTGTTTGCAGAAAGATAATGATCAAACTAGGCATTTTGTCAGTATATGATTAATACATGGCACTCATAGAAACCCTTTTTAGGTTTGCTTTCACTGGTTGGGTGATTGAGGATTGAGCTCAAGGCACTGGACCTGCAAAGCAAGGACTCTACCCTGGAGCTATCAATGACCCTCCGGTCCTACAGACAACTTCAGCTTCCCTGTTAACTCCTTCACGTTCCTGTCCGTCCATTTTTATCAACTGCACACATCTTTCCACTAAAAATGAGAGCTGAAAATGCATCTTGGAAAGTATTTAACACTGCCCTAAGTCTATGATTTCAAAGTTTTACAGAAATGGCAGTTTGTTCCAGATCTCATTCTGTTTCCTACATTTTGGTGCTGCTGTATAATAACTTCATTAACATCAACCAGTGCATAAGCCATCATTTGACTGTTCACTTGAACAGACACAGGTGGCTTCCATCACCTCATTACTCCCCACACAATCCTGCAACGAGAAGATACATGTATCATTCCCTGAGAATCTGCACAGGCTCTTCTTGAGTATACACTTCTAGGGATAAAACTGATGTATCATAACATGTCCATGTGGTAGACTTGGAGAGATAAGGCAAACTTTATATACTTCCACAGTAGAGAGGGGCAAGAGTGAGATTGGAGATGGACACTAAGTGGAAAAATAGGAAGGTGAACCTCAGAGGCAAGCTGTTGTCGTGCCTTTAACTGAGTATGATCACCCAACGCTGCTTTCCAAGAAAATAAGTAAGTGCTGAGGCTGAGTTATGGAGTTCTTGCCTGAATGAGGAGGAGGAAGGAGAGGGAGGGAGAAAAGAAGACAGTGGGGGGAGAGGGAGAGATAAAGGGGGAGCAGGAAAAGGAGGGGGAGAGAGTGCATGGCTTATTGTATTAACACCACATCCAGTACAGTCACAGCATTCCCCTTTGGGCTCTGCAGACAGGGTGTGAGCTTTCTACTGCCCTGCCAAGATGCTGAAGAAAATCCTTAGAGCAGTGGTTCTCAACCTTCCTAACATTGTGACCCTTTAATACAGCTCCTCATGTTGTGGCGACCCTCAGCCATAAAATTATTTTCATTGTTACCTCATAACTGTAATTTTGCTACTGTTATGAATCATAACGTACAAACCTGACAAGCAGGATATCTGATATGAAATGGTCATTCAACCCCCCCATAAAGGGGTCTTGATTAACAGGTTGAGAAATGCTGCCTTAGATATCTAGAGGCCCTTAAAATCCCCAAGACTCAGTCTTTCTGAGAGCAATGCAAATAGCTCCTCTGTACTGATGGTCTATGGAGTTTTAACCACAGACCTTCCTGTCAGTCATCTCTGGACAATGCTGTACTGAACATCTCCCAAGGCCTGGCTATAACGGGTTCTTAATTATCCTGTAAAGATTTCTCATAAAGAGGACTCTTCCAATGCTTCTCACCATTTACTCTAGGCTAATCATAAAAGGTCTTTCCCTTTTATTAGGGCAGCATAATGTGTCTGGACACACTATTTGGTCACATGTATTAACTAACCAGAGGTCTTTGATCAGAAGTTTTGTGGTAAGACAGTGCAAAAAGAAATGTCAAGTGAAGTTTCTGTGATCATTTTTTTTCTCATTTGAATTTACAAGTGGACACGGCTTATTTTACTACTATTATTTATTTTGTGTGTGTGTGTGTATAGTATATATGTATGTGTATACAAAACATGTTAGTGTGTGTGTGCGTGTGCGTGTGCGTGTGCGTGTGTGTGTGTGTGTGTGTGTGTGTGTGTGTGAGAGAGAGAGAGAGAGAGAGAGAGAGAGAGAGAGAGAGAGAGAGAGAGAGAGAAAAGGCTTGTACAAGCCACACAGCATGCATATGGATGTCCAAAGGCAATCTCAAGTTTTGGTCCTCACCTTCCACCTCATTTGAGATGGGCTCTCTGTTGTTTCTTGCTATGTATGCCAAGCTGCCGGCCCACAAGCTTCCACGGAGTCTCTCATCTCTGCCTCCATCTCACCACAGGAGCAGTGGGATGACAGATGGTGCGGCATCAGGATTGTTACTTGGGTTCCAGGGGTTCAAGCTCAGGCCCTCACACTCTCACGGCAACTCCTCTGCCCGCTGAACTGCCCCTTGTTTTGAAAGAGAGAAAACAATAGCAATAATTTGAGTCACACGTCAGTTCCAAAAGATTAAAACAACTGAACATTTCATTCTCCAGTAGCAGTTTTGGTCGGCCCGGTGCTAAAAGAGAACGGCAACTTTCAGACTTTTCGATGAGTCAGGAAAGACAAAGAGAAAGAGCTGGGACTTTAAATGCTTTTCCTCAGAGCAAACAGAGAGAAGCACCACGAAGGAGGGCAATCTTCTTCAAGACATGTCCACAAGCAGTTCTGCCTCTAGTTCATTTAGGATATGATGGAAAGGTTGATTAAATTAGTTCATTTTGCAAAAGCGTTGTCATATTAATTCATTGTTACTTTTGGTAATGTGTGTCACTGTAGTAATTTTGCTATTTTACAATGAAAAGGCACATTTAGAAGTAATATTTACTTTCAGTTTATTCAATTGGGCCTCCTTCTGGTTTTTTTTTTCTTTCCTTATTATCTGCCACTGTGTCCGATATAGAATTACTCCTCAGGTCTGATTTATATATGTTCTGTTCATAATATTTAACCATCCACAGTTGATCTCAAACTTTCTGCTAAAATACCAATGATCTTAGTGTAGACTAGATAAGAAATTGTAAGATGTAGGTTGCAAAGGATTAATTTCGTGTATAACTATCATTTGTACTCAGTTGTCATTAACCAAAAAAAAAAAAAAAAAGGTCCTGTATTTGTGAAGCCTTCTGAGGGTTAAAGATTCACCCATGAAAGCTGAAGAGAAAGATTAAGACCATCATTTATGATCAAGTTCCATCTTTGAATCCTGTTCTTGGGAATTGCCCAAGAAACCCCGGTCCTCAGAGCTTTGCCTCCTCAACTCTAATCAGCTATATATGCACTCAATCAGGCATCTGGAAGCTTTGCCTCCTAAACTAGGGGACTTTCTGGCTTGGAATACCCTTTAAAGGGGATGTTTGACACACATAAACCATAGCTGCAACTCTTCAAGCTATAGGCAACTGCATCCTAAACCCACCAGTTAAACACACACTCACCTCTGCTGTGTATGTTTTACATATCCAATCTTTTATTAGTATTCTGTGGTGATATTTTATTTGTGATGAAATGTGATAGTTTATTTGTATGTTAATAAATAAAGTTGCCTGGAGATCTGAGGTCAAATAGCCATTAAGCAGAAGTCCGGTGGTGGTAGCACACACCCTTAATCCGATCACATGGCAGGCAGAGTCTCTGTGGACACAGCCAAGCGTGGTGACATGAGCCTTTAATCCCAGTACCAACCATAGAGACCTGGAGGTCTGTATAGACAGGCAGTGACGAGGAAGTCATGTGGCTGGGCTTAGATCCAATGAGAAAGCAGAACAGAAAGGCAATAAAAACACAAATCAGACAGGAAGAATCTCTCTGTGGGCAAGCGATGGTGGTGAGGTGGTAAAATAAGGTAGTCGTGGCTCTCTGATCTCTTCGGCTATTAATTCTGTATTTGACTCTGTGTTTCTTATTTACTAAGACTGTTTAGAATATCTTCTACAGTATTCTCACATAGCCTCATTCTCTGAGTTAAGTTTACCCTGATCTCCTTTGCTGGAGCAAGACAAGCAATTTGTGCAATAACCTGTCTTGACAGGGTATGTGTCTTATAGGCTACAGTGGGTGTGTGAGAGCCTAACATGAGCTCCCGGAGTCTAAACTGTATGTAGCTTTCTGTCCCTGTCATAACCTGAAGCCAAGAACATTGTCCAGATTGCCTTAATTCACCTGTCTTCCTATTAGGGTTGCCTCTTTCTCAACCCTGATAAATAAGGTCGCACTGTTTGTAATCCAAGTTGCCATGATGCTACATTAAAAAACTAGTATTGGACACAAAAATCTACACCTAGTTTTAGCAATTCTGGTGACTAGCAGGCAAAGACATCTTGGTCCATTTGCTTGACCAAGAGCCCAATCCTGCAATTCTGTAGTGTTTTCTCTCTAAGTAAAGCGTTGACACTCACCACTGGCTGGCTGTTGCTCTGCTTTGGGTCACCTGTCCTTGCAAATAGGTACCAATGACACTGAAATTGTGAACTGAATGTTGTAGCCATTGTTCTGCCGTGTTAGGCAATGGATTTTCTGCACATGGCAATGTTTCACTTTCTCCAAATAGTAGTAAATTAACTCCAGAGGCTTAAGGATTAGGTCACAGCTTGGTAATCTCAAGTTCTCAGCTGTCATCCTCAGAAACAGAACACCTAGGAAACTTGTTGATCGTGACAGAGCTTGTGAACATTCAGAAAGGATGGAAATAACTCTTATTAGGTCAGATGGGCTTGGAAGCTTGAGCATATTATCTGGCCTTCCTGGTATTGTTCTTGTAGAATGTTTACCCTTTATTATAGGCAGTGGATAGAGCTGTGAGAGAATGGATGACCTTCTTGGTCTTTTTCTTAAATATCCTTAGCAGTCAACCTTTACCCATACTGGGTGGTGTGGGATAAGACACTAGCTAGAGTTGATTTTCTGATTTCTCTACCTCCAAGGGTGAATCTACAAGAAAAACACACATAGCCTCTCAAAGCTTTGATGCCTAAATGCTCAGAGAGGCTTCCATGCCTTGCATTTGGCTGCTCTGGAATATAACACACCTGAGACAGCATTGGATGAGGCTGAGGAGCAAGAAGGCCAGATTTGTCCCACTTAGCAGATTACAGAGTTCTTATCAGTGTCAGTCAAAAGGAAAAGGCATGACTCAGCCTAGGGGAACAGCTTCACTTTATAGCACAAGAATCCTCTGCCTTCAGAGTACACTGAGTACCGTTTACCCCACAGCCCTGTGGTGAAACACTTTTCTCATCTACCGACTGTGTGGCTCCATTTACCGAAAGCCCGTTACATGGTTGCTACAGTCAACAATGCCCCTTTCTGATTCCCCCCGAGCACCCCCCCCCCCCCCAGTATAGCCACGTAGGGAGAGATTAACAGAGTGTAACACCTGAAATAATGGGATTTTTAACAGGAAATAATGTAAATGAAGCCTTTTGCCCTTAATGACCCATAATAAAATGCTCTTGTTCCCAAGCTCCAGCAAGCAACCCAAGCAGGTTGCCATGGTAACGTCCAGCTGCTCCTTGGCTCTTTGCTTAATGATCAGTGTGATGTCAGGCTCTTGAGATAACCAGAGGCTCAGACGAATCTTTACAGCGGCCACGACAGTCCACTGGGGACTTCAGTTGTGTCTGAGTCAGGGCTCCTGTGTCCAGGTCTAATTAAAACGCACTCAGACCTGGACTGCAAAAGCTTACTGCAGAGAACCAGGTCACCTTCCCGAGTTCTCTATTCACTTGTCTGGCTCCACATGATTGCCCAGTTGGAAGGAAGCCAGAGCCTGTCAGCCACAGCACATTGCTATGCCCAATGCTTCATGCATACCTGGGACCCGTCTCTCACTGGCATAGGCAGATCGCACCAAAGGAGGTGACCTTTGTCCCCCCTCTTCTCGTGTTCCTTACATAAGTGTTTCAACGGATGGAGCTAGGAATTCTCACCATGAATCACAACTTGACTTAGGGAGCCAACCGGGGAGCAAGAGACAGGAGCATTCACTCAGAAATTGCTTTTCAAAATGTATTTACTATCTGGGCAGGACCTGAGGAATATCTGTTTTTCTTATTCTTTTGTCCTTTTTATCCTCTCCTGAGATGGTGGATATTAGTGACCTCGTGGGAGGGATGGGAGGAGAGAGGGAGAAAGGGTCAATGTGATGTAGCCTGAAAGCATGCGATGATCTTGCATGTTTGGGAAGCCATAGTTCAGACTAGCTGGAGTTTTGTCCAGTTATCTGGTGAGAAGTCAGAGGGAGAAGCTGGGGTGGAGAATGAAATGGGCAGACTAAATGTAATTTGTTTTGTGGGCCAATAGGAGACACCTAAGAATCTAACCGATATAGAAGAAAACTATCCTTACAGGTAAAAACGTGAACTAAGGCAGCAGGAGAGATGGGACCGTTAGGGAGTCAATGAAGGAAGGTGACCATAGACCATGTAGCTAGCACAGACTGGCTCCAACCCCAACTCACAAACCTCATGACTCAGCCCTGGAATCCTGGGAGTCACAGGTATGTACTACCGTGCTCAACATATTATTAAAAATTATTGGCTTTTAGCCAGTAATGGAATATCCAGTTGGAATTTTCAAGCACAGTTGATATTTCCCATAATTCACTTCCTGAAATACCCACAACTTACAGCAAGCATCTTAAGGACCACCACGTCCTGCATCTTATCTGATACTCTAATTCCTCTGTTAAACATTCACAAGTGTCTGTTGGGACAGTGCACTGTCTAGAAATGAAAATAGTGTAGGTATTCATAGTCTGAATGTTCCTGAAGGTCTCCTCCAGCTCCGTGAGGCACTAACCAGCTGGGGTCACAGAGGTTGCACCTAGCAGCTGTACCCTGGCATCACTTCTGCTGATGTGATGAAATACCCTGATAAAAAGCAACTTAGAGGAGAAAAAAAGTTATGTTAACTTATAATTCTAGGTTACAGTCCATTTTTGTGGGGAACTCAAAGGGGCAGGAACTTGAAGCAGCTAGTCACGTCACATCCACAGTCAAGAGCCGAGAGAAATGAGTGCATGCAAGCCTAGTACTCAGCTAGATTTCTCAGGTTTTTTTTTTTTTTTTTGGTTTTTTCGAGACAGGGTTTCTCTGTGTAGCTTTGCGCCTTTCCTGGGACTCACTTGGTAGTCCAGGCTGGCCTCGAACTCACAGAGATCCGCCTGGCTCTGCCTCCCGAGTGCTGGGATTTTTCTCAGGTTTTATATAGGCCATGAAACCCCTTCCTAGGGAATGGTGCTACCCACAGTGGTCTGGGTCTTCCTACATCACTGAACACATAACCAAGGCAATTCCCCACAGACAGCCCACAGGATACCCTGATCCGGATGGTCTCTCATTGAGACTTTCTTCTCAGGTGATTCTACATTGTGTCAAGTTGACAATTAGCTGTCATGAACCCTTGTTCATCCTCATTCTGCTTTGGCCAGTTGGCTGGTAAAGATTTTTTTTTTCTGAAGTAGCCTCGATTTCATTCGGTGAATGTTGGTACCCAACTGACCTTCTGCTTTATAAATAGCCCTGCCCTGCACTGGTGGAATAGTACTTCAGGCTGAGTCTGTCTAACTCAGGTAACCCTCCCTGGATAATGCCCTCCCAGACACACTCAGAGGTTCACCTCATCCCTGATCCTAAAACCCTTCGAGTTGGCAATCAAGATCAACTATCCCACATTCATAAGTCTACATGATGTACCCCAAAATTTCAGAGGTATTTTGAACTGCATCATACCGTCCTCCTCGATCATCTGTCCAGCCTTTAGTTCCTCCTGCTTCGTCATCAGTATAACCAATGAGCCTGACACTAGAGGTCACCTACTGTGACGCCCAGTCCATCACACGGCCGTCACTTACGGCATATTCGGTCAAATGGCTATTGAACAGATTTCTGAGGCATGATTTTGATATTTTGTGTTATTAGAATTGTGAACAGGGACAAGATACTTGGTTTCCTCTAGAAAAGCTCTCGTTTTTTTGTTTCTCTGTCTCAACATGGGCTACTACAAATGAGTTGAGGTACAACTTATTTGTAATATTTCATCTTTCAACTGTTATGCCATTATTTAGGAATATTTCAATTACTATATTATCAACTTCAATAAAAGAAAAGAGTTTATACGATATTAAGAAATGCCTACTGGCTCCAGGCGATCACCAATGACTTTGATCCTGAAGGGTCAAAGCATACCATTTATGGGTAGAACAGTGCATGAGGCCTCTGTGTACACTCCAAAAACAAAAAACAACAAATAAAAAAAAAACAAAAAAAACAAACAACAACAACAAAAACCCAGGTTTTTTGAGTCAACTGTGAAAATGTATTAAGTTTTCACATTACCCCAGTGAATGAACATGTGCTGGGAGGGTGTTGGGGGGGGGGTGAGGGAATTGGTGTTGAGAAACCACTGTAAAGCCTAGAGGGTATAATTTTAAAGCCTATTTTTGGCCAACAGAAATTTTCATGTTGTTTAGAAAAGCATCCCATATCAAGGTAGTCAAAATGTCCCCCATTGATTATTATAATCAGCAATGTTAAAGATGGAGTTTCCACCCCCTCTTTAGCCTAGGTTATTTCTGGCCAAATGTTCACCCCAGCCATGGCCAAGAGGATGCTGAGTAGAGGAGTCAGGAAGCAGAAGTGAAATTTCAAGGGCCCCCTTGGAATGCACCAGTTATGTCACCACTCATTTGTTTTTTTTTTTTTGTTTGTTTGTTTGTTTGTTTTTTTTAACTATTCTCTGTGTAATGGTTCTGGAATTCCAGGATGTACCTTCCTCAGATTTCAATGTCCCTGTAAAACCAAAGAGCATGTGGCAGCGGACCAAACCAAGAGTTACAGGTCACTCTCACATGACCAGCATGGCCTCTGTCCTGGGGTGCTTTCAGCCAAACGCCCTCTGTATAGAAGACACTCACAGGGAATATACGGGATAATTAGCAACAACCACAGTGCTGCTAGGTGACTTCTGGCTGTTTCCTTCTTATGAGTTTGTGAAGAAGATGGGAATTCAGATTTGGTTACCCATGGGGCAATTCATCAGGCTTATTCAAACTCACTTGAGAAAGTTTCCACTTTCCTCGAAGGGTAACAGTTTGGATATTACCTATCATACAATAACAAGTTTGATAAAAGTGTAGCTGCACACAAAGATAATTTTCTTATAAAGAGATCTTTCACAATGGTAGAATGCTTGTCTAGCATGTCCAAGACACTGGGTTCAATGAGAGAGAGGGAGAGAGAGAGAGAGAGAGAGAGAGAGAGAGAGAGAGAGAGAGAGAGAGAGAGAGAGAGAGTTTGACTTTAAAATGATTTAAGAAAAACCAATGTGCTCAATTTTTTTCTTCTTAATGAAAAATATTCTCTCCCCTTGTTCTCTCTCTCTCTCTCTGTCTCTCTCTCTCTCTCTGTCTCTCTCTCTCTCTGTCTCTCTCTCTCTCTCTCTCTCTCTCCTCTCTCTCTCTCTCTCTCTCTCTCTCTCTCATTGCTTAGAAGAACATCCGTATTCTGGGCTCATGACGACATTAGACCACCACTACAATGAATGAAAGTGGCACTTCGATAGCTCTGGTGTAAGAATCTTTTTCTCTTTCTCTTTTGTGTGTTTATGTGTGTTCGTGTTAGGGTGTGTGCTAATACACATGTGTGCAGGGCTGTATGTGGAGACCAGAGGATAACCTGGAGAGTTGTGACCCAGGCATCACCCAACTTGTATTTTTAAAAGGTGGAGTTTATTGTTGTTGTTTTGTTTTTAGATACAGGATGTCTTTCTGGCCTGGAACACACCAATTATGCTAGGCTGGATCTTCACTGAGCCTTGGGGAGCCACTTGTCTGTACCTCATATTTGGTGCTGGGCTTCTAAACCACTATGAGCAGCTTATTTTTTAATGGGTTCTGGGGATTAAACTCAGGTCCTTCCTTGAGAAGCAAGATTCTACAGACTGTTCCATCGCCCCAGCCAAGAAACTTTCAATTCCATAACATTTAATAGTCTTCCCAGGGACAGGCTGGATTTGGTTATTCTGCAGAGTGTGACATTTTATGGTGTGCCTGGATGAGCACCGTTTGATAAATAATGCCCTTTAAACACTTACTGGTCGATGCACTTATGGATTCCGTAAAACAAACAAACAAAAAACAAAAACTACGTGGTCTGTTAATTTCCCTGCTTCTTCATTTCTCCACCAGATGGCAGAAGAGGGGCCAGGACAGAGGCTGGAATACTTTCAATTCACAAATATATTACTATGAAATTATATTGAAGGCAGGAAATACACACCGGAAAGTAGTCCTATGACTTAATTGTTCACGATGTGTCTACATGGAAACATCTTAGGGAAACAACAACAACAGAGTGTGGAAAACTTAGGCACAAGGTTGGAAGGTGGGAGTCCAGCCTTGGATTAGCGGCCCTGGATGTATTCTGCTGCCCCTGCACAGTGGGCAGAGGGGATAGAGAAGTATTTGATGAAGGCTTTCTACCCAGCCTACTTTTGAATCTGAAAATAGAAATAGGAAAGATGAGGGTGGAGAATGTTCTTTTTTCCCCACTACCGTGACCGTCCCAGGCCTGGCAAGTCTGGCATTCTCTACTCCTAACCAAAGCTACTTTTGGGGACAAGCCCTTGAAGTTCAACTCAAGGGGCAGTTAAGGTGTATAAGGAAATACTGAGTCAGGGAGTGGCGGGGGTGAGAGTGGGGGGGGAGACATTAGCCAACATAAAGAAGAATCTGCATGCTGACAGCTGGTAAATGTTTAACACGTTAGTGTTGTTAAGTATTGCCCAAGTTTATCTAGCAAGTTCTTAAACAAACAAGGGAGAATGCTTGATTATTTTCATCCAGATGGATTTAAAGGGGAGAGGTTCAAGAACACAGCCTGCTTTGTTGATATTCTCATTGGTGTGTCTTGTTCATCTGTGAAAACCAAAGCCTTTCTTCTGGATTTGCAGAGACTAGCATCAGACACCAATGGCCACGAGACTATAATTTACAGAGACAGGAGTAAGGAGAGAGAGATTGTTTTGAGAATATGTATATTAGGCAATAACCCACATGTTAGAAATAGAAAGTGAATTTTAGGACAATGGTTCTAAGATCTTTTAATGCATGTCTTGAGGTGCCCACAGAGTCATGATATCTTATTTGCACAGCCACTCCACTAGTTGAGACCCAGGCTTTAACCTTTTCCAGTCACCATGGCAACCAGGACACAAATACAAAGTCCATAGCATTCTCCAGATCTGTGAGGAAGAATTTCCCATTGTATACATAGTATGTATGGTTGACCTAAGCATTGCAAGAAGAATGCGGTGTAATTTTAAACACAGTAAATTGTCTGAGTGAGTCATAAAATGGAAGTGGACGCAGCTAGGAAAATGTAACAACAAAGAAGAGAAAGTAGTGTTGGATTGCCATTCTCGTTAAAAACCCCATTGTGCCCTCCCTCATCTCCTTTGTTGATGTAAAGAGAACCATGGAAAACTGGAAAAACAAATCATCCAAGCTTTTTATTTTGCTTCTCTTTAAGGTCCAAGCCTAAAATAAACGGTTCATTTCTAGGCCAATCATAAACCTGTAATTTGAGATGCTGATCTTGAAAACACTTCATCATTTCCAATTACTGGCTGCAATAGGCTCTGCCCAAATCCTTGAATGTTCACTCTGCATTTCCAAAGAAAAAGGCAGACTCTGATATAGCTATGCCCTAATTCCTGGCCAAGGTGGTCCTCACTCAGCATCCCCAGAAAGCAAGGGTGGATTTGACTGTGGAATGAAGTCTGGATCTATCCCTAGAGTTCAGTCCTGTTCACTGAGTAACGTCTCAGGAGGAACCTTGAAAGGGAGATGGGGATACCAGGTTTCCTGAGACTAAGGCAGTTTCCATGGGCAGGAATAAAGAGGCACAGAGAAGCCTGAAGAGGCTCTCTCTTAGATGCTAATCGATTTGCTTCTCGGTTGGGTTGGACTGATCAGTGTGGCACTGGTCATCATCACCCCTACACCTTGTTTTGCTTTTGTTTGCTTTTTATTAGTGGGGGAGTAGAGGGGAGTGGCTGGGTAGATACTGTGCCCTTGTGTTTGATGGGAGTGGGGCAGCCATGCCAGCTGAGGGAAGGAACTGAATCCGGATGCTCCTTTCTCGTGAGTCCCATTCCCCCTTCAGATGCCTGTATTGAGAGGCCTTGCCCTGTAAGCAGCACAGCCCCACTGAGTGCTTTTATAGTTGTGGGTATCTCTCCTCAGTCCTTTGGTTTTATGTTGTCTGAAATGAGTGTGATATTAAATACACAACAAGTGATGTTTATTTATGTCCATAATCTAACGCCTAAGATTGCACGATTCCAAAAGCAGTGTAAGGAGCAGATGCAGAATGATCAGGTCCTTTTCACTACAGTGTTCTGCTACTGTTCTTCAAGGAGGAGGTAGCGAAGAGTAGATTAGAAAGAATGTTGGCCTGAGAGACCAGAGGAATGAATTCATGCCCCAGCTAGGCACAGGCCAGCTGTGGGACTGAGAACCAACCAGCTGCTCTGGGGTTCAACCTTCTCATCTGAAAAATTAAGATGTGAGTCTGAACCATCTCCCATCCAATATAGTTTATTACCCTACAGAGGATTAAGAGGTCCTTGTTCCCCATGAGGAGGTCACTTTAACTTCTGACTATCTCAGATAGCCCTGTGGATAAATCTTGAGAAATGGAAAGACATTTATAATCATATTTTCCAGGCGAGTTTGGGAAATTAGAGTAAAAGTCAGTACATTTTGTGTGACTAGAAACATGGACTAAATTGGAGGAGAGAGGAGGCAGCTGCTTTGGAGAAACGCCATCTCTTTCTCTATGTCCAGCTGAACTACTCAGGATGGCCAGCGACTGAACCACACAGAAAGGTGTGACCGCTGGAAGGTAGAGGTAAAGAGAAAAAATTCTTTGGGGGCCCATAATAAACATGATTTCTTCAGTGTTAGCCCAGTTTCTGTTGTGATGGTGATAGACTCAGGCTGGATGCAACCTGAAGTAAAGATGCCTGGTTTTGGTTCATGGTTTGGCTGCATGGTGCCAGCATTGGCTTGGCTTCTGGTACTGGCTTCATTACCTGCTTACCTTGTATTTTTGCCCCATCCCCAATACCTCGCTTTAATATCCACAGTTAAATTTCAACAGGAATTTTGGTGGCAACAAACCACATCCAAACCATATCAGGGCTGAGTGAGAGAATAAGCCTCAGTTTAGATTATTCAAATCTAGTTTCCAAGACTGTTCCGATGAAAGTTTGTATGTATGATGGTAAATGTACATGTCTGTGGATGTTATGTGTTATGTAAGCTATATGTCTGCATCTTACTTTTAGTCTCTCTCCATGAGGCACAAGCACACGGAAATACAGATTGAGGACTGAAATTTGTACAGCTCACTTCTAGATAATGCCCTAAACATTCCCTCCATTCTTGCCCCTAACCTCATGTCTTCATCACCCACCACCACCAAAAACAAAACAAAAAAAAACCCACCTGGGACAGAACTCGAAAATTCTAACTAGTCTGGGGAACTGTTAATGCCCACACGATTTTACATTTGCTTCTGTTTCCATGACAAATTTTTCTTTTCAGAAGAAAAGAACATTTCTAAATGATCAAAATTAAAATCCCTTTGAAGACTCAAAAGAGGATAGTGTCTCCGGGAAAGTATTAAATGAAGTAACACCATGGCATTGTGGCATTTGCAAGCTTCACCCGGTCCTTCAAGACTGTGAGGTTGAAAGTTCAGTCTTCCCTTTGTGTGTTTCTCTCTCTCTCCTGGCCCAGCGCACAACAGGAAGCAGAGCTTTTCAACTCTTGGCTGATGCAACACAGTCCGGTTCCTTTGACGGGATTCTTGCTCGGTGAGGCGCTGGATGCTGAAGAAGGAATCGCCACTTTGGCCTAGAGCGTGTACGTGTGTATGTGTGTGGATGGCATACAGACACACTAATCCACACAAGGACTTTATTGCCATTGAACTCTAGTTCTTTCTAGATTTCATCAACAGTTTGGACCCCCCCCCTCCTAGAAAATGTTGAAAATGATGGGTGGTGACAGCAACAACAATATGCTTCTCTTCTCAGTACTTGTATTGTCTTTTGATCTTTCTAACAATGCAAAAGATAGTCTTCATCGGTAGTAAGAACATCATGTACAGCTGTACCTCTATGTGGCAGCCCACAGTCAGTTATCAACAACCATGAGGGAGGTTATCCTGGTCTCGCAAGTCCACTCCTAGGTAAGTACAGAAGAACGAGAGCGTGTATACAGAAAACCTCACACATGAGCGGTCATACTAGCATTGTTCACAATAGTTATGATGGCTTATGTTGGTTGTCAACTTGGCAGGGTCTAAACTCACCTAGGAAATAAGCATCTCATCCTGTCTGTGAAGGAGAATGAGGCTAAGTTAGTCTCTGTGCATTCAATGAAGGACGGTATAGACTAGGTTAATGGACATGGGAAGACCCGCTCTAGCTGAGAGACAAAGAATAAGAAAGGGAAGTGGCACTAACATTTGTTGCTCTCTGCTTCCTGGCTGCGGACAGAGTGACCGGTTTCTCCAAGTTCCTGCTGCCATGCCTTCCTCACCATGATGGACTGTACCCTTGAGCAGGAGGCAAAATAAACCTTCCCTCTCAAGTTGCTCTTGTCAGTTGTTTTGTTACAGCAACAGACAAGAGACTAATACCGTAGTCAAAAGCAGCAATGATTGGACTGCCCACTGACGGGTGAATGCACGATTGGTGCCAAGTCCTTACAGAATGCCAAACAGCAGTGAAAAGAAACTACATAGGAAACAACATGGATGGACCTCATAAAAGGCTAAGTGAAAGAAGCCACACACACCAGACTGTGAGGATTGTGTTTACATAAAAGTTCTAAAAATGTCAAAATTGGCCAGGGCTCAGCAGGGGAGCAGGGCTGACTGCAAAGGGTTAAAATGGGCTTCTCCAGTCCATCGAGAAGTGTTACACTGAATTTTTGTTGATGTCTATGGTAGCTTTTTCCATGATGGCCTCCAACAGAACAGAGCCATGATGTCCTTCAGAGGGTGAAGGGATCATCAGTGGCACATCCACACAGCTGGACATCATCCAACTGCAATGAGGCCAAAAGAAAAGACATAGAGGACTCTGAAGTGTATACTTAATGTAGAAACAAAACCAAGAATAAGCCACTCTGAAAGAGCTACATGCTGTATGATTCTATTACATCATAGCCCAGAAAAGACAATAAAAGGGTCAATATGTTAAGGTTTGCATCTGTGGTGTGTGGTAGGGGCTTACAGAATATGTAAAGCATTGGGTGTCTTGGGCTAGTGACATAATATCACCCTAAATTATGGATATATAGAACTATTCTCTTGGTAAAACTCATCAAACCATTTGAACAGCAGGAAGAATAAAATTTGCTTTAATGTAATTTTTTTGGGGGGGAGAAGCTTATGTAGAAGGCAAAGATACAACAGAGGAATGTAAACTATAAGATTAAGATAAGTGAAACAACCTCACCAAGAGATGGGATTGCCATTCACGGGAATTTAGGAAATGGACAGGGTGTGGAAGAAAAAGGCAAGAGAAAATATTTTTAAAGTACTTGACTGGGTGTACCTGTTTCCCATGGGGGTAACTGTAGCATGAATCTTATAAGTTCTTATTAATAAAATCAATCAACCTGGGGCCAGTTATTGGGGTGAAATGCTGGATGGTCAGAGAGACAGAACAAGCCACAGCTAACCTCACCTTGCCAGTTCCTCAGCTGGTCTTGTTTCCTCAGACTGGAAGCCTCTGTGTCCTCATCCCAAATGAATCTCAGCTGAACTGCTGCTAGAAGCCTGAAAGCTTAATCAGCCAAATGCATCTTGTTCCTGGTCCTCATGCCTTATATACCTTTCTGCTTTCTACCACCACTCCCTGGGATTAAAGGCTCGCTTTCTAGGATTAAAGGCATGAGTCACCATGCTTGGCTGTATCCTTGAACAGATGGATTTCTACCTCTGGAATGCTAGGATTAAAGGCGTGTGCTACCACTGCCTATCCTAAGTATCCAGTGACTTTTCTGTTCTCTGACCCCAGATAAGTTTATTAGGGTACACAATATTTTGGGGACCATAATACTACCACAGGTAACTGTTTCTGAAGTCACTGCACACACACATTAGACTTGAACAATGAATTGAGTTGATGGCAGATGGCAAAAGGCAGCTTCTCACTGTTGTGACAAGAACCTATATAAGGGGAGGAGTCGGAAATGATCAAACCAGTAATAAGTTAGGATTGGAAACATCAGAATTCATTCATGCTTAGTTTAACATTAATGATATGGCTACATATCCAAGTGTTAATGGGTATGTGTAAGTACGTGGGTGAGTTTGCAAGTGCGTATTTTCTTGCACTTGTATACTCCACAAGCCAAAGAGTCCAGAAGCACTGACAACCTTCAACAAGCAAACCTGATCGCCTGATGCTCAGCTCTTGGATCTCTCATTGTTCTCCCACAAAAGTACCACAGGTTCCCAGGGAAATGGCTGGTTCTAAGATTAGGCAGGAATTGTTTAAATGGTCCTTCAATATCTGTGTGTGTGTGTGTGTGTGTGTGTGTGTATCTTTGCTAGATGTATGTGTGTGCTGGCATTCA
Source organism: Peromyscus californicus insignis (assembly GCF_007827085.1). Taxonomy (NCBI): domain Eukaryota; kingdom Metazoa; phylum Chordata; class Mammalia; order Rodentia; family Cricetidae; genus Peromyscus; species Peromyscus californicus. Next base: position 47,039,140 of record NW_026294413.1, read on the forward strand.
TGGACCTGTGTGCATATGTGGAGATGGGAGACTGATATTGGGTATTTTCCTGATTATTTTTGAGACAGGGTTGCTCACTGAACTTGGACCTTTCTGTATCTCAGCCAGAGATACGCTGAGATCTGCCTGTCTCAAGCCCTGCCTTCACTCTAGTATTGGTGCTGCAGGTATACACTGCCGCTCACAGCCTTCCATTTTCACATGTATTTATGATGCACGTGGGGCGGGGGGCAGTGCGTGCAGGCCGTGATGTAGTTGTGGTAATCAGAGAACAACTTGCCAGACGTGGTCCTCTTCCTCCACCATGTAAGATCCAGAGTCTGAACTGAGGTCAGTTGTCAGACTTGGTCCTCTTCCTCCACCATGTAAGATCCAGAGTCTGAACTGAGGTCAGTTGTCAGACTTGGTCCTCTTCCTCCACCATGTAAGATCCAGAGTCTGAACTGAGGTCAGTTGTCAGACTTGGTCCTCTTCCTCCACCATGTAAGATCCAGAGTCTGAACTGAGGTCAGTTGTCAGACTTGGTCCTCTTCCTCCACCATGTAAGATCCAGAGTCTGAACTGAGGTCAGTTGTCAGACTTGGTCCTCTTCCTCCACCATGTAAGATCCAGAGTCTGAACTGAGGTCAGTTGCCAGACTTGGTTCTCTTCCTCCACCATGTAAGATCCAGAGTCTGAACTGAGGTCAGTTGTCAGACGTGGTGGCAAATGCCTTTACCTACTGAACTCAGATTCTCAGACTTACACAGCAAGTACTTTTCCCACTGAGCCCTCTCCCTGTACCATCTGCAATAGCTTATATTACGAGGAAATGTTCCCCAAATAAAAGCAAGACCCCACAACAAAGGAGTGTATTAGCTATTTTCCTCATCACTGGGACAGAACATTTGGCACAGCTTCAAGGAGGAGAGTGTATTTTGGCTCGTGGTCCAGAGAACATACTCCACTGTGATGGGGAGGGCACACAGCAGTTGGACCACCTGCTGTCTGTTGTAGATGTAACCAACGGTCTTATTAAATAAGAAACACAGACCCGATTCAGAAAAGAAAGCCAAGAGGTCAGAGCTAAGAGCCTCACCCTTCCTGATTCAGGGATCCTCTTCAGCCAAGAGAGCTCTCCGAAAGGGACCTACTTCCTGTGTGTATATCTTTATATACTCTAGCTGTTCTGCCTTCTCATTGGTTGTAAACCCAAACATATGACTGCCTCGTCACTGCCTGTATGTACCGCCCTCCAGGTCCTTAAAGGTGTGTGCCACCACCGCCACGCACTTGCTATGGCTCTAATAGCTCTGACCCCCAGGCAACTTTATTTATTAACATACAATTAAAATCACATTTCAGTACAAGTAAAATACCACCACAGTCTGTGGCCACAGGAGGCTGCTTCCTCACATCTCAGCAGATCAAGAAGCCCAGAAAAGAAGCTGCTGGTGCTCAGCTGGCTTTCTCCTTTCTCCCTTGTGTTCGGGAACAGAGTCCCAGTTTATAGGAGAGTGGTGCCCAAATTCAGTGAGTCTTCCTCCTCAGTTAATCCCAAAGCCTGTCGTTGACACACCCAAATGTGAGGCTCACTAAAATAGCCCAGTGTTTCTTATCTGATCAGGCTGGCAATCAAAATTAAGCATCATAAGGAGATGCTACAATGGGACACAGGAGTCAGCTGGAAGAGTACCCAATACCCAGAGATGGGACAATTTGAACAAAAATTAGAGTAGAATTGGATGGCAATCTAAAATATATAATAACTGTGAATGGATCCTTAATGAAAACAAAGGACAGAAGGAAGGGGGTAGAAGGGACAAAATGCTCACACAGCAGAATTCTAAACAACTGATGGGATCTCTGCTTTCTGGTTGAGGGAGCAGAACACTCTTCCCACCCCATCCCCTTACAGGCGGCACTACTGTCTGCCCATAAATGGCTTCCTCCAGAAGAATGCAACATGAGAACACAGAACACCTTTACCACGGAGAAACCCCCCTCCGTGAAATCACTGCCTGGGACAAGTGACCAGAGTCACCAATATCGACAGGTCATTTTATAGCATGAACCTTGGTAAGGCACGGTAGGAATGGTCCCTCCCCGCTGCACCCTTCTCTGAAATCCACATCCCCAGACAATCATGAGAAAAACATCAGACAAATTCCAGAAAAGGCACATCCTAGGTTATCCAAGGCAAGGAAATTTAGGGTATTAGTGACAAAATCCTGACCAACTTAAGAGAGAAGTTTATGTTGGTTCACAATTTTAGAGGGTATATTGAGGCTGAGTGATCATGGAGGCTGGTGTTGGTCAGTTGATGGCAGTGAGAGCTGGCAGTGGATGGCTGCATCCCAGGGGTGTTCAGGAAGCAGTGAATGGGACCATAAATGAAGTTGGGCTCTAACCTTCAAGATGTCTGCCAGCTAGGTTCTACATCCCACAGACTCCACAGCATCCCCAAAAAGCTTTACCAACTGGGGACTGAGTGTTCAAACATGAGCTTGTGGGGACATATCACATTCAAACCATAATAGTGAGAATCTCTCACACCTAAGAGGAGCCTAAGGGGGCCTAACTGCAGGAGGGTGACACTATGTGACCCTAGATGGGATTTTGGAACAGGATAGGGACAAAAGTTGAAAAGCAAGCAAATCTAAATAAAATAAGAATGTTCATTAAAGATAATACATCTTGGTTCACTCACTGTACACTGTACAGATATTAACGTACTATGTAGGATCAGAAGTGGGGTCCCTGCCTATGAGAAGCCACTGAACTGTCTTTGTAAGTTTTTTGGGGAATCTAAAACTGTTCTAAAAACAAAGATCATTTAAAAAATAATGATCTATCTTCCACAGTAACTTATGATGGGTCAGGGGAACCTGTAAGACCTGTAGAGCTGTGTGATGGACTGAACCGGAACCCCAGAGGCAAGTCTTAGAAAAGCACACGCCATTAGGCTCTGTGGCTTACTGCTAAAAGGGCAGCCAGGAAAAGTTGAGACTTAGCGTTATTATTAATTCATATTTGGCAGGAACTTCCATTATTAGCAGCTGACAAAACATGGCACAAAACCCTCGAACAGATCTGCACAGGAAAACACAGCCTCTCCCTGCTCTGCCCCCTTTATGCAGCTGACATCTGAGGAGCAAATGGCTAGATTTTTCCTTTTGGGGTTTCTAAGGCTTCCTTGTTTAGGAAGCTCTAACTTGAATTGCTGTAGCATGCTCGCTCTGTGCTCAAAGGCACCCAAATTCATCCTCTGCCTTTATTAACTGTGTTCTGCTACTTCTTACAAAGAAGAATCAGGCTCTGGGAGGGTGACTTGTTCTCTCCAAACACATCCAAATAAGTCGTGAGGCTGGAACCAGTGTCTTTCAAACCAGAGTCTAATGCCTTTTCAACGCCTGCACATGGCGTCAGGGTGCTCCAGGCCTGTTGATTGGCTCATCCTTGTGGACCCCCACCCCCCACCCCAGGCATCTAGAACAAAAATGACACCTTCTCGGGTGACCTTTGACCTTCCAAACAGACACTACCCGCTACAAACACACTGGGAAAGTCTTCCTGAGCAACATTACCTTTGTGGTACCTGATTATCTCCTCCTAAAGTTTGCACCTCACGTTCTTCTATATTTTCTGACCACACGTTTCACAGCACCGATACCTCCTCAGCTGGCGGACAGATACCCTGGGCCCCACTTGGTTCTGCCTCTACCCTACAATACAGATTTAATCTCCCTGCTCAACTGGCCAGGCCTGAGACCCTGGCTCCTGACCTGATGTTGCATAGCGCTGCCCACATACCAAGTGTCTTCAACTATTTAAGAAATAGAGCCACCTTCACTATTTCTAAAGTTTCCCCGGGAACACGGAATATCTGAGAATATTTCTTCTATTTCTTATAAGTATCTAATTCTACCACATCTCTCTTCTGAGGGAGATCAGTTTTAATATGGGTGACTGCTACTGAATGGGGAATTAGGTCATGGTATTCAATTTCACAGTACTATTTCATTGACCTCTAAAAGTGTTTCTTATTAACATGAGACAGAAATAAATTCTTAAGTACTATTTGACTTGAATAGGAGCAAAGAAAAACCAGTTCATAGAACAACTGCCCCTTCAGAATAGGGTCTCAGGCTTTAACAATCCACCCAGCCAGGGGACAGTGAGACACCCGAGATGTACTAAGTTCTTTGTAAATGGAGTTCCAAAGACCAGACAGAGTAGGCAGGCTTCCCTAGTAAGGACATTGCTGAAGAGATTCCTATTTCATACAGTAGGACAAAAGCAGCTCTGATAACCTGAAGTCAGGTTTTAAAACTATTTGTAAAAAATTTCATTTGGGTCACTCAGCCAATGAAAACACATCTCAATTAGTGTGGCCAGAAGACAACTATTTTTCTTGGACTTTGCTAATCCTCAGGGCCCTCTGATAATAATTCTGAATTTGAGTCTAGATCACTTAAACAGATTGAGAACTACGTGGGGGTTAGACTGAGAAATATTCCCCCACAGGTTCAGGCATTTGAACACTTGGTCCCGTTTGGGTTACCGTGGGGGAGAGGGGTGCCTCTGGGTGTGGTGGGCTTTGAGAGTATACAGCCTTGCCCTATTCCTCCTCCTCTCTCTATGTGCTTCCTGTTTCCTGTTGAAGATGTGAGCTCTCAGCTTCCTGCTCCCGCCACCATGCCAGACACTTTTGGCGATGTCATGATGGACTCACCCTTCTGAAACCTGTAAGTTGCCTTGGTAACGCTACTTTATCATAGCAACCAAAGAGTAACTAATGCAATCTGTAAGCTTCCAAAGGTTGCAGGATCACCTAACTATACCAGGTGCCTGAGGGGACATCCGGACAGTCTGAAGAATGAAATGACGTGGAGCCTGCTGGGAGGAATGAGGCCAGGAAACAGCAAAGACAGAGACCCAGCCCCAGGAGCTGAGGAGCACTGTCTGCAAACAGAACACTGTCTCGAGGTGTGGGAATAAGGCACAAATAGGGGAAGAGTTGGCAATCATAAGAACGGTTGCAACAGAGAGCTCAAAGCCACATGACAGGGAAATTAGGATCCAGGAAAAGCTAGTGAAGGGCTGGGAGATGGTTCAGTGGGAAGGAGCATTTGCTGAACAATTCTGGGGACCTGCGCTAGATCCTTAGCACTAAAGAGTGGCCATGTGCGCACAGCCCTGAGGATGGAGGGGAGTAGAGACAAGATCACTAACGCTTGCTGGCTTCCAGCCTAGCTGAAAGATGATGAGTTCCAGATTCAGCGAGAGACTGTCTTATGGGAATAAGGCAGAGAGTTCAACAGGAGAAACGCAATGTCTTCCTCTGGCCTCCAGTCACACACGCAGGAGGGATCAAGAGCACCCATATGTATACTCTATACATACTCATCTCACACATACACACACACACAGAGAGAGAGAGAGAGAGAGAGAGAGAGAGAGAGAGAGAGAGAGAGAGAGAGAGAGAGAGAGAGAGAGGGAGGGAGGGAGAAACGCAGTGAAGGCTGAGGACAAAATGAAACTCAGAAGCTGAGGCAGGCAGGAGATAGAAGCATTTTAAAGACAATTAGCTGGGCTTCACTTCCTAGTTGGAGGCTCAAAACTAAGATTCTAGTCCCTGACTGGCTCTGTGGCCAGACAACAAAAAGCTGGGCAGGCAGGCAGGCAAGCCAAGATTTACTCTAAGAGACAATGGCAATGACCAGAAAGTGAACCAAGTCTTTCTGGAACAGGGCTCCTGATTCATGCGTACAGGGTTCCAGCGTGAGACCAGGGATAGAATGAGGTTTACCAATTTAAAAGGAAAAAAAGATAGATATTCTTGAAAAGAGACATCAAGGTTTCAAAACAGAAACTCGGATGCTAGGGACAAAGGAGAGGCCTGTCTCAGGGCAGCACACGAGAGAGGGACGCTACACTATGGGTGTTTGGTTGGAATGGGCCGTGCATAATGCTAAATTGGAATCAAAAGGTGTGCTGGAGGCTCGTGGGAGTGTATACAGAGACGGAAAGAATGTGCCAGAAACGTCTCACTGCTGCTTAAGCCTGGGAAAGGGCTCGCCTGAAAGGAAGCTGGAACAGCTTCAAGGATTGAGGCTACGGGAACCTGATGAGGCTGGGTGTCAGGCAAGACTCACGCATGAGGTTCTCTGTGAGCTTGTTCTCCTCACCCAGAACTCCCATTGACAAGAAGTATCAGGCTTGAAGAAACCCAGCTTCCATGGAAAGAAATAATCCGCAGACAAACAGAGCAGAAACAGGATGTAAGACTCACAGACGGCTAGGCTGACTTCTTTACTAGTAGACAATTCTTCCTTTCAGAGAACCCCATGCCTTTTCACTAATGAATTCGCATCCCCCATAGAGCCACAAAGAATTAGAATTTGGCCCAAATGTATACTTAAATTGGATTGCCTTGTGAGAATGCTTTAAAAAACAAAACAACAACAAAAAAAAAAAAAACCAGAAGGCAGCCACCTGCGACACATTAAGGCTGTTGATGGAGTCATTGACATAATACCTGAAGGGTTTCTGCAGCGGCTGGACCAGGCTCAAGGCTCCTTTGTATCCACTTTTTAATGTACTTCTGAAGCGACTTCATAAAATTGCGACCAGCGGCGCTGAGGCTTTGCTGGCCTCCCATGTCATCTGCCACTCTTGACTGATGGCCACCACTGCTCTAAATGTTGCAAAGGTCAAAAGCAAACTCAGACAAGTCAGCAAGGCAGAGAAAAGGCTTGGAAGACAAAGCCCACATGGCCCTGGCCACAACGCTCCCAAGATGGCTTTTTTTTTTTTTTTTTTAAGCCCTGGCTCCATCCTTACTTTAGAACCTTCAAATTCTCCCCAGATGAGTCTGATCAAGGTTCAAATTTCTCCCATGTGGCACCCAAAGTTTCAGACATCTCCCTTCTTTGCCATGATGGGACCATAGCTGTGCCAACTACCAAGGCTGCCTCTGCTTTTGCTGAGACTGAGGTGAGAACTTGGCCTCCATGCTGATCAGACAGGTTGCGGGTGGCAGTGTCCACACGAAGCTGTGCTGACCAAGGCAGAAGGAACCAGAGTTTGAGTACCTCCAGGCCAGGTGTGACGATGACTGAACACCTTTTCACGTCACCTGCACTTCAGTGACCCTTGAATTCTGGCCAATCATCTGCTTACCCATTTGACCAATGTTTATGAAACATGTTATGTGTTGATATTAAAACAGGTTCATTGTACACAGCATGAGATCTGGAAAGATGTTTTGGTGGATAAATTGCTTATTTCACAAGCACAAGCACCTGAGTTCGGATCCCAGCTCCCCACCTCAAAAGTTAATTTGGCTGCACACACCTCTAACCCCAGCACGGTGGTGATTGGAAACTAGAGGATTGCTGGGGTCTGTTGGCCACAAGCCTAGCTCCAGGTTTAGAGAAAGACTGTGCGTGCACCAAGGGAAATAATGTGGAGCTGTGCATGTCCTCTGTGCATATTCACAGGTGTGAGTACCCACTCACCCACTCATACCCACCCATACCCATGTGTGCCCATATAATACACTCTCACACATAATACTCCCCCATCTCTCTCTCTCCCTCTCTCTCTCCCTCTCTCTCTCTCTCTCTCTCTCTCTCTCTCTCTCTCTCTCTCTCTCTCTCACACACACACACACACACACACACACACACACACACACACACACACAGGGGAAGCATAATGGAGCTTACATTACAGTGTGAAGACAGAAAGTAACAGAAAGACAAATTAGCAAATGCAGAATTCCATTTATGGATGCTAAGAAAGAGACGGTCCAGGTGCTGTGGTCAATTGTGGTTAGCAGGTAGCGTGTTTTCAGATTGAGACGGCAGGCCAGAATTACAGCTCCATGAAAAAGCACTTGCCGAGCACACAAGGCCCTGGGCTTAACTCTCAGCACTATAGTCAATCAGTTAATCAATAAATTAAGCGGAAAGAGCAAGAAGGAATCAACCCTTTAAGGAGCTGGAGGAGTCGTCTTACAGGCGAAGAGAATGGGCTTGAAAAAGAAAAGGCATGGGACTTTCGATGACCGAACACACCTGGAGCATGCACGGCCAGAGCTGATCGGAAGCAGAGGCAGAATAGACGGAGGTTGGATCAGAACCGTGAGGAGGAGCCAGGCTCTGACGGAGTTTTGTGGGCTGTGACTGAAAAGACATCCAAGAACAAAAGAGTAGTATTGTTTCCTCTCACCTGTGAGAAGCCCTTCCTGCTGCTTGTGTCAAACAGACTAGAGAGACCCGAGAAGGGAAATGGAACATTTCGTAAATTGGCTGTAGCCTCCCAGGTGACAAACTGTCAGAACAGAGCCCAGCACTGCCGTCTGCCTGGGCCGAGGGGTTCTTTTTCCAGGGGATGACAGTGATGCAGAGACTCGTGACACATCAAAATGTGAAAGTGGATTCCTGCTGGGCTCAGCCCTAACTGGACATCTAGCTCATCCCTAGGTCTGTGGACCACCACAGAAAAGAGAGAGAGGGCAGGCAGGTTGTAAGAGCTCGAGGATAGACAGGGGTCCTGTGAAACCCTGACTTCTGGATATGACATGGCCAAGTAACCATGACTACACAGCAGCCACGGCTACCTGAACAAAACCTGGACACACACACACACACACACACACACACACACACACACACACACACACGCAGCCATGGTTGAAAATAAGGGGCCTGTAGGAGGGGAGGGTTGGAAGATAAGAAGGTAGAGTGAATATCTTCGAAACACATTGCATATATATGTGAAATCATCAAACTTCAATTTAAAAGCTGCTGGCCAGGGAAGGAGGTATGCAATCTGCATTCTTTCTCCTCTAAGTTCAACCCCACCCCCAGCCTCATCCCCAGCTCTGTGGCAGGTCACCTGCTGTGACCCCCCCTTCCTCTCTGCCTGCATCCCCAGCAGATCATGCAGTTCTTCTTCTATAACCTTCCTCGCCACCTTGGTCCCCTCATCTTAGCTACCGAAGTCCCCTTGACACAATAGTCAAAACACTAAATGCACAAAACAAAGAAAGAATATTAAGAACTGCCGGGGAAAAGATCAAGTAACATACAAGGTGGACCTATTAGAATTACATTTGACTTTTTTTCTTTCTCTCTTTTTTTTTTTTGTTTTTTTGATACATTTTGCTGTAGAGTTTCTCTGTGCAACAGTCCTGGCCGTCCTAGAACTTGCTTTGTAGACCAAGCTGGCAAAGGTCCGCCTGCCTCTGCCTCCCAAATGCTGGGATTAGAGGTGTGTGCCACCACACCTGGCTAACACCTGACTCTTCAATGGCGACTCTAAAGTCCAGAAGAGCCGAGACAGATGTTCTATAAACTCTAAGAGACCACAGATGTCAGCCCAGACTATTATACCCAGCGAAACTTTCAATCACAATAGATGGAGGAAGAAAGGCATTCCATGATAAAACCAAATCCAAGCAGTATCTATCTATGAATACCACCCTACACAAGATGCTAGAAGGAAAACTTCAACCTGAAGAGGCTAACCACTTTAAAATTCAACCCCTTTAAAAATCTAAAGTCTCTTTTGAAACCAAAAATATCTATAAAACTTTGGTCTCTTGACTATGAGCATTTGTAAAATCAAAAGTAAGTTTAATACTTACTTCAAGAGGAGTACCAGGGCACAGTCACAATCAGGCCATAGAAAACCAAACTCCAGCAGTGTAAATCACTCCATGTCCAATACCTGGGATTCAGCCATGATCTTCGGGGCTCCTCCACAGGGTCTGGGTCACTTCTCTGGTTCTGCCTCTGCAGCACACACAACTTGTCTTCCAAGCTCTGGCAGGTTCCATTCCACCTCTGCTGCTGTTTGTGGTGGTCTTCCCATGGTACCGGCATCTCCAAAATTCTGGGGTCTCCTGTGCAGCTAGGCTGCACTTTCACCATTAGCGTCTCCTGGGCTCTCTTCAGGAGCTCTAGCTCCGCTGGACAGTACCAAGCCTCAGCTGCTCTCCATGACCCCTCCATGCCTTCAAAACTAGTACTGCCTGGGTGACTCTCACACTACCAAGTTCAGGTGCAAGTGTGAGGTACGACCTTGGTCACCTCTGGAACACAGCTTCTGTGTGCTGACTCTGAGGAAACACTACTGGAAGATATCACCTCAACAATGCTGGGCTCCTCTCAATCACTGCTAATTTCTTAGCTTCAGCTGACCAGCATCAATTGCCCCAGGAAAGCAAAGGTTTACTTCAGTGGTTCCGGTATCTTGTTAATCACAGCTGATCCTTCTATCCCAGCTAACCAGAACCACAGACTCTCAACTCAAAATAGCAAACAGACCCGATAGAGTCTTTAAATGACTCTCTAACTTCCTCTGCAACTTCAGAATCCTGTCCTCCATAGTCTGCATTGCTTTCATTATCTTCCGAGCTCCTGCAGAACAGCTCACCATGCTTTGAACACTCAATGGCTTTCCTAGCCCAAAGTTCCAAAGTCTTTCCTCAATCCTCTCAAAAAACAACATGGTCAGGTCTGTCACAGCAATACTCTATGATCCTGTTACCCATTTGTCTTAGTGTTACTATTGCTAAGGAAACACCATGACCAAAAGCAGCTTGAGGAAGAAAGGGTTTATTTGATTTACACTTCCATCTCATTGTTCATCATAGAAGCAGGTCAGGACAGGAACTCAAACAGGGCAGATGGAAGCCTTAGAGGAGTGCAGCTCATTGGCTTGCTCCTCATGGCTTGTTCAGCTTGCTTTCTTATAGAACCAAGGACCACTAGCCCAGAGAAGGCACCACCCACAATGTTCTGGGCCCTCCCCCATTAGTCACTAAGAAAATGTCTTATAGCTGGATATTATGGAGGCATTTTCTTAATTGAGGTTCCTTCCTCTCAGATAACTTTAGCTTGTGTCAAGTGGACATAAAACTAGCCAGCACAACTGCTCATTGATAACTCTCAAGATCAGTGGTTTCAGTTCCCCAGTAAAATGACACAGGCTAACAGAATGGATGTGAAAAACGAACCCATCCATCTGCTGCATCCAAGAAACACACCTTAACATCAAGGATAGGCATAACTGCAGCGTAAAAGGATTGGAAAAGATATTCCAAGCAAATGAACCTAAGAAGGAAGTCACTGTAGCCATTTAAATATCAAACAAAATAGACTTCAAGCAAAAACTAATCAGAAGAGATAGAGAAGGACCCTACATACTCATCAAAGGAAAAATTCATCAAGAGGATATTTCAATTCTTAATATCTATGCACCAAACACAAGGACACCCAAGTTCATAAAAGAAACACTACTGTGGGGCGGTTGGTTTTTTTTGGTCTTTTAATGGTTTTTGGGTCTGGGATAATTTTCATTGATTAGGGGGGTTGGTTACAAGTTGTTGTCAAGGGTTAGGAAAAAGGCTAAGCAAAGGAGATTAGATTTAAGGTTCTTATTAAAAAAAAAAAGAAAGAAAGAAAAGAAAAATGTAAATACTTTACATTGGATTGGATTGTTTTATATTGTATACAAATTATATATATTGAAATTGATATTGTTAGAAAATGTTATATATATTTTTCTAATTGTACCATTCATCTAACAATGTAATGCAATTTTCTGATCCTTGAATGTTATTACCAACTATTAGGATATAAAGAAATGAAAGTTAGTAGTTAGATATTATAATAGAACTTGTAGTTATATTAGGTATGTTTTCAAGATTGAGTAGATATATTTTAGATAGACAGGTTATCTTCAAACCCTTCAGAGATCTACAGAATATGGCATTTAAAATGTTTTAATAACTTAGAAAATTTTTCTTTTTTGTTATGACTATGAGACATGTCGGCTCCTGGCAGTACCAATCTACTTCAGAGAAAATATGGGCATTGAAGAAACTGCATATGGAGTTAACTTTCATTGTGGCAAAAGTTAGCCACTGGACAACAAAGTATCCTCGAATCAACAGGACAAAATGGACAAACAGGACATAAAACAAAGGATTACTGATTCTTGCCAAAACAAGTGTGGTTATGGCTTTATCAAAAGGCATCTTCAGAGGCCAGGACAATATGGCACCATCCCTGAAGTGGCCTTCGCAATTCGAAAAAGGTACAGTGCCCTTTTCTTCGAAGGCAGCTGAACAGGCAGTGGGCCGATGGCCTCTGATGTGCAATGGAACAGTAGCTGAAACAGTTATTCTTGAAGAGTAACTAAGCTCACGCCTCTCAATAGTAGACTGGCATTTGATGGAGGGATATGGAGAAGAATGGGATGCTGAGATGAAGCCATATATACACAGCCAAGAAGAATGGACAGCTGAATTAAAAAACCATCAACAATTTCCAGAATTTAAAATCCTGAATCATGACATGACACTAATGGAATTCAGGTGTTTCTGGTACTGGTACATGGACTACTCTCACTCAATGTGAGGTTGAACTGTTGACCTTGTGTACATCCTACTTCACAAATGAGTCTGTCAGATATGCTAAGCCTATAGGCTGAAGATGATGCCCCAGCACTTCGGAGAAACCTCAGGTGACTGTCCAGACAGCTGTCTGTTTCTGTCAACTCACAAATTTTTTGGAGGTTGCTTATGTGCACTTCCTGTTTTTATTTTTGTTAGCTAATATTATTTCCTTCTTGGGTCTCTGAGGGAGTTGAAGATTAGTTAGTTATAGTTGAAGGTTAGTTAGTTATAGTTGAAGATTAATTAGGATACATTTTGGACTTACCAAAATAGGATAGATAATGAAATTATTTTCTCTGAATTTGTCAAATACAAATGGACTAGACATTGTTTAGGTATTTATTACTTGTATATATTGTATATAGTTATTGTCCTTTTGTATATAGTTTTTCTTATATTAGTTATAAGCTTTTTCTTTTTTTCCTTTTTATTAAAATAGAAAAGGGGAAATATGGTGATATTTTATTTGTATTAAAATGTTATTTGTATGTTAATAAATAAAGTTGCCCGGGGGTCAGAGCTATTAGCAAGCCATAGGAAAGCAGGGCAGTGGTAGTGTACGCTTGTAATTCCAGCACTTAGTAGGCAGAGCTGGGTAAGTCTCTGTGTGTTCAGGGATACAGCCATTATTGGATACACATGCCTTTAATCTTAATACCAATCATGGAAAACCTGGAGGCCTATACAGACAGGCTGTGAGGAGGCGGTCATGTGGTTGAGTTTACAACCAATGAGAAGGCAGGACAGGAACTCTATATAAAGACTTTAACACAGGGGTAGCTCTGGTTCGGAGAGGTAGGACCACTGCAGGAGGAAGGGTAAGGTTTTGGCTCTTGGCTCTGACCTCTTGGCTTTCTTCTTTGCATTGGTTCTGTGTTTATTGTTTGATGGGAAGGTTGGATACATCTACACACTACTACAGCTTAAGCCACATATGACCCCACACACAGTGATTGTGGAAGACTTCATTTCCTACAGGTCAATGAACAGATCATCTAGACAAAAACTAAATAGCTAACTGACATCATAAACCAAATGAGCTTAACAAATATTTACAGAACATTTCACCCAATACAAAAGAATATAGCTTCTTCTCAGAATCTCATGGAACCTTCTCCAAAACTGACCACATACTTGGTCACAAAACAAATCTCAACAGATACAAGAAACAAAATTGAAATCACATCCTATAGACAAAAGATGGCTATCGATAACAACAGAAGTCTTGGAAACTGAACAACTCATTACTGAATGAAAAATAAGTCAGGAAGCTGGGCAGTGGTGGTGCACACCTTTAATCCCAGCACTTGGGAGGCAAAGACAGGCTTCATCCTAGAGATGCAAGGATGGTTCAACATACGTAAATCTATAGATGTAATCCACCATATAAACAATCTAAAAGACAAAAATGACACAATCATCCCATTAGCTGCAGAAGAGGTCTTTGACAAAATCCCAAACCCTTTCATGACAAAAAAAAAAAAAAAATCCTGGAGAGATTAGGGATGCAAGAGACATACCTCAACATAATGAAGGCAGTTTATAGCAAAGCCATAGCTAACATCAACTTAAATAGAGAGAAACTCAAAGCAATTCCACTAAAATTAGGAACAAAACAAAGTTGTCCACTCTCTCTGCACCTGTTCAGTCTAGTACTCCAAGTCCTAGCTAGAGCAATAAGACAAAAGGAGGAGATTAAGGGCTAGAAATTGGAAGAAAAAAGTCAAAATATCTTTATTTGCAGATGATATGAGAGTATACATACGTGACCCTAAAAATTCCACCAGGAAACTATAGCTGATAAACACTTTGAGAAAAGTAGCTGAATACAAAATGAACTCCCAGAAACCAGTAGCCCTTCTATATACAAACGACAAATAGACTGAGAAAGTAATTAGTGAAACACCACCTTTCACAATAACCTCGAAAATACAAAACTTCTTGGAGTAACTAACCAATCAAAGGAAAGACTTCTATGATAAAAACTTTAAGACAGCTGGGCAGTGGTGGCACACGCCTTTAATTCCAGCAGTCAAGAGGCAGAGGCAGGTGGATCTCTGTGAGTTCGAGGCCAGCCTGGTCTACAAAGCAAGTTCTAGGATAGGCTCCAAAACTACACAGAGAAACCCTGTCTCAAAAACAAAAACAAACAAACAAAAACCCCAAAACTTTAAGACATTGAAGAAGATATAGAAGATGGAAAGATCTCCCATGCTTAAGGATTGGTAGGCTTAATATAATCAAAATGGCCATCTTACCAAAAGCAATCTACAGATTCAGTGCAATCTCCATTAAAATTCCAACATAATTCTTCACAGAATTTGGAAGGACAACTTTCAGCTTCACAGAAACACACACACACACACACACACACACACACACACACACACACACACACACACACACCAGAATAACTAAAATACTCCTGGGTGGTAAAAGCACTGCTGGAGGTATCATCATACCTCATCTCAAATTGTACTACAGAGCTTATATAGTAAAAAAAAAAACCATATGGTATTGGCACAGAAACAGACACATTGATCAATGGATGAACTGAAGACCCATACACAAGTCCAAGCACCAACTGATACTTAATTTTTTACTTTAAAAAAATCCAGAAGTGCACACTGAGAAAAGAAGACAGCATCTTCAACAAATTGTGCTGGTCAAAGTCATGTAGAAGAATCCAAATAGATCCATATCTATCGCCCTTCACAAAACCTAATTCCAAATGGACCAAAGACCTCAACATGAGACCAGATACACTGAACCTGAAAGCAGAGCAAATGGAGACCAGCCTTGAATGCATTAGCATGGGAGAAGTCTTTCTGAATAGAACTCCGAGAGCAGAGACTGAAATCAACAACTAATAAATGGGACCTCATGAAACCAAAACGCTTCTCTATGGTGAAGGACACCATGATTCAGACAAACCAGCAGGTTGCAGAATGGGAAACGATTTTTACCCACTACACATCCAATAGGGGCTAATATCTAAAATATATAAAGAACTCAAAAGAAAAGAAAAGAAAAAAGACTAAACATCAAGGAGACAAAGAAAGAATCGGCTTAAAAAAATGGAGTACAGATCTAAACAGAGAATTCTCAAAAGAGGAAGATGCCTTTAAAAATAGAAACACTCAACATCTTTAGTCATCAGGGAAATGCAAATCAAAACTACTTTGAGATTTTTATCTTACATCAGTCATAATAACTAAGATCAATAAAACAAATAACAGCTCATGCTGGGAGGATGTGGAGTAAGGAGAACATTCATCCATTGATGTTGGGAGCGCAAACTTGTATAGCCACTATGAACATCAATGTGGTAGTTTCTTAGGAAACTGGGAATAGACCTACCTTAAGCCCCAGCTACACCACTCTAAGCATATACCCAAAGAATGCTTCATCCTACTACAGAGACACTTGCTCGACCATATTTATTACTGCTCTCTTCATAATAGCCAGAAATTGGAAAGAACTTAGATGTCTGTCAGTAGACAAATAGACAAAGAAAATGTGGTACATCTATACAATGGAGTATTACTCAGCTGTTAAAACAAAATTAAATCACAAAATTTGTGGGTAAATGGAATGGAACTAGGAAAAATCATCCTGAATAAGGTAAATACAGTATAGATTCACTTACATGTTGATGCTACCTGTTAAGTCATTGATAAGCAAGCTACTATCTGCAGAGCCACAGAGGTAAGTATAGAGTAAGAGACTAGAGGTGGTATCTCCTTAGGAAGGGGAAATGGAATAGATATGGATGGACAGAGAGGGCACTGTAATCAGAAGATCAAACCCCCAGAAGTTATCTCCAATTGATAGTCACTTGAAAATGAAATATTAGTTCTCTCTAGTGGAGCTTCAGTGGGAAAACAAACTACTCTTTTTTTTTTTTTTTTTTTTTTTTTGGTTTTTCGAGACAGGGTTTCTCTGTGTAGCTTTGCGCCTTTCCTGGGACTCACTTGGTAGCCCAGGCTGGCCTCGAACTCACAGAGATCCGCCTGGCTCTGCCTCCCGAGTGCTGGGATTAAAGGCGTGCGCCACCACCGCCCGGCTATGGAATTTTTTTTTTTTTTTTTTTTTTTTTTTTGGTTTTTCGAGACAGGGTTTCTCTGTGTAGCTTTGCGCCTTTCCTGGATCTTGCGCTGTAGACCAGGCTGGCCTCGAACTCACAGAGATCCGCCTGGCTCTGCCTCCCGAATGCTGGGATTAAAGGCGTGCGCCACCACCGCCCCAAACTACTCTTAAGAGCAGGCCCCATGCCCCGCAATAGATGGCCAACACACACACACACACACACACACACACACACACACACACACACACACACACACACTCAGTGGCATCTTTGGAGGTTCTTGGTCTCATAATATGCTGCCAGGTTTTCTTTCTACCCTACAGGACTCCCATGTGGCTTCCAGCTTGTGTTTTTATGATATTCCTGTGTGGGGGAACACGTGTGTCTCTGCATGTATATGTGTTTCTGGTGCTTATTCTTTGGCTCTTTTTCAGCTGTTTTGTCTTATTCTGGTTTAGTTTTTTTGTTTTGTTTTGTTTTGTTTTACTTTTATTCCTTAGATGCCTGTTTTCTGAGGAGAGACAGAAAAGATTTGGATCTGGATGGGAAGGGAGATGGGGAGAAACTGGAAGGAGGGGAAACTGTAATCAGAATATACTGTATGAAAAAAATAATTTTCAATAAAAGAAAACATTAAAAAGTAAACAGAAGATGCATTGGAGTACAGGTAGAATTTGTTGATGAATTCAATATGGAGATGTGTAAAGAAGACTCAAGACTAATCACCAAGACCTAGTTGGACAGCTGAATGGATATAATATCAGGAGAATGGAAAATGGACTTCTTTGGTGATGCAATCATTTAACATATTAATGTAAATGTGCTGGCAGGACATCCCTCAAAGCAAAGCATCAGCATTTATGCATGCTCCTTTACTAATTTAGATATTTTTGAGTTCCCACCATCTTTAGGAACAGGAGGGAGCAGGACCTTAGCCTCCTGACATTTACAACCACGCAGGCAGGACCAACACAAAGATCTAAGATGCTGTGGGTATGACGAGAAATCAAGGGACTTGGGAAGGAAGAAGCAGGAGGGCTGACAGTCTTGGCAGTGACTGACGGTTTTCTTAGGAAGAAACATTTCAAATTCGGCTCTGAAATACAAATGCAATTAGCTTGGTGGAAAGGGAGAGGAAGAGCTGCAGGCAGAACATGTGTGGAACATGTGTGGAACCCGAGGGCAGGAGAGGTCAGGTCTTTCCAGGAACCACTTCCATAGGACTAATTATTTCCCAGGAGAGCCTGGTTCTTGTGAAATCCCTGCTATTGGGCAGGTTCCAATGGTCGTCCAGACATGCTGGAGTAGCCAACAGCAAAGCCAACTCACACTCCACCCAGCTCACACTCGGGCCAGAGCTTTTGCTCCTGGGTCTAAAAGCTCTTAATTTACTCTTTCAATCCCAGAGCACCTTGTTATGGACCACAGAGCCCTGGATGAACTTCTTGATTTTAAAAATGACCTATCACTTGTGGAGTGTTACAGGAACATTGTATGTTAAGAAAGATGGAGAGAATAAACAAGGTGGACCTGGACTTGCCTTGGACCACAGAGGAGACAGCTCAGAGGATGAAGTGGGATGAAGAGACAGAATAACACGTGTTTGGAAAGTGACAAAGCATTTGGGGGTGAGGGGAGTATACTTATGAACTCAGTTCATTCATGAAACTCCAACCATATCCCTTCTGGAGTCCGTGGTCTTCTTCAGCTGTGAGAGGACTCCTGTATTTGGTGATGGCTGTGAGTTTTGCAACCAACCGGTTTCTTCAGAGAGATTCTCCAGTACTGAAGGCCAATGCAAATGACCTAGTGGTCGTATCCAGAGAAGGGGGGTCCTCCAGGAGCCAAGCTTACCGCTGCAGACCTTGGCTCCTGCCAGTCTTGCTTCCGTCACCGTCGCAGGAGGTACGGACAAGCACTTAGAGACAGACACTGGCCCTTGAGCAACTCCACTATTCCCCAGCCCTGCTCACACACCAGTACCGAAGCCTCTGCCATTTGGATCCCCTCAAGCACAGCCTTCCCCCAGGACTGACTGGAAAAAAATCAACTCGTCTTTGGTCATTTCTTGATGAAGGTGGGATTACATAAAAACAGCATTAAAAATGAAAAACCCAAAAACCTCAATAGCGCCAAACTTGTTAGAAAATGAAGACAAGAAGAGAGAACAGCGTGCGGGAGAATCCTAGAAGGAGGAAGTGAATCTACTGAGAAACTATTTCCCAGTGAGTCCCAGTATTAATCACAGCTTTCAGACATCAGCACTGGAGAGCACAGCTGAGTGATAATTAGGGACCAAGCAATCTTTCTGAAAGCAGTACAAGATGGAACACTGGGTGAAGTAGATTCTAGTGTGCTCTCTCTCCTCTCCTCTCCTCTCCTCTCCTCTCCTCTCCTCTCCTCTCCTCTCCTCTCCTCTCCTCTCCTCTCCTCTCCTCTCCTCTCCTCCTCCCTTCCCTCCTTCCTGTACCACTGTTCCTTAATAGTTTTGAAAAGCCAGAACATTGGCTGTGCAGTCAGTATGTCTGGAACACTGGAAACTTGGAGCCTAGGCTTTGTTTCCTTGAAGGAGAGCCCAGCCATTTATTTGCATAAAAGTTAAAACAATGCTGTGGAGTGTGTGTGTGTGTGTGTGTGTGTGTGTGTGTGTGTGTGTGTGTGTGTGTGTTTGCGTGCATGCGTGCGTGCAAGCAAGAGGAGACAGAGGATTTAAGGCCATAAAACCATTCTATGTGTTTCTGCAATGATGGACACGTGTTATGCATCCATAAACCACAAATAATAAAAGCCAATGTAACCATGAACTGTAGGTGGTAAACATATTAACAGCAATTCACCCATGGTAAGAAACACACCCCACCAACACAAAATGCTAATGATGAAGGGATCTAGAAGGAGGAGAGGGAAGGCAGGAGCTCTCTGTCCTTTCCGTTCACTTCTCTGGAAACCTATCACTGTTGGAAGAGAGGCAATCTACTAAGAAAAGGTTAGAGTCCAGAGTTAACCACCAAGCTCAATCTCATCCTTCCATTCAGTATTCTCAGACACTGATTGGCTTTTTATCATGCCTTATTCCCTGTTTGGGGCACTTAGGAGTCAATAATGAATAAGGCAAAACCCTGCAGCTCCCTGGACTTTTGTTCCAGTTGGGGAGAGATAATAAACACACTCACAAAAAAGGAAATAATGCCGGACAGTGAAGGCTCCAGACCGAAATGAGTTGTCACAGTGCGCTAGCTGAGCCTCCTGCTTGAAGCGTGCTGTTTTAGGCATGGTGGTCCAAGTGGGCCGTGGTTAGAAGGGGACAGCTGAGGTCATCCCTAAAGAAAGTTATTTTGTCTATGTTGCTCCAGTTAGCAACCATAAAGACACTGGTGATACACTCCTTAAAAAAGAAAAGAAAAGAAAAGAAAAAAAATCACTTCCCTAGGAGGGAAAAATCCCTAGGATTTTCCCCCAGGATCTGTTTCAAGTTTTTGATACTCATTCTATGGGATTGTAATTTCTGACCTCAGCAAACAACACAGACCTCGCATGCCTTGGTCTGTAAATGCAGCGTTTGCTGAAGTGTTAGAGGCTGCACTGTGCAGTCACTGCCCCAGACACAAGCTCCGGTTTTAAGGAGGCACAGGTAACAAACAACCCGGTCACACCTTCCATCTGGCTGACAGAAATCCTGAGATGTTATCCTTGTTAAACACATCCTAATCACGGCGATGTTAGCATGTGAAGGAAAATGCACACTTACCAGTTATCTACGCGACAAACTGCCATCTGCTTGTTAGCTTGAACAACATACAATTCTCCAATGATATGGAGGCTAACGTCCACATCTCAGTCATTGAAGCCATACTCCATTTAGAGGTTTTAGGTTTTAGACCCTTGCTTTTTCCAGCCCTTAGCACGTCTTTGACCCGTGAATCTGTCCTCCACCTTCAAAGCTAGTAACACAGCATCTAACCTCAGCCATCATATTGCCTCTGTCTCTTAGTCAAATAACTCTTTGCCTTCCTCATGTCAGCACCATCTTGCTTTGGTTTACTGTCCACTTGACTATCTTGGACATCTTAAGATCCTAAACTTAAGTTGGCAAAAAGTTGTTTCTCCTGTATCCATAGTAATATTTGCTTACAGAGGCTAAGGATTTGGACTTGGGCATCTTTGGGATTCATTATTAAGTCTAACATAGCATGTTAGATACGAAGAAATAGGCAAATGTGACGTGAAGCCAATGGGTGATGTCACTGGGTGGTGAATATAGATGTGGCAAGTGTGAGTACTTCGCTCAGACTCAGAATCAGGAAGAGGACGTCCATCAAAAGAGGCTGCAGAGTGCTGGCCTGTGAGATCTGAGGCAACCTAGGCAGCTGGAGTCTCCATAGTCAGAAAAGATCCTCCAATGAGTAGTGATTATTACCTTCAAGTCCTGCTCAGTGAGCTAAGGATTTCAAGTCCAGGAGTGGATGTAGCGCACTTGATAAGGACAACTTAAGAAGAGGAGTGATGAGCACACATCCTGACTGAAGTAAGCTTATGGGAAGATGGATGACGAGCCGATAGGGATACAGTTGGAGACATCTCAGAGTTCCCCACAGAGAGATGGAAGGTGGGAATGGGGGAACTTTTCCAGGCTTCATGATGGAAGATGAGGGGGCAAAGCAGAGGGGCAAGATGAGGATATAAAATAAGTAGCAGATGCCTTTTCATGGTAAATTTACAAAGCAAATGTTCTTCCAAATAATAGTTAAAGGTGTAGGATAAGAAATGGTGTTCTGATCAGCATCAAGGCCACTGTGCCACACAGGAATTTTTGTGATTCTGCTCATCTCATCGCTCAAATGTAAATGAAATATAGATCATAATGATGAAGACTGCCCTATTTTTAATTTGAGTTTTTTCCTCAGCCTTACAGCTTTTAATTGTTTCATTCCCCCCACGAGAAATTACTAATAACTCAGATGTGATTATTATGAATTCTTTTAATGGAATCATTATCTTAGTCTTTATTGGTTTTATATGAATTTTCTAATATAAAGACTGAAAATTCATTCAGAAAGAATGAGGCAAACTGTCTCCTGTGTGGATCATTATATAATATCTAATAACTAGAAATACCTTATTACCCTGGAAGTTTGGAGAAAGAAATGACAAAAACCCAGCTATCCATTGATTATGCATTCATGTTTGTCAATTTGCTAGGCAATTCCAAATCTGTGGGACAGCATGACAATGTCAGTCTTATTATTCTCACGTTATAAATGAAGCAAGGCTTTGTCCACATGACTAGCAACACACCATTTCAAGTGACAGGGCTCCAGTCACTATGACCCGTGGCTCTTCTCCCGATATCCCTCTGGATTCCTTCCCTACACTTGCTCGGTGAACTGCTACGTTTCTCACCAATGAGTTTGTTGTAGCAGGATAACTTGGTGGTGTGCTGTAAACTGACAACCCAGTGGCTATTCCAGAGGCCACGTTTAACTTCCCTCATGTGCTTATTCCACACAACTGCCCTTACATGATCCACCACACACACACATACACATATACACGTATGTGGGTTTTCTGCCTCAGTGGGCTTCTTTGGGTATTTTATCACAGTGATGAGAAAAATGAGCAATACACCTCACGTTTTTCACCACAATTGATATGGCTTGGATTTTTTTTTTATACACCTAAGGAAAAAGAGTTGCTCAGTTCTCCCCCTTTACTCTCTGAATGTCCACATGAACAGAATGACTGATGTCACCAGCCTCCTCATCAGCATTTCATTTCACTGAAGCGAGAAACCATTGTGCTACCAATAGCTGGTCATATTTTTAGAATGGAAAAAGACTTTCTAAAAATAGCTGACCTCTGGATGGTTCCGTTTCTCCTCCGCCTGCCCACATCGACAGTGCAGCACTTCCTCTCCAGGACTTTTCTTGTTGGTTTCAGCCAACACCTTACTGGTAATATGATCCTTCAGTTTGTTCCTATTATTTGATTTCTCGTGTGGACACAGCGTCGTCATCTGTTTAAAATATGATTGCCAAGTTATAGGAATAATAATTTCAGATTATTGTTTTACTTGGTCTAAGTGCAACGATGATTTGATCCTTAAATATATTTTTATGCAAGTTATATTGAACATTAAGATGACTGTGAAGGCATTTCACCCACTTTCCCATGAAACAGAGTAGTTTTTCATCGTCAGCTCGTCGTCTAATAACATCGATGACATCTAGACAATTACAGAGATTTAGCAATTTGGAGGCTAAAAGGACAATAAAGGTAGAAAAGAGGTGGGGTCATATCTTGAAGAAAGAGAGTACAGGGAGCGACATTGGCGTTTTCTGGTGCTTTCCTCTTTAGAATTTTGTTATTGCTAAAATGTACAGGGTGGGAGTATGAGTGGACAGACAGAAGGACACAGGAGTTAGTCAATTTGTGTTGCCATCATGATACTCAGAGACATAAATTATTGCTCAAAGTCCAGCCAGATAAGAGAGAAAACAGTGAACATTCTACTCACCACGTCAGTATCCTCAAAGAAGTACAGACTAGGTAGAAGTAAACTGAAAACTGACGAGTCTCCACACAGAAATGCACTTGATTTCTCCTAATTCCTCAGGGAATGAGGGTGACAGGCTCCTGATCAATTACCAACAAAAAGGAAAATAGATCCTTATGCAGAAGGTAAAGCACCAGGCCGCTACAGTTTTACACAGACACTAGCCCTTATTCTATTGGAAATTACTAGGCATGCCTGAAGGCAAGACCAAAAATCAAGAAATTGAAAGAAAATAATAAAAATAGGTATGCAGATAACTTTATATTGGGGGTATCATAAAAAGTCCTCATGATACAAGTGATGGCAAGCTGAATTTCACCAGAACACGAGGATCTTTAAAGAATGTGATATAAGTTAAAAAAAAAAAAAGCCAACCAGTGAATGTGTGTGTCTGTGTGTAGGTATGTACACATGAGTCCAGGTGCCCTCAGAGGCTGGAGGTGTCAGATGCCCCTGGAGTTAGAATCACAGATGGTAGTGAGCCCCCTGATGTGGGTACTGAGAATGAGGCTCCAGCCTGGGCAAAAGCAGTGTGTGCTCTCAACCACCGGGCCAGCTCTCTAGCACCTGTAACGGAAGTTTAGAGTTGAATAATAGACTATCTTAGGTTAATAACAAATGGGTTTAACCAAAGATCAAACAACAGTAGAGAGAATTCGTGAACTGGAAGCAGAAAGAAAGAAAACTCAGATTAAAACACAGAAAGTGAAGGAGGGCATACAATGCAGCTGAACTAGAAGCAATGGTTGCCGTTGGAAGCACAGAAATAAGGAGGTGAGGAAATACAAGAATGGTGCTGGAAGATGTGAGGACTGAGACTGTCCAAAATCCAGTGACTCAGATCAACTCATACATGTGAGAAACTCTAAAAACTCAGGGAAGAGTTAATAAAAAAAAAAAAAAAAGCAGTATACAGCTCAAAGATAAAAGCATTAATTGAAAAGCAACCAGAGGGGGGAGAATCCATTACTTTCAAAGTAACTATCACAGAATTTATTGCTTCTCAATGTAATAGTGGTAGTAAAAAACAAAAGAAAACAAATAAAAGAAAGGAAACACAAACAAAGAACAAAACCCCTGAGTACCCATTCTCCTGGAGCGCAGTTCCAAACTTTGAAACAGTAAGTAGAAAAGTAGAGTATCCCTGCTCAAAGGTAACATGCAAATCCATGAAAAAGGTCATCCTTTCAGCCTGGTCAATAACCCAGATCTGCAGAAGTTGCAGGCCCAAGGGGAAAGCGATTGCTTAACTACACTGGCATAGAATCAATTTACCTTCTAAGTGTCTATGTTTATAGCTGCCATAGCAAGAGCTTTAATCAGAACAGGCTCTTTTCAGTGAGCAGTGGTGAGTGCGGAGACTTACAGCTACCCAATGAGAATCTTTTCAGTGAGCGGTGGTGAGTGTAGAGACTTAGAGATAACCCAAGGAGAATCTTTTCAGTGAACGGTGGTGAGTGCAGAGACTTACAGCTACCCAATGAGGATAAGAGACCTTTGAGGACCCAGCCCCAAACCAGCCATTTTTACAACCAGAGCTCAGGGAACATCATGGAAGAGGAATCCAGAAGAATTGAAGACTAGAAGACGGAAGCGAGTTACAAAACACAGTTCCTTGCGCACAATACAGCCAATGTAATCATGGGGTCACAGGAGCTTCGCTTACCTGCAGCAGACTGGCTTGTCAACAGGTCCCAATGGAGGAAGGGCTCATGGTACACTATCTTTTCCTCTGACCTACTGGCCATTGATAGATGATGTAAGGAGGAAATCACCGTCTTCAGTTCTGCACCCAATGCCAAGTCCACCAGGCTTCGGGGGATAGCTCCAAACCCAGGGTCCCACAGAGTGTCGTTTTTAAGTTCAGTGGATTACAAAACAAATAGATGGGGTGTGAGAAAGATGTCTGTAGAGAAGGGGGAGAGATAAACAGAAGCAGAAGAGAGGGAAGAGGGAGTGGGGGAATGAGAGTAATCTGCATACATATGTACATTAAGTACACTGTGAAATTGTCAAAGAAGCAATAATAAAAATAATGAGGTACTGGAATAAAATAATATGAAGTGCTGGAGTAAAATAAATGCCAACATAGAACTCTATATTTGTTCACAATATTCTTCAAATATCAAAGAACAAGAAAGATGTTTTCACAGAAACAAAAAAATTAACTATCCGCAAAACCATACAATAGTGTATTTAAATAATTCAAGAAGCAAAGATATTCTTTTAAATGAAATCAGAAATGTACAGGAAGTGAATAGTTCTAGAAGAGATAATAAGCATGTTTGTAAACATATTGACTATAATAAAATCATAATATGAAAATAATAAGGAATATAAAATACATGTAGACTTTATATACACCTACAATAACACAGAAGTCTCTAGCGAATAGATGGAATTGAAGTGTTCTAAGACCCTTGCATTGTCTGGGAACTGTATTGACGACAGTAATAAATACAATATATAGATTCCTAAACCACTCATGTAATAATATATTCACAAGAATTAAAATAACGAATAAGGGTACTTGACTACTTTAGAAAAATGCAAGGAATGGAAAACAAAGGAATTATGGATGAATTAAAAATGAATACTAGAAAAACAAGCTAATTTTTGACTGTCGTCTTTATATGACATATAGTCCCACGTGGTGACCCAGTGCATTCCCATCTTGTAAAATTCCGCAGCCTTTACACAAAGGACAACAGAATCCTAGCTGAGACTCTCCCTGCGCCCTCAGGCTAGCGAAGAAGTTTGCTCCTCTGCTTCAGTTTCCTCCCATTTCCTCCACGTGGTCTTTACCTTTCTCAGCTGGAAAAGAGCAAAAGAAAAACCCATTGAATCTTCCAGGGGAGGGGGGCTTCTCCTGAAAAAAGTTAAAGAGCTAAATAAAATAAGTTAGTTGTCAAACCTCCAACTTTCCATGCCTGCACTCTCCTTACGCTCAGGGTGGAGCATGGCGTCTGTTAGGTCCAGCGAGACATTTCCCTGCTGTCACTAGTGACTGCTCTCCTCTTCTTACAGAAAGAGGGGGAAATAGAAAAGGCATGGGGATGAGACGTCTGCTGGTTATCCCCTGCCCCCACAGCTTTGTTTATGGGCCCTCCACTTTCCTTGGGAGACCCTGCCATGAAGCAGCTCCATTTAGCTGACACCAGCCATGTGTCATTAAACTCCCAACTTAAACAAGACCCGGAATGGAAAAATCACAAAGCAGGAAGCTTGAAAATCGCATCAAAACAACATTCTTAGATTTGGGAGAAAGCCTTTTCCCATGTTGCCTTTTGGAATGAGTCTAGAACAGTGGTTCTCAACCTTCCTAATGCTGCACCCCTTAATAAAGTTTTTCATGTTGTGGTGACCCCAAGCATAAAATTTTGTTGCTACTTCATAACTGTAATTGTGCTACTAATTGGAACTTTGCTAGTGTTATGAATCATAATGTAAATATCTGATACACAGGATATCTGATATGTGACCCCCCCCCAATGAGGTCACAACCTACAGGTTGAGAACCACTGGTTTAGAATCTGCAGGAGGAATTGTGAGCTTTGTCTGAATGGCCCTGTGGAAAGTGGCTCTTCACTGAGTTATATACATCCTGGAGATTCATAAGTCCACTGGCAGTAACCCAAGTTATCCTGAGAGCGGAATACCAAAAGCAATGTGGTCATATGTCCTGATTGGCTAGCAGAAGACAGGCCTATATTATGCCTGTTGTCCTGGGTTCATTAGGGACAGTTCCTTTTTCTCTCTCAAAAGTGTCCTGGTTTGGATAATGGATTTTATGACCATCCTAATTAAACATCAACAGAGCGAATGAAGCAATAAAAAAAAAGTGCATTGGACTGTCATTTGGATGACAGAGACGCATCTTGCCAATGTTCGTCCATGTGCAACTGAGCTGGTCCCCTAATTGACTAGGGCAGCTGGAGTCTTGGACAAACTATAGCACACAATTCTAAGCCAGACTTCTCAGCTCTGGCAGTGCACAGTCTAAAGGCAACTGATCCTCCCAAAGCATCTGCAGGTTGCCCAGTGAGCCAAGAGGAGCAATCTTGGACTCTTATTTGGTTGTTTTCTGCTCTTGTAATCAAAGACTGTGCTGTGCGGTGCCACGCCCACCTGTGTGATGCCACGCCAACCTGTGTGGCCTGCAAGGCTAGTGAGTGCTTGAAATGAGATGCACTCTAAATAGAAAATGTACACTGGATTTAGAAGATGGTACAAAAAGTGTAAACCGTGTCATTAATGAATTTCCTATTGAATATATTTCAAAATTGTGATGTTTTAGATATGGTTTAAATAAACTAGGTTATTAAAATAAATTTTTTAACCTCTTATTTTTATATTTTAAACTTTGTATGTGTATCTGTTAGAAACTTAATATTACCAATGTGGTTTGGGTTAGTTTGTATCAGACAGTACTTGACCAGCACCTTGACGTTTTCACCCAGAAAACCTTACTGAGCTGAGATTAAGACAAAGTCCAGCTTTATTTCAGCCTACTCCTTGACAGCATTTCCTGTTTTATTTTTTGTCACAGATCTACTAACACTTCCAGTTTAAAATGAGATAACAAGTATGAATGATTGACCACACGATTAAGAACTCAATAAATGTTAATGTAAGTTCCTCATCTAGAGCAATTGATTTCATCTCGCACACAAACAGGGGCCTTGCCCCTGAAACACAACTCTGAGCAGTAAGGAAGTACTGCTTACCTTGAATTCATCTTGTCCATCTTCCATTCATATTCCCTTGCATCCAAGGATGTCACTGTCAGCGTTTTCATGGTATTTTGTTTGCACTTTACTTATATAAAGAGAAGGTAAAATACACACATGACCTGTTATAAAAGTTCCTGAAATGAACATAACTCATAGTTAATGATTTAAGTGAAATTTAGTGAATTGAAAAGCATAAGTATGGTTTATGTCATTCATTTTTTTTCAAAAAATTAATGAATTTCAGAAGAAGTGGGAAATGCCTTTTTAAATGTAGCTAGTAAACACAGAACCTACATTAAAAATCAGATCAAACATGTTATGCAGCTATTGGCAACCAACTAAAGGTTTAGAGGGGGTTATCGTTATTTGCAACTGGAAGTCAATTTCCTGAGGAGGAGCCAGCATATTTGAGATCACTGGGGTTGCTATTTAGGTAGTGAAAATCAAAACAATGGCGAAAGTGGGAGACTGACGGAGAGGGGCTGCCATGCTCCAAGCAAGAGATAATGGCGGTTTGGAAAATACATTGTGATAAAAAACAAACAAACAAACACAGAGAGACGAGAATGTCAGAGGAAGAGAGTCTCAGGGTTGTAGCACCCACACACAGCTGCAGGCAACATCAAGTTCTAGAATATTCTATGGTAGAAAAAGCTTTGAAATATAATCTGAACTGTCTGCTTAACTCTTTGTCCATAGCTGTGGTGGTGGCTCCTCACCTGCCTTCTACTGCTGGTCATCGTAGGTTGCCTAAAATATTTTGCTGTTTTAAGTTATAGTAAATGATTAATGTTGCATTCTCAGGGTTGAATGCCGTGAGTGTAATTATTAAGTGAGTGCTTATCACCACTTTAAGTTCCTTCAGTATACTGGCAAATAGTTTCAAGTTTAGGGAATACTTTTAAAGATAAGCATTTTCACTACTTTCAGATGAATACAATAGTAAACACAGAGTAACAAACTTGGCAAGCAAATTTTCTTTGAGGACTTTATTATATAAATGATTTTTAGCATATGAATTTTTTTTTCAGCGAACTAGTATCTATTAAACAACCGTTTTGCATGGAACTCCAGAGCTAGAAGCACAAAGATCATTAAATTATCTCCTTGCCCCCAGGTAGACAGTGAAATCAGTAATTCAAAGGGAGTAAGATGTATTTGAAAATGTCTTCCTTGTACAAATATTTTGACAATTTATTTGAATTCTTATATTTTAATCAGTAAATAATTTCTACATAAGTAATCATTAGGAAAGGTTTAGCCCCTGACAGAATTATCAAATACTTACTAAGTAAAATTAATACATTTTACTGTGCTTTGCATTTACTTTACATTTACTTTAATTTCTGGAAAGAAAAAGAGAAAATTTTAGTGGAAATCATTAAGAAAGACTATTTGTGTTATAATTTACATCTGGAACCCAGTCGAGTCTAATTTTTTATAGGATGAGGACAGAGACATTTTCAGATTTACCATCTGGGGAATGAATGGGACTTCCAACTCTCTTGCGTGACTTCGAGAAAAGTTTGAGCCTTGAGCTTCCGCCTGCATATTGGAGTAAGGAGGGGGAAATGCTTTTGTATGAGCCCACATGTGTACAGAGATGAAAACATGCTTCTAAGAAGAATACATACTGCATATGCCATTGCAACAAAGACTTATCTGGCCCTAATTATCAATAGTTCCAAGCCTGGGGTATTATAAGAGAGATTAAGTCAAAAGGGAGAGCCTGTCCATTCTCTTCAACAGGACCAGAATTCAGCCTTCACCAGCTAAGCCATTGAAAACTACCTTTGGAATACTTCCTACGGCACTAGATAACATTTTAGACACTAAATACAGTGGTGAATGAAAAAGACTAAGACAAAATTTAATAAATACACGATATACTGGTCTGTACATCTTGCTGCTATAACTGAATACCACGAACTAGATTATTTATAGAAAATGACGGTGTGTGTGGTTTCTAGTTCCGGAGGCTTGATTTAAGGGCATGAGTGTAAGCCGCATCATAAAGTGGAGGACTAGGGCAAGTGTGCTAGAGTGGACCAGTGTGCCAGAGCAAATGTGCCCCTGAGAGAGGGGAGGGGGACTTTAACGAAGCCACAGTGTCTATAAATAAATTACGCATTTGCCAGAGATATGAATGATTAATCCCTTTATGGATTATCTCCCAAAGATCTCAACTGTATGAGTGGCTACGGTAGTGGCCAAATTTAAATTTTATGGGTAACAACCACATCCAAATCATAACACATCGTGCTCTAACTACTGAGCTAGCTGGTTTATGCCATAGCATATAATAAAAAGTAATGAGTGCAGGCTACTTGTAAATGATATGAGATATAAAGGGAGAGTGAGTTAGGTGCCCCGGGAAAACTGCGGCAGGGAACACAAGTGTTGTGACATCAGTTGGAATGCTCGGGACAGTCTCACTGAGCAGCTAAGGTGAAATCTGAAGGAGGTGAGGAGAAGGCCACTCCAAAGTATACCCGAGAACAGAGCAGGTGTGCACGCATGAGGGATCTGTGCAAAGAACTTAAGCAACGTACTTGCTGGGTCAAGGAACCCCAAGGGGTCTTCGGGGGCTGAAAGGAAGAGCAGGAACGGAGACCAGAGGCAAACACACAGACAAGATCGTGCAAGGTGTTATTATGAACAAAACTGAGGAGACATTTCAAGGTTTTGAAAGAAGAATGGCATGTTCTTGATGTTTAGAAAGGGCCAGCCTGACCTCTGAGATGTTGGTAGAAGCAGCGACTACTCTAGCGTAGCCAGCCAACCAAAAGATAAAGGAGGCTCTGACCTGCTAAGCAGCAGCAGCAGCAGCAGCAGCAGCAGCAGCAGCAGCTTGTGAGAGGTGGTTGGATCCCTCCCTCTGCTCCGTCTCATCCTGAGGACCATCAACACTGAGACAGAATTCTCTCCAGCACACCAGCGGGTACAGAAGGGAGGAACAGTTTGATCGCGTTACACCACGGAGGTGGTAAAATCAGTGAGACAGGAATGGGCTTGGAGGCCATCGTCTTTACAGGACTGACAATTATGTCCAGGGACCTACGGAAAGTAAAGACGCCGATGGAGGGGGAGGGGAGACTGGTGAAGTGAAGGCAACAGGAAGAGAGAACTGGAGTCTTGGAAGGGACAGGAAAAAAAATTCACATGGAAAATCCCTAAAAACCCAGACTACCCCAGATGTAGGGAAAGAAACCGCAACTCGTCCAAGCCTTCCCTTGAGCCGCTCATCTCCAGTCAGTGGGTCCTCGTGGGTGGGGGTGTTTGGCAATTATAATTGGGAGAAGCCAGACACCGTGTAGTTGAGGTTAGAGATGCAACCGCTAACTATCTTACAACACACAGGGTGGTGCTATGGCCAAGAGGTTCTGCTTTTTACATGAGCTGAACCCGTGAGTGAAGAGCTACCATGGCCCTTCTCCACGTCTCATGAGTCTTGTTTTCGTAGGAAGGAAGGTAAACGTTTTCAGGAAATCTCCACAGTTACTGCAACAAGCAGTTGGAAGATGGGTTTCATTTTCCTGATTGCCTCATCCTGTGCCCCAGTCTGCTCAGGACCTAGGAGATAGCTACACAGGGCTCACGATGGCACAAAAGAAGTAAAAGATATTAATGTTCTACTGTTGTAATGTTCAAAATGATCCTGACTACAGGCTCGTTTTGAAAGCTAGTGCCTGTGGCCAAAGTATTATTGTAATTACTATAGATTACAAATTAAAAGCCACCATATAGGTGTAAAGTAAACCTGGGGGACTGGACAGATGGCTTAGAGGTTAAGGGTATGAACTGCCCTTAAAGGGAACTGGAGTGTATTCCCAGCACCCACACCAAGCTATTCACAACTGCCTATAAAGACAGCTCTAGGTATCTGATGCCCTCTTCTGGCTTCTATGGGCAGCTGCACTCATGTGCATATGCCCAAACCCAGACATATACATAAAATTAAAAAATATTCTCTTTTAAAAAAAGAAGAAGGAGGAGGAGGAGGAGAAGGAGGAGAAGTAAACCTGAGAAATAACTCCTCGAGCTTTATGGCACAGATGAAGGGTATTCCAAGTCAAATATGGCACCAGTCTCAAATTCTCTGAGACTGAGGAAACCACTGTACTCTTGTTGCAAGAGGTCCTCCCTCAAAGATCCATTCCCCATTCACCTTAAAGTCAGTGAGCATGTGGTACAATGGTTTCCAAAGCTGGGTATTCCAGGAGGAGAGTACAGCAGACTTTGGCTTATTTATCTTAAACAATAGATAAGGGATGAACACTAGGTCCAACAGGTTTGTGTAACCACGGACCACAGGTTCTGCCAAGGGCAGATGTAAGTCATTGCCTCTTTCAGGACCAGATCATGTTCTACACATTCCAGCATTTTCCATTGTATGCATGTCTATGCTTTATGACCATGAAACTCTTTTACAGCATGCGGAGACGTCCCCTGGTTATCTTATGTCAAGGAATTTTAAACAACTGCTATTTTAAAACTAATTGTTTTCTTAAAAAAAAAACACCAAATGGCACAAAATTGCTTACCATTTTTACCAACACAAAATGCTGACAGTAAGCCAGATAATATTTAAAATTCAGGCACATGTTTTTTAAACGTCGAGTAAAGTAAGTTACTTCTGAAATACACATGTGCTATAAAGAGGGTTGTTTCTTTAAAGATATTTGAAAACACTCCTCTGTCATGTGATTGTGATGCCGAAAACAATATGAACAACCAACTGGAACTCTCTTGCCAACACAACTATGAACACTAGAGGCAACTTTTTAAGTATACTCAATTTTTTGGGGGGGACAGAGTTCTAGTGAATTTTATATCTATTTTTAAATTTAGAACTCTCCAAATTGTTTGTGAGAAAAAAATGGATTGATTCCAGAGAAGGTGACAATTTAGTAGTCAAATTTCAGGGTGAGTAATATCTTCATGTAATTCTGAGCAGGTCTGGAAAAAGAGAAAAACGTAAACTCCGTGAACAACTTTCAGTCAAATCTGCAAGCTGCCATTAGCAGCATAGTCACTTAAGACAGTGACAAGAGCTCCTCCTGTTCAGTGACAATTAGAACTTGGAACCGTATCATAAAGGGCAAAAGCAAGATTTTTAAAAAATTTACAAAGAAAGTAAAATAAGACAAAACTCAAGCTGTGGTAGGTGGTTTCTACAGTGACTACATAAATCCTTCTAGCTACCCACGCCTTTTACATCATCTCCCAAACTGGAGGTACGAGGCTTGGTTGTGCTCTTGCTTTGGACGAGGGCTCACTACCGGAATTACACAGTCAGCTTTGAGAATATGCTGAGAAAACCTCAAGTCACAAACAGAAGCTCGTGCATACAAGGGGAGCTGGGACACAACTAACAGTGTCAGAGGCTGGTGAGGAACAGGAACTCCATGACTCATGGAGGAGCCCAGCCTGTTTCTTACCCAAAGAATCGTGAAGTAGCAAGTGATAGCTGTCTTAATCACTAACTCTTGGGTGTTTTGTAGTATAGCAAAGGCTGGCTGATGTAAAAGTGTAGTCAGTAATGATGGTTAAAGAGAAAACCAATGGGTTATTTTCCATCTAAACAATGTTCATTATAAACTTACTGTTTATTTACTTACCTTTCATATTCCAAAGGTTATTTTATTTAGACATAATATAAGCACATTATATAAATCCATGGCACATAATATAAATTTACATATATATGAACAATCACAATATTTGAACACCCTATGTTAGAGATAAGGGTGGAGACTCAAGGAATTCTTGCCACTGGAGAGTTTATGAGTTTTTCTTCTATTGACATTCTGATTGTCCAGGTATTTCTTTACTATAACATCATAAGATAGGTTCGTATAACTCAGGAGGGTTGAAATTATATTATATCAAACATAGCGTCAACTAAAAGAATCTAGAAACATCTCTTTAAATTTGTATTTAAAAACCCAAGCCCAAGCCAGGCATGATGGCACACGCCTTTAATCCCAAGTGTATCTCTGAGTTTGAGGACAGCCTGGTCTACATAAGTGAGTTCCAGGATGGTCTACATAGTAAGACCCTGTCTCGAATAAACAAACAAGGACAACAACAACACCCAAACCTGAGCTGGGCACACTCCTGTAAACCCCTCCAGCATTCGGGAAGCTGAGACAGGAGCATTGCTGCAAGTTCAAGCTGGATTATACAGTGAGTTCCAGCGCTGCCTGGGATACTTAGTGAGACTATTGTCTCAGAACCCCAAATAAACAAACTCAAAAGCCAAACAAACAGAAAAACAAAACTGAGTTTGGCCCTGTTCTGCAGTGTTTTTATGGCGGCCATGTGCTCCTGATTTTAACTCCCTGTAAGAATTCGTGTGACATCTCCAAACTCAGTCCCTAAAGCAACGAGCGGCCTTGGTGTCCAGTGACGATCCCAATTTCCACATCCAATTGACATTCACTGTTCTAAAGAGTGGCTATTACTTTCCCCTCTTTTAGAAAACTTGAGCTGAAAAACCATCAATCTTTGCACAAACAAAACTGGTTTTAATTCTACCTTTTTTTTTTTTTTTTTTTTTTGGTTTTTCGAGACAGGGTTTCTCTGTGTAGCTTTGCGCCTTTCCTGGAACTCACTTGGTAGTCCAGGCTGGCCTCGAACTCACAGAGATCCGCCTGGCTCTGCCTCCCGAGTGCTGGAATTAAAGGCGTGCGCCACCACCGCCCGGCTAATTCTACCTTTTAAATAAACCACAAGATCACCTTCCAACGTCACTTGTAAATTTTGTTCTTTGAAGAAAAAAAAGAAAGCTTACTTGACTGTAAAGTGAGTGTGTGGTGTGAGTGAGATGTTCCCCATAGTCTCGGGCATCTGAATACTCAACTCCCCGTTGTTGGGTAGATTTAGGAGGTATGGCCTTGCTGGAGGAAGTACGTCACAGCAGAGGGCAGGGGGAGGTTTCAAGCCATGGACTGTTTCCAGTGCATTCCCTCTACTCTGCTCCTGGTTTGCAGTTCAAGATGTGAGCGCTCAGCAGCTGCTCAGCACTGTGCTTTCCTGCCGGCATGGGCTCTTAACCCTGGGGAACCTTAAGCCAAGTAATCTTTCTTGTATAAACTCCCTTGGTTATGGTGTTTTTATCACAGCAACAGAAAAAATAACTAATAGAGCAAGATAACTGAAATGGTATTGCTCTAACCCCTATATGCTTCATTTACACATGTGGAAATCTACTTCTCTTATTCACAATTTATTGCTTAAAATAGAAAAATTCTCTGGTGATTAAAGGATTTGTGCAAATCTGCTGCTGAATGGATAATAAGAGGATTTCATGAATGGGTCCTTGGTTGATATTCTCCTTAGATTCCTCTTGTGTATAATGTCTTCCAGAGCCTACAATACAGCACCAAGGAACTTCAAATGCAACACCTTATTTTGTTTAATTGGGTTTTATATTAATTTCTTATAGAAGGTAGACAATTGTTTCAGAACAAAAGCCAGTAATTAGGCATCTTCTGCCTCCTCTAAATAATGGTCATTTTAATAACCTTCACTCCACATGTGACAGGATATTATAATGAAAGTTATGCTAGGTTAATTATATTTCATGTTGCTGGCATCATAAATTAGATTGTTTATGTACAGCCATTTATAACAGTTTGGAACTACTGTCATCAAAGTTGATTGAGATGGACTTTAGCAAGTTGCAGGAAGTTGGTTTAATTGAAAAAATTTCTATTTGAAACACACCAATACTCTGTTTTCTGTGTTTGGCCATAAAGATCAGTGCTTGCTTTTCCTCTACTTCTGCATGCACTTGATTTAACCAAATTAAGTAGTGAATTCCATATCCAAAACAGAAGTTCAGATTAGAAAGGTGCATGTGTGTTATAGTTAGCTCAAGAGATATAGTACAGCAGTTACCTGTCAAGCTATCCTCACAGACTATAACTTTCTATATTAAGTGATATCCACTTATCGTATACAATCTTAAGCTCACGAAAAGTGTGCAAGTTCTATAGTTTCATTTCACACTGAATATAGAACTCCAAAAAATTTATCAGTGACTATACATCCAACACAAATGTGCTTGAAAGTATCATGGGGACTGTTTTAAGTGGAACAGTCAGGGGACTTGCAGTGGGGTGGGGATGGGGGTGGGGGGGCTGCAAACTTCGTCTAAGCATCAATTTTTAACTAACTAGAATGTTCATTTAAATGGCATCAAAGAAATCAGAAACAGAGTCAAATCCAATCCAAAATTATTTATTACAAAGATCTTTCTACTACATATTTATGTTTAAAAAATACTTTTTAATGGCGTCCAAGATCCTTAATCTGGGCATTCTGCCACTTCAGGATCCTCTCTCATGGCATTCTACCTCAATACTTGTGCCCTGCTCTAGGGTTGTCTCGGGTTATGCTCTATGCTCGAGACTGAATGCTCCTCTCCCTCTAAAGTTCGCCTGTTGAAACCTCGCCACAGTGTGATGGGGTTTAGAGGCCCGCTGGTGTGCTGCCGCTCGCTGCAGGGAGGTGGTGAGGCCATGAGGGATTTTCACAGGAGTAGTGCCTCAGTACAAAAAACATGCTATGTGTGTTATTCTTTTATAACACATGAAACCAAGCCTTACTTCATTTTTGAAGCTCTGCCCATGCTATCTATTGGGACTGGAATTCCTGTGGCCCCTTCTCTAACTCTCCTTGGGGAATTTCTACTCATCCTAAAATTCAGCTTTCTGATGGCCCAAGAAGCCTTTTCTAAAACATTTTTGCTCTTCCTGCCCCGAGCAGACCTTACTTCTCCTCTGTATTAATTGCTACAGCTGCTTTATTAAAGTATATAACAGAGTTAGGTTCATGGTTTTGAATTCTTAGAATTGATTATCCTCATCTCATATCCAGCTCCTAAGTTGAGCCAGAAAAATCCTGCCCTTGTCCCTCCTGAATGATGGTTTTGTTACTGGCCCATTGAAGGTTCGGCCTGTCGGTGCCAGCTTCACGTTGGGGATCGTGTGCTGGCTTCAGGTCTTTATGTGAAATTTAATCTCAAATTCCTGAAGCTTGCATTTCACCAAACCTTAGTTCAAAATGTCCAGAGTTCAATGTTGACTCCCACAAAACAAACAAACACACAAATAAAAAACCATGTGACCTCTTGCCCTACAAGATAGCTTCCACTTTGATTTTGGTCTCTGAGGACTACTTATGTGCCAGATAAAAAGTTGTCTCCCGGATTCTGATTGTTTCAATTAGCATATCATTAGAAGTTATCTATCAACCATATTGCTAAGAAACAAAAATATGAGCTTTTGGCACATTGATGAGAAGTTTAAAAATAAGCTGAATACCCACCAATAAAATTCTACCAATATCTATAAATATCATGAAGTGACATAATATGGAAAGCAATGTGGCAGGTGCATATGTAATATGTAACATATAACATAGGAATATGTTAAAGGATAGTGTCATGTTCTTTTTTTGAGAGAGATGGAGGTACAGAGAAAGAGAGAAGAGAGTGTACCCTTGGAGGCCAAAGAAGGACTCAGGACCCCTGGAGCTAGAGTCATAATGTTGGAAAGCACCCAGTGTGGGTGCTGGGAGCTGGGTCCTCTGGAACAGCAGCAGCGCTCAACTTGATGGTCATACGCTTAAGTTAAGGGAAGTATATAGTCCTTCCATTTTTAAAATAAGAAAATATTACAACTTTATTTGAATTCATTTAAGAATAATCACAAGTTTAAGGCATCAATTAGATGAGTTATATAAAGCTCCTCCCACCCACCCTGTGCATAACATAAAGGCTCAATGGTTTTATTTATTTACAATTTACTCTTACTGTTGTTTGATTACTGCTGGTGATTGGTGGAGTACAGCATGGTGTGTTATTGTCTCTGATGCCAATGGACTGGTAGCCAGTGTCAGACTGAAACTTTGATCTTTTCATCAGAGGCACTGATCTAGTCCCATACTGTAACTCACAGACCACCTGCTACACTTGCTCCTTCGGATATCGATGGGTTGACTAAAGCAAAGAGCCTACGATCAAATAAAATTGGGCGTCCTGGGTTACACAAATGATATGGCTTCGTCCAGCAGCTGAGGCCGCCGGAACAGTGCAGTCCTGTGGTGTAGTGTGGACCTGCAGCAGACAGTTCTGGGAAGAAACACCCGGCAGGCAACCTTTTTGAACTTCAGAATCTTTTCTCTTGGGTATCTCTAGGGACTTTTTTTTTTTCCCAAGAAACACTTTTAAAGAAATACTTTCTAGACCATACTACACACAGCAGACACTACAATACCCATTTATTGATGCCGATTAAGTTGTGCCTCTAGCCAGGCCTTCATGGAGTCTAATGGAGAGTGCATTCTTTCCTGTCCTCTCCTTGGTCTAGAATGGAGTCCAAGTCTAAACACTGGCTTCTTTTCTGTGTCTGCACACAGGATACTTCTTTGGGTCAAAATTGATGAATGGGTGGAAAATATGATGCATCCAGAGCTGTTTCCTGGCATCAAATACCCTAAAACCAAACAACAAAGGATAGCCATGGAAAATGAGAGCAGACAAGGAAAAAATAAAAAGCCCTGAAGTCCTTGCCCCCGCTGACTGTTAGCACACAAGCAAGGAGCCTGCTGCTCAGGAAACATGCACTGCCTTCTGTAATTGGATGGAAAACTGTTTGTTGCGCGTGCTTGGCCTGCACAAAGGAAAACTCAGCGAGGCCAGAAGACATCAAAACAAAATGTGGGATTCACTGGCTGTAAGCTGTTAAATAACAAGCAATGCATTATGGTGGCTGTCGTCTTCCTTTACCTTCTACATCTCACCATGGCACCACATTTGTAGAGAACTGTAGTCTTGGTATTCTTCAGCCTTTTGAAAATGCGGCTTGCTGTCAACCTCAGCCAGTCCAAGAGCAGACATGAAAAAGAGGTGAAAATAGATCAAGACAGACCGACAATGCCCATATTCCTGCTGTTAGTATCTTAAATCCATTCATCCCAGGGCACAAATATGTTTGCTACGGGTGGCTAGAATAGGAAGAGGGAGACTTCCAAGCTAAGATGTGGAATGCTACCTTGTGACTGGGATGGAGGGGATGGCTTCTCTTTGTAACATTGGGGTTTACAGGATTTTTGTGCCTCTGTAGCAGACAATCCCTGCCTTATACCAAAGTTTGACTTGTAAGTTTGTTATTCTGTGATGGTGCAAGAGTTGTGTGCACACAGTAAAAAAAACATACTCTGGATTTTGAGTTTCTATCTTTCCCAGGGCTAGCAATGATCAATAGAATATTGATATTCTCCTGTGGTGTTTGGCAGAGACAGAAAGCTGTAACCCGCAGTCAGCCATGCAATGATTGGGGTAAACTGCGGACACTGTACTTAGATTCTGTGCCAAGCTAGGATGTCTGACCAGGCATATTAGATGAATTTCAACTTAAGAGTGTTTCCAATTAAAAATGGGAAGTAACCCAATCACAAGTCCAGGGCATCTACATGTGCAACTGGGCATGGCCGCCTAGATTATTCTAGAGCACTGACTGACACATGATTCCTACCTCTAAGAATTGTGATGCAACATCTCTGAGACATGATCTCTTCTTATTGAAACCTTCTAGAAGAAAAGACTTCTTTGATGGTATCAGAAGAGCCTCCTCATCTTAATCCTTAAGGATGTTGTTCTCATACAAAGAGATGCCCCCACTACTGCTTGAACTTTTTAAACTTTTTAAAGTTTAAAAAAAAAAAAAACTTTTGTTTTTGTTGCTTTTCAAATTTATATGTATATGTGTGTTGGGGAGATATGTGTGCATGTGAGTGCAGGTGCCCATGGAGGCCAAAAGAGGTTTTTAAAATCCCAAGGCTGAAGTTACATGTGGTCATGATCTGTCAGATCTGACGTCTTAGAATCAAACTTGGGTTCTCTGCAAAAGCAGTACATGCTCTTAACTAATGAGCCTCTACAGCTCCATTATGATTTTGTTGTTGTTGGTGGTGGTGGTGGTGGTGGTGATGGGGTGGTGATGGGGTGGTGGTGCTGCTGGTGATGGTGGTGGTTTTGTTTTGTTTTGTTTTTCAGGATACCATCATGTAGCCCTGTCTGGCCTTGAACTCACAGAGATCCTACTGCCCCTGCCTCCCAAGTGCTGGGTTAGAGGTGTGTCCCACCATGACCAGGCTTTACCTGAACATCTATCATGATGTTTTTCTTCTCAATTACACAAAAAGCACAAGGTTGATTCTGTTCTCATTTTTTAAGTGTGAAAGAACTAAGTCTGTTGTTTCCTGACCCTTGCTTCTGAGTGCTGGATGCTGGGAGAGCTCGGGTGACAAGGACACACGGGGACACTAGATGTGTTCAAGAAACTTGGTGCTAACTGTGCCGAATTTGATCATCTAATTAATATAAGTGACAGAGCCTAGAATGTGTCATCTTCTGTCCTATATCTGTAAAACTTAGTCATCTGTGCTATCTTGCTAGCCATGAAAATGACAGTGAAATATAGCTGTCCATTAACCAAAAGCAGAATGTAAGGCGGTAATGATGCCTGGAGCTTCCTGCAGGGCTGGAGTTTTTAGAAACCATTAATAACAAATTAGCAGCAATGCCTCGGGCAGCTCATAGGCTGGTAAAATTTTCTACTCTAAAATAATAATCCACAAAGTCATGCCTCACAACCTTCAGCAATTTACTTAAAGCCATTTTGCATTAAGAACACTGTTGCCAACACTGAACTCATTTTACAGATAGGAAAGCAGAGGTTGTTGTACCAAGTGATTGTGTCCAGTGAATCCGGGAACTGAAATCGAGGTCACTGGTTCAGCTTCAGCTTTCTATTAAGGCCCCTGGTATATATGTCAGTGCGAGAACGTGTACAAACCGTTGGTTAGTGAATTGGGGTTGGAGTAGCGACAGGGTTCTAGTAGTCATGGACTCTGGGTCACTTATTTCATCCACCAAAGGGTAGAACAGGCAACAACAAGGTAAGTTGTTAGACGGCACTCTCGGGCCACATGTCTCAGTGGGTTATTTGGGGCCACGTGGAAAAACAAGCAAGAACTTGCTCAGAGGAAATAAAACAAACACAAACCTGTGACCATGATCAAGTCTAAAACGCCTGCTAGCTCTGGAGCTCCAAGCTCAGCATGGACTGGAGTCCACAGAGAGATTTCACGCAAGATACTTCTAGAACCACCATCTCAGACTTCCCTTCACATGAGCCCCATATGTTAGACTATAGACTTGCTCATCCATTGTTCTCTCTTCCCAAGAAAACTCATGAATCTGAAATACAGGCTGTGTGGCGTTTAGCCCAACACGTCCCTCCAGGTTTGGTTTTCTTAGAGACAGCAGCAGGAGGAGGGTGGAGTAGCTCAAGCTCTTCAGTCGTCACTGGTCCTCCAGAGAGCTGTGACTCTGAGGTAGTTTGAGTGCCTCCCCGCTTCAGAACGTCGTGGGGTTTACCGAGCAGCACTGGTATTGAGCAAAGCCATGAGTCACTGAGCCACTCAGT
This sequence comes from Peromyscus californicus insignis, assembly GCF_007827085.1. Classification (NCBI taxonomy): domain Eukaryota; kingdom Metazoa; phylum Chordata; class Mammalia; order Rodentia; family Cricetidae; genus Peromyscus; species Peromyscus californicus. The sequence continues at coordinate 47,080,472 of NW_026294413.1, forward strand.
TCAGGCTGACACATAGCTTTCTTTGATGTCTTACAAATTTCTAATGGGATGCTCTTCAGAGAAATCTGAGCAGTACAGAGGACCACAGATAACAAGTTCCTGAACACCAGTCACATTCACGGGAGGAAAAAGCTTGAAAAACAACCGTATGTTGCTTGTCTCCCATCCCCTTTGAGTAGTTACAAAACGGGACTTGCCCGTAAGATGGCAGGGAGCTCCAAGATGGCGGGGAGCTCCCTCTCTATGACCTGGCTAAGGAGAAGAGTCGGCGTAAGAACAAGCATACTCAGTTCCAAAGAGAGAAACTGGAAATGCTAGTGATACAACAACTTGGCTCCTGGTACCAGGGGATGAGAATTCTCAACCAAAATGTAAGCCAGGCATCCTTGGCCAAGTGGGACTGACAGTTCTACCCTCAGGACAACCCCACAGTCCTCACAAGCCTCAATCTCAAAGCAGCTTTGGTAAGACAATAACTACTCTGGTGGGCAGGTAATGAATTCTATGCAGTAATGAATTCTACTCAGTTATGAATTCTATTCAGTAATGAATTCTATTCAGTAATGAATAGACATCTTATTTTTGTCATTGTATATGAGTCAGAGGACAGTGGCCAGTCACCATCTTAACAGGGAATATAGTGTTTAAAATTGAGCTACCAGAAGCTGGAGAGATGGCTCAGCAGTTAAGAGCACTTATTGCACTTGCCAAAGACCTAGGTTTGGCTCCCAGCACCCACATGCTGCCTCACAACCATCTATAACTCCAGTTCCAGGTGATCCATTGCCTTCTTATGACCTCCCCGAGCACCAGGTACACACATGGCACACATACATACATGTAGGTAAAACGCTCATATGAATAAGATAAGTCCACATCTTTTAAAAGCTTGAGCTACCATGGGGACCTGAGGACAGGAAACAACCATAAGTCAAGGGAACTGGAGTTTAATCTGTCATAGTCCCCAAGTAGACAGAGCCCAGGGAGGTAGCTGTGGTGAGCAAAAGGGCCAGGTGCTGGGGAGAAAAAAAAACAAAACAAAACAAAACTCAGCCTGCAGGAGGATGATTCTAGCGATGAAACACACACGGAAAGACAGCTCCACCCTCAGTGGCCAGGGGTAGATCTCATCAACTGAGAGTAACTCTAAGTTCGCTTGCTCTGAGCATAAGGTCATGTGATGGGTCAACCTTTGGAGTCATCCATCTACCATTCACTGATGAAGAGTCCAGCACCTCTGAAGCCAAGAAGGTATCGGGGGAACATTTGATTTCCACAGCAGCATCCATCTAGCAAGATCAATACTCAGGGGTTTGGAGCACACGAAGACAGGTCCACCTGTGCAGACTGTAGTGTGACAGTGGGTTCTCTCCTTTCCCAACTTTCAGCACATAGGGGAGATAATCTCCAATTATGACTTAGCCATCCAGGGCATGCAAGGCAGGTGGGCTCTGGAGGGTTGGAGAACTTGACCAGCCCACAGGGTGCACAGTTAAATGTGACCAGGTAGCTTCCCGGTTACTGCCTCCTCAAAAAAAAAAAAAAAAGATACCAAAGTAAAACTAGCTCTACCAGACGTCAGACACTTGCTCAGTATAGGTTCAACACCAGCCAAAAGCACAGGAAAGCAGGAAAGCCAGGAGCTCACAAGCTCACAGGACCACCCCTGCCTGTACATATCTAAGTCTCAAGGATCCAGAAAGAAACTGAACTGAGTGTGCCCCCCACCTCTCTATATATTTATCCCCTTGTGCTTTTTCTTTTAACTACACTTTTAATAGTCTTTTCACTGTACTGTAATTGTTTTAATCTTCCATGGTTATTCCTTCTTCATACTTTCATCTACTTTTGGCTATGAACTTTTCAATTACCGGGTAATCTTTTTTTCTTTATCTTTGTCTCCACTTTCTTTTTGCCCCCCCTTGTTTCTCCCTTTTTCTCCACTTTTATATTCTGAGAAGTTTTGATTCTTTAGAAAAGATTTATTTAATTTACGTATATGTGTGAGTCTCTGTGTGTGTTTGTGTGTGTATGTGTGTGTATGTGTATACATCCGTGAGTGCAGGTGCCTGTGGAGTCCAGAAGAGGGCACTAGAGCCCCTAATGTTGAGGTTACAGGCAGTTACAAGTGCTAGGCTTTTACAGTACTCAACTGCTGAGCCATCTCTCCAGCCCCAAGACATTTTCAAATTTCAGTGTATTGCTTTTAATCGACTAAGAAACAGCTTATAGTTTCATATTTTATCATTCATCTTACATTTACCTAATTTTTGTTTCTAAACTTTCTCATTGTTGAAAGATCGTTTCCTTTTTGCTATATTCTCTTACAGTTTTCCCTTCCCACTCTAACACTCTTCTCCATTCCTCTTCTCCTATTTCCTTTCATTTACTTACTTTTCCCTTTCCCTTCCGTATTACTTTATCTCACTCAGTCGCCATTCCGGCATTTACTCTAATTAGTTTTTAGCTTCCCAGCATAGTCTACAATAGTATTGCCACTTTCTAGTTTGCAGCCACCAGTGATATATTAGTGGCACTGACTGATTTGAAATGGATTTTGTTCGGCACAACGCGGCTGCAACAGTAGCTTGTCTCACCTCTGACTCACTGAAGACTGAGCCCTCAAGAACAGGCTGTTGATAATATCTGCAAATAAGACTGGGATATGTTAAAAACAAACACATTCACACATTGCATCATAGAAACACAAGAAACATGAAAAAACAAGGCAACTTGACTCCTCCAAAAGACCCTCAAATACTGAATTCTCTTCTATTGAAATAGGCTAAAAGCTGGATGAAGATTTAAAGTAAATATGATCACGGGCCACAGTGATGACACAAGCAAGAGAATGAATTCAAATCAAGGATTAGAGAGACACGTCAGCCACATAAAAATGTCAGCAAAACAGATGGGAAAAAAGAAGCAATGGGGATTTTAGAAAATCAAAAACATGAAAGAAAAATTCAGCAAGGAAATTGAGATTTGAAAGAAAATCAGAACAGGAAGTCTGGAAATAAAACACTCCATGGACCAAATAAATATCAGCAGCAGACTGGATCAGGCGAAGAAAGGATACAGGGCTGGAGCCTAAGGGTGGTAAAAATACTACGTCCAGACAACAATAAGGAAAACAATAGTAAGTGAGCATAGCCAGAGCTTATGAGAACTCTGAAATGAAATCAAGAGATCAAACCTGGGGGCCTGGGAGATAAAAGGGGGATGTGGTATATAGACTGAAGACACCATAGCAGAAAATTTTCAATCCAGAGAAAGAAATGAATATTCAGTCACAAGAGGCATTTAGGATCCAGAACAGACATGACTAGAAAAGAACTCCTCTGTGATATATTACTCAGGATGTTAAAACTATAAAGCTACAAGGGAAAGACACCAACTCAACTAAAAACGTAAACACATCAGAATAAATCAGATCCTGCTTCAGCATCCTTAAAAGTCAGGAAAGCATGAAATAATATATTTCAAACCCTGAAAGTAAATAACTGCCAACCAAAGTTGCTACACGCAGTAAAGCTATCTTATAAAATTGATGGAGAAAGAAGACCATGTCAAGATAAGCACAAACAGCAACATTTCATGACCATCAAAAGCCAGCACCACAGAAAACACTTCACAGAATACTACATCCAATGGAGGAAGAGCGGCAAACCCATGGCATACTCTCTGAAATAGACCACATTCTAGACCAAAAAGCAAGTCTTAACAAATACAAAGGAATTAAAATAATTTACTTTATCTTATAAGATCATATTGGAAGAAACCTCAAAATCAACAGCAAGACAAGTTATAGAAACCACACAGATACTTGAAAGCAGAACAGTGACACACTTTTGAAAAACCAGAGAGTCACTGGAGAGATCATGGAATTCCTAGAAACAAATGAAAACAGAAGCACAATTAATAAGAGCTCTTGGAACGACACTAAGGTGTTGATTGCTAAGAGGGAAGTTGACAGCCATGAGTTCAGAGAGAGGGGGGAAGGAGGGATGAAGGGAGAGAGGGAGGGAGGGAGAGAGGGAGAGAGGGAGGGAGGGAGGAGAGCTCAAGGTCTTAGGAAAACAAGGACAAGTCAAACCCAAAAGCAGTAGATGAAAAGAAGGGCTGGAGAGATGGCTCAGCCGTTAAGATCACTTGCTGCTCTTCCAGAGGACCTGGGTTCAAGTCTCAGCACCCACACAGTAGCTCACAAACATTAACTCCAGTTCCAGAGGATCCAGTGCTCTCTTCTGGCCTCCACAGGCCCCAGGCATGAATGTGGTATACACAAATATATGCAAGTTCAACACCCATACTCATAAAATAAAAGTAAATAAACCTTTCTTTAAAAAGGGCAATGTACAGGATCAACCAAATAAAAGTTTGTTCTTTGGAGGAGATCAATAAAATGAAAAACCTCCAGCCAACTAACCAAAAGAAAGGGAGAAGACCCAATTTAATAAAATGCGAGTGGGTATCACAGCAGATTCTAATGACATCTGGAGCATCTTTAGAGAACGTTTTAAAAACATTAAAAGATCCTGGGTTCCTAGACACATCAACCTGTCAAAATTAAATCAAGAAGATATATTAGTAACTCAAACAGATCCATGACAAGAAGATTGAACTAATATCAACTGTGTCCATAAACAAATGAATGGGCAAGAGTGGCAGGGAGGATGGAGAGTGGAAGAGGTTGGTGGGGGAGGGGATGAATAAAAAGTAAGTATCATCACATATATGTAGCCAAACACCTGTGGCAAAGTTAAAGCGTACTTTCAAAAACAAAAACAACCCCACTTGGGATTCGATTCCATCTCATCTTCGGCCCTCCAGCTGATGGATCTGCAGGTCTGCTCACAGTAAGATTGGGACATAATCTTAGAATTCAGGCTCTCTCGTAAAAGTACGTCACTGTGTATAAAAATCATTTAACTTAAAAAAATCTGAATTTAACATAAATAATCTTACTTTCCTCATCCAAATCTGATACTACAGACGGATTTCTAATCAGACCTCAACATCTGTAAGTCGATTTTCTTAAGTTAAATCTTGAAAGAGTAGCAGACAGAAAGGGAGAGACGATGTGTCCAGAGGTAGGGGCCTCAAGGTTGTTGGCCTGTAACTCTAGAAATAGAGAACAAGCCGTGAATATTATTTCTCCCCTGGATGTGAATTGCCTTTTCACAGGCTGACATGGCCACTGTGTTTTCAATCACCTGCCAACAGGCTTTCAGCCACCTTGGGGCAGGCAAAATGGCATCTCTGGTCCTAACAGGGGTTTCCTTTTTCTTTTTTTTTTTTAAAGACAGGATTGGCCTTTCTTTCTACATGACACCAATTCATATCCCTGGAAGCCTCAATTTTCAATGAAGGAAGGTTTGTCAGCGTATCTCTGAAACAAGCTGTGTATTCGGAGGCCTTTTCCTGTACTTGGCTGCCCATTCGTTTGCAGCATCGTCCAGAAAAGTAATCCTGCCACCTCAGATGGCCTCCGAAAACCTGAGCCAGGAAAGTGCCTGACACATTTGGACTCTGGCTGGGATCAGTGTCCAGCTTCCTGCAAACACTCCCGGGAATGTCAACACATTTTTCCATCTTCTCTCCTGTTTGCAGTACGCCCTGGGAGGACTTGGTTTAGGCAAGCATCAATATTTTGATGTGATGACATGATAAAACATCCACAGTCAGGGCTTGCAATTGCAGTTTTGAAATGTTACCGCACAGAAGGTCAAAGAAGCAGATGAAGCAAGCCAAAGACCACAAAGAGAAAGTCCATCAATGGAGAGCCCTAGAAGATGTCCGACTTACTCTCTCACAGGGAAACAGCAGCTCAGCATGCCTACCAATGAAGTTTTTATTTTCCTCCCCAATGTGGTCTGTTTCCTGTCTCGGAGAAAGACATCACAGAGCCAGCTGTACAAAGAAGGAACTGGGAGGACTTCCTTGGTGACATCCTTGCACTCGGTCATGTGTAGAATCCTTCACCAACAATTTAACATCTTCTGTGTACAGTTGCACCTTGAATACATCTTAAATGTGACCTTTATCTAGTCGGGCAGCACTGAATTGCTCTTCATCTCCAAACACCAGTGAACACCTCTGGCCTGTTGTATTAGTTAAATGGTCTGGTTTTGGCTCACAGGTTTGAGTGTACTGTCCATTATAGCGATGAAGGCAGGGCAGCAGGAGGAAGGGGAGGCCGTTCCCACTGTGTCCACAGTCAGGAAGCAGAGGGCAATGGATGCCCATGTTCAGCTTACTTTCTCCTTTTAATTCAACCAGGGACCCCAGGACATGAAATAATATCCACATTTAGAGTGGGTCTTCTCACTTCAGCTAATCTAGATACATGCCCAAGAATTTTTTCCATGGTGACCCTAAATGCCACCAAGCTGACAATCAATATTAACCACTGTAGCTGTTGTATGAGTTGCTATGATAAAACATCTGAGAGAAATCAGTGTAAAGCAGAGAAGGCTTATTTGGGGGATCCATCATTTCAGTGTGTGGTTGCCTAGCCTGGTTTTTTGACATCTGCAGCCAGGCAGTATATCTCAAAATATGTGTCATAAGAAAGTCACTGGCATCATGGTGGCCAGGAAGCAACAGAAAGCAAGAGAAGATGAGCTTCCAGTGTCTCCTTTAGGGGCACCCTCCAATGACCTAGCCCCCTCCACCTCGTTCCACCTCCTGTCAGCCTGGCTGATGGCAGGTCTTAAGCACTTGACCTTTGGAGGACATTTCCAACTCACTCCTGATGGTTCTTTAGCCTTCTCTGTTTGACTTGACATTCTATGATACATTCCCATGCTGCAGTGAAGACCATCCCAAGCATATATCCGGCAATATAAACCTGCTTTATTGCTTTTTGCTGGTTTTCCAAAGCTCTCTGGACAAAGTCCAGGATCTCTAACGTGGCTTACACAGTCTGAACCTGGCCTTGCTCAGGTCTCCAGCTGTTGTGGGCTACTGTCCTCCCTACACTGTGCTCCCATTCCTTGGGCCCCCTTCCAATTTTTCAGTCATATGCTCTGTCATACCATGGCCCCTGTGTCAATGCTGTGACTCCCAAAGTCCCAGTGCTCTTTGGTCCATACATCCCCTTCTCTTCCACTCCTAATTAACTGCATGCATCCTTAATAGATGAGAGCATGCGTCTCCTTCTCAGGAAAAGCCTCTCTTGGCTCCCTATGCCTAGGTCATGGGTCGTAGTCATTGTCAGAAAGCTGTCTTCTCCTTCAGCTCATTTACTGTTCATACTCTCCTGGGTGCTTAATTAGTGCTTATGCCTTTCAAAAAAAGTCCAGTATAGCCAGAGACCTCGTCTGACTTTACTACTGTTATATTTTTTGTTTCCACTTGGATTGAGGATCTGCCTGTCTCTCCTACAATTATATACGTACATATATACATACATACTTTTTATGTTTACATCATCAAACAATACATATTGAAGGCATTTTGTCATCCCAGAGGGCTGACCTTTATCACTTTGATGGTGGGGTAGGCATGGCAGCTGCCCTTAGTTGGGACGTGTATGGTCTTGCACCCTCACTCTTTCTTTATTCTTGTATTCTTCTCTCGTATAAACATGGTTTTCCTGGCGGACATTGCATAGTATTGCTGTATCTTGTGATCTTTTAATATAGCCAGATGATCTTAAATTTTTAAGTGTCTATACACATTTAAAAAAGGTAAAAAAAAATGGTGGCATTAACAAATTTTTCTTAGCTATTACGTTAGTCAGTATCATGTCCTGACAATTTCATAATCTTTTGGTGATATAGAGATTCAGTGTACATTTTGGACTTATCGCAGTATGATATAAATTATAACTTTTGTCAATGCTGGTATAATAAAAGGACACTTGAACATCTTAACTTTATTAACCTTCTTTCTGACCTCACCCTATCATCACTATGCATTGTAATTCTGTCTATAAAAAGCTGCATTGGTATTGATTTAATCATCAGTATTAATTTAGAGTTACTTACACATGTATCCTTCCGTTGAAGCCCATTCTTCTTTCCCATGTTTTTTGTTTTGTTTTGTTTTTGTTTTTGTTTTTTACTATTATTTGCCATTGTTTTCCTTCTGCCTGCAGACCTTCCTGGTGAATTTCACTTAACGCATACTGACTACAGATTCTTCCAGAAAACACAGTTGTCTACGATACAGCTGGTAATTTGAAAAACACAGAAGAATGGACTTGCTGCAATGTGCCGTGAGTATGAAATTAAGATGGTCCAGACTTCGGGAATTCTATAGGACAAACAGCCAAAGATCTTCCACAGATAAGGTCTAAGGAGAAGATGGAGAGAGAAAGCTACAGGAGGTTGAAAGGACATAACTTCACACATCAACATTTTTTCAGTAGGCTAGATTACAGGGCCTAGGGAGACCTGCGTGGTGGGGGAAGGGAGAACCAAGGGGGTCCTGGAGGCTAAGAGAAAGAAAAGCAGGAAACAGCCACAGGGCTGGTCAATGTCTGTGTCTGTGTATGTATAATGGGCCGACCTTGTGTGAATGTGGGGACTGGGCCTCTCTCCTAGGTCCTTCCCTTCCCTTTTCATTGAAGCCATTACTGCCTAGGTATAGTAAAACACCCAATGTAGCAATATGTCAGAGACAAAGAATCCAAAAATGTATAAAAGCCTCAACTTTGTAACAGTTGAGGTACTCTAGCTTTCCAGATGCTACTCTGCTGGAGGCCTACTCGACAGTATAAAAATCTGCTTCCTGGTCAAGGGGCCTTGGGGTCCTGTTTCTTGAACTAGAAGGCCTGGACTGTTTTGAATATCAAAACTATAAACCCAAGAAAGACATTACATCAGAGCACCACAAAAGGGTAAAGGTTGCTTGTAAAGGGGAATGCGATGTGATCGAGACAGCCCACACAGTGCTTCTTTTTGCTAGTTTTGCTGTGTTTGTCTTAAAACAGCGGTTCTCAACCCGTGGGCAGCAACCTCTTTGGTGGTCGAACAGCCCTTCACAGGAGTTGCCTAAGACCATCTGCATATCAGATATTTACGTTACAATTCATAACAATAGCAAAATTGCAGTTCTGAAATAGCAATGGTTAATTTTATGGTTTGGGGGTCACCACGACATGAGGAACTGTATTACGGGGTCACAGCATTAGGAGGGTTGAGAACCACTTAACACAATGTAACCACATATTTGTTTCAGATAGTTTCTATATGTTTTATTTTATACATAAATTGAAAATAGTACATATTATATTCACTATTGAAGGACATTTTTTTTTTTTTTTTTTTTTTTTTTTTGGTTTTTCGAGACAGGGTTTCTCTGTGTAGCTTTGCGCCTTTCCTGGAACTCACTTGGTAGTCCAGGCTGGCCTCGAACTCACAGAGATCCGCCTGGCTCTGCCTCCCGAGTGCTGGGATTAAAGGCGTGCGCCACCACCGCCCGGCTGAAGGACATTTTTTAAAGGTCCCAAGTTGGCAGGAATATTTTTATATGAGGATGCCATAGCATCATCTTTGATGTCCATAACTTTTCTAAGAATTCTGATGCAGGCTCTCTGATTCTCTGAGGAGAGTACGTATTTTTTCCCCCCAGCCAATCTTACCAATGCTTTTGTGTTATATTTTAGTGGGTGCAGGCTCTCGCTACAACTGCTGGGTCTCAGATTCTGGACTCTCCTCCTCAGCCTTCTAATCAATGGGAATCCACACAAGTGCCAGCCGACTTGGCCCTGTCTTTTGCTTTTGTTGTCATTAATTTTTTTTATTATGGTGAGCCTTTCTGAAATTTATTTGTACTTGTTTGTCATTGATTTACAGGGTGTGGGATCTGTGGCTTGGTGTCTTTTATCAGTTTTGGGAAATTCTCTTCCAGTATTGCTTTGGCCCATTTACTTTTCCTCTTCCTTGTGGAATTGTGTATATGGCATATGACATCTAATGTTTATTGTACTGTATGTATAATTCTTGTACAATTAAAAGACACTTTGATGGAATGTAGACATTTATAATGTCCCAAATATATCATCTTCTCCTATCTTATTTTTATGATTTTTTTCATCTGTTGGTCTATGTTCTGGTTCATTATTTTTCTTTTCAGCTCTGTGCAACCTCCTACTTCAAATTCATTTATTGAATTCTAACTTTCATTTGTTGTATGCTTTAGTTCTGGAATCCCTTTCTTATTATTTTTATGGATTTCAATTTTCCACTGAAATTGAAATATCTTGTTGTCAACGATGATATATTTAACAAGTACTTGAACCCTTCAAATTCATTTATTGAATTCTAACTTTCATTTGTTGTATGCTTTAGTTCTGGAATTCCTTTCTTATTATTTTTATGGATTTCAATTTTCCACTTGAAACTGAAATATCTTATTGTCAACAATGATATATTTAATAAGTACTTGAACCCTGTGTCTAGTAACTCCAGTATTATCACTGTTCCATTACTGTGAAGAGACACCATGAACATGGCAACTTATAAAGGAAAACATTTAACTGGGGCTGGCTTATAGTTCAGAGGCTTGGTCCATTGTCATCATGGCAGGGAGCATGGTGGCACACAGGCAGACATGGTGCTGGAGAAGGAGCTGAGAGTTCTACATATCGATTCACAGGCAGAGACTGGGACGGGCTTGGACTTTTGAAAGTCCAAAGCCCACCCCTAGTGACACACTTTCTCCAACAAGGCCACACCTCCTAATCCTTCTCAAGTAGTGCCATTCCCTGGTGACTGAGCATTCACATCTATGAGCCTATGGGGTCATTCTTATTCAAACCGCCACTGCTATGGATCTGTTTCTGTCTTCTTAAGATGATACTTGGTCATTTGACAGGTTAGGTTCCATGCACCTCTTGGTAAATTAGCCTCCTTTTTCTCATCAAATGTTGAGTCTCATTCTATGGATTAGAGAATATTGTATGCTGTTATTCATATAAAAGGTAATGTCAGGCAGCTAAGCTAAGTTAACCACCTTAATCCAACTGAACCTCAGACCTTTTAAACTTTTATGAGCACTGATCCACACCCCGTTTGCCTTTATGGTATAGCGTTACTCTCTTAGCAGTTGATTTGTAAGCAAGGGATTATTTCCCAGTGTCCCTTCCTCTTGTCAACTCATGGGTTCCAATTGGTTCACTTGAGGGCTATCCTTTTCTCCTTCCATGATGGGCTTCAAGCACAAATGCTCCAAGGAAAAAGAGAGCTCCCTTTTATCTTATCTCTATATACTTCACTTCCTCTCTAGGACTTTGTCTACCAATGCCCTTGTGATTTTTGTGTTCTTCAAATGGAGTTATCTAAAATGTGTTTTCCATTTTTCTTACGTGTTCATGATGGAAGAGTTTTATATAAAATCAGTTGATCATAGTTGCAAAGAGACGTTTCTTTGAATAACTACTATTATTTATTCAGAACTCCTGGTATGTTCTCATAGCACTCCTTCTACAAATCTCTAGTTATTAAAATTTTTCTATTTCTTCGTTTGGCATCTGTCTTTCTGAAATTACAGGCCTGGTGAGCTACAAAGATCTGTTTTGCTCACCAGCAAGCTCTTGGTATTTAACCCATATTAGTTACTCAGTAAGAAATCTTAATGGATGAACATTAGGAGCTCTTCATGTTAGCATTTTGTATGCTTTGTACAACGTCATCCTTGTCAAAACCATATGTGGTAGGTATTAGTCATCCCAGTTCTAGAGAAAAGAAGTAGAGAAAGACAAGTAACCCCAAGGACACCACACACCTAATGCTTTGTAGGACTCCTCTAACCATCTAGATTTCATGCTTTTGTAAACTGCATGCAGCCAGCTCTTTTAAAAAGCTGTGCATGCAATTAAAGTACCCTCCAGTTCCCTCTGTTCGTTTTCCTCTTCTTTTTTTGTGTTCCATTTCTTGTTCTTTAAGGCTTGTGGGGTTCGTGGGTGTTCATTTCATTAAGGAGTGAACCAGGAAGTAGAAGACAGGGAAGCTGGTTAGCTGAGCAGAGCTGCCTGAGCTCCAACCTGCCGAGAGAAGGAAAGTTCGACCCCTACCCCATCTCCAACCCATCTTCACCCCATCCCCACCCCTTATGTACAGGGGACCGCTTTGATTTGGCACCTGGGCTCATCTATTCAATATTTTCCATTTATTTCATTCAAAATTTACATTTTAGATGCAGAGCAAATCTAAGCAGAAGGACAGGGTTTCCCATGTTCCTATGGATGAACCCACATTGGCTCCATCATTTCTGTCCCCCTATGGAGAACCATCTGGAATGTGTGTTTGCCGAGATTCAGCTACCTTGTTTTAGGAGACCTCTTTTGACCTGCTGTTGAAACAGCAAGTCTCTACTTCTTGGTCAGCATTAGTTCTGGTCTTAACTATATGCCATAAAGTTCACTGCTCCCTGAACCTTGACCAGTCTAGCACATTTCAGAGTGTGCATGCTCAGGTTTAGGCGATGAACTGTAATACTGCCTTCAGAAGTGAAACCAGGACCATCTCTGGACGTGCAAATGCTCACATTGTCACTTTGCATCTGAAGTCTTTGGGATGTGGCTCACACACAGTGTGCTTCCCTTCTGCCCACCCAGCCAAAATCTGGCTTGCAGCCGCTGCATCTGTGAAGCCTGTTCAAACAAGCACCATCCCGGGACATTTTTTTCCCCCTTTGGCACCGTATCTGGCATCAGACTGTCTCACGGAAAGTCATTAACCCTCTCTGGGCTTCAGTGCCCTCATTTACAAGTTAGGACCTAACCTTTCTAGAATGGCTTTGTCAATAAATGTAAATATATCCATAATGTGTCCACACAAGGCACAATAGATGGGTAGTCAAACTCATGGACCACTCCCCTTGCCTACTTAGCAAAATGTGTTTGGAGGATAGGTGTACCTACATGGTAAGAGATAAAACTATTTTTAAATGGGCTTGGAATATTGCAGTGGAAATTCTCTCAGTAGTAGCAAGTCTTTCCCTGGCTTGTGAAGAAAAGAGACAAAACTGCTGCTGGAGCAGAGCAGCTGAAGGAATGGCGGGGTACCATCTCTCCAGAGGCTGTTTTATTCATCTCTACCCACTTATGGACACAGGAAAATAGAACACAAAGTGAGTGCTTAGCGACGTGAACAGGCAGGAGCGCATCTAAGAGAATGTGGGCTGTCTTTGGACGGATGTCAAGGAGTAAGAGAACGGTTATTGAGAGAGGGAATGCAGAGGGAGCCATAACTCTGAGCACAAAGAAAAGACATCCCAGGACAATCAAGAGTGGATAATGAGACACTCCGTAACGGTGTCTGGAAACAGAGGAGGAGTCTGATAGTAAGGCACACTGACTATCTAGTGGCGGAGTATGGAATGTCTCATGTCACAAGTGAGAAGCTAATAGAGCACTTTGAGCTGGTACATCACCTGATGGCCGAGCTACTTGAGCAGCGTAGATGACAGGGAAAGAGACTGGGGCTAAAGAATAAGTCAACATTGCTACAGTTTTCTTAGTGTGAGCAGATGTGGCCTTGCCCCAGATAATGGCAGTTGATACTAATATGAGCAGATGTGGCCTTGCCCCAGATGGCAGCTGCAGAATCTGACACAAAGGATTTGTCTTCAGATATATCTGTGACCTCTCCTTCCCTTGGATTCTTCCCTAGGAGTATTACATGATAGGCATTAGGTGTTTAAATATTTTTTTTCTTCACCCCAGTGAGTGTTTAAAAAACCCACTTAAAAGTGGCAGAAGACAGTAAAATTAGATTAATTCCCAACGTTTATTTGAGAACCATTGTAAGGGACTTAACTGGAATGCCTGCTCCACCCCACACTACCAAGAAGATCTTTACAAAGAATGTAAGGTAACTCCGAACCTGGTGCTGCATCCCTCAGCAAATAAAGAGCACAGTTGTGATACCTGGTGTGACATGTCTTATGCAGGATATACACTCAGCATGGGCAGAAAGAGGAACACTTAGAATGTTGTTCCAAAAATGGGTGAGAGGATGGTATGGGTGAGAGGATGGTATGGTGAGGGGATGGTATGGTGAGGGGATGGTATGGGTGAGGGGATGGTATGGTGAGGGGATGGTATGGTGAGGGGATGGCTTGCATGCTAGCAGATGAGAAGCTGGATTTTTCACAGTTCCAGAAACATATGGGAAGATGAGGGGACAAGGAGAGTTCCTAAATTGGGTAATGTGCAGAAGCTACAGAGTGGGTCATGCTGGCCATTCATTTATTTGTTTATTCATTCATTCATTCATTCATTCATTCATTCACCTATTTACTGTATTCCCTGGGTTTCTGTACATCACAGGAATTATGAAAGAAGAGATGTCACCATGGTCCCCAGCTGGGTCACAGCAGAGAACTGATTTTGTGGACAAGTGGCTCAGGTATAGCGTGAATGAGACGGAGCAGTTTGGAGTGGTGGGTTTATATTGGCTCATCGGTGGTTCCTCCACCTAGCACTGAGGCTCATCGCAGACATTTCTAAGAAGGGGGATGGAGGGCCCCCTTAATTAACTGGCCCATGCGGGTGGCAGTCTTGACATTAGAGACTTTCAATGAAATGACAGTTTCCAAGAGGGCCACAAGCTCAGCACCATTTGCTGAAGCCCCTTCTGGAACAAGCCATTCAAGTTCTTCTGCTTGTACCTCACCTGATCATTACTGTCAAAGATCCAGGGATGTCTTCAGTCCTGTTTTATATATAAAACATGATGATGCTTAGAGATCTTCAGTCAGTGGCCCAAGATGCTAAGTGGTGGAGGGAGAGCCAAAATCCAGCTGCCCGCTCAAGAATCCGTTTGCCCAGTCGTGACAGCTAATGCTATGAAACATAATGCTTACTTGGTCAGGGGTTGGGCGGGGGGAGACACCCTCATGAGGCTCTTTGTGCATTTGTTGTCCTCATTTGACTCTTGGTTTGGGGTTCTGACACCACTTGCCTCCCACTCTGCAGCTGCCTCTTCCTGGCTCATGCCTTCTTGGGAAAAGTTGGCAGGCCTCTGGAGTTGGATGTTTCTGCTGGGGGTGGGGGTGGGGGAGTAGCGGAGTTAGGAACTCAGTTCATGCAGATTGAGCCCTTTGTCCTGAATGTCCAGAAGGAAGTCCAAGTCTCTGAAGAGGTTCTGGAGTTCAGCCAGGGTGACCTTTCGACAGGGAACACCCCTTTATGGAGGCAAGGGACAGACTTGCCTGTCGTTCCTTGACTGATGCTGTCCAGTCACTTAAAAAAAATTCCTCCACTCTCCACTCTGTAACTTTCGCAAGGTATTTGGTAAGTCTCAAGTTAGAAACAACTCCTGCAGGAAAGCTACCCCCCAGGGTCCTGATGGCCTCGGGCCCCTGCCTGGGTCCCCACTGTCTGCACACTTTCTTCCTTTAGTGTGCTTACACTTTAGGCAATTCCCCTACTACTAACTTGCGAACTTCCAGGTGAGGAACTTAAAGAATCTTCCAGTACTGCCGACTTTAAAAGTGACTTAATTTTACGTGTAGTTGCGTTTTTTACATGCATGTATGTGCACCATGTTCATGCCTCGATCTCCTGAAACTGGAGTGACAGGTGGTTGTAAAGTATCAGGTGGGTCCTGGGAACCAAACCCAGGTCGTCTGCAAGAAGAACCAGTGCTCTTTACCACTGAGCCGTCTCTCCAGCCCCATGGTGCTACAGATTTTTACTAAAGTTGAGTATATAAATGGATGAATATGGCTTGTCTAAACCCTTCTTGAAGGGTTTAAAATAGTAGAGTTTCCATCTGGAGGTCTGAGAGGATCAGGCACCGCCCATCCCAGTTTCTAGAAACTTCCCACACCCCTCAGGCCTCAGAAATGGAACTTTTCATGGCTATTTACAGCAATGATACCAGAAACACCTTGGGAAACACACCTTTCTCTTTGAAGTGGGGAACTTCAGAGGCAGTCGCCTCCGGGATGCCTGCCCAGGCTTCAGGCTGAGAGCTGGTGGGTCCCAGCAGGGAGAAAGGGATCACATTCAGTAGTATTTATTTCAGGCAGTTATGTCTAAGGGCAGTCATGGTTGGTGTACCCGGACTCTTCAGATATTGTCTCACATTCCGTAGTGTGCCCACTTGTGTGACCTTGAGCTATTTCAGAAGTACGGTTTAGATGTGGCCTGGGACATCTGTGCCAACTCGGAGCTGACCCAGCACAGGAGGAGAAGGGAGGCACTGCAGACAGAAATCTACCTCCTTGCAGCCGCGTGGCAGCACGGAAGGAAATCAAGTGTGTGTGGAGCTGCCTGCCCCATGCCCTGCTCAGCCTTCAGCCAAGTGTCTGGTCTGTGCCACTCCTGGGACTGGGATGAGTCAGGAGCTACTGCTACCATGAACGTGGGATTCTCGTACTCGGGCTGTTCTCTTTGGGGAGCTGTCATGGCCAGGTCACCTCCACACGGCACAGCTGTTTGAGGTGGTGATGAAACTTCCTGCTCACAGTTCCCAGGTCCCTGTGGACCTGCTGCTACCCTGGACTCTCCTTTCTGTGAGATCTTCCTGTTTACACTTCCCTTGGAGAACACACCATGCAGAACGTGAAGCAAGTTGGAGCTGGGATGAGTGGCCACAGAGGCTGAAGGCTGAAGGCCTCACTCTTGCTTTTGTGTGGCTTGTTTGTTCTCTCCAGCCCTATTTTCCTCACGTGAGCAACAGGGATAAAAACCCTCACCTTGCACACTGTTATAAGGACGAAAGATAGGGGTATCCACCCAAGCTGCACCAAGTTCCCCTGCCCCAAAATGCTCATTCCTGGGCCCCACCCAGGAATCAATGACTTCAGAGTCCTTGAAGAGTGAGTCTAGGCACCAGGATTTTAAAGCTCCCTAGGTGGCTACAGGCTTACTATAAATGTGCATTTGTCATATGACCGAACATAATATATAGTTTTGTCACATGTCTGGACATAATACATAATTTAACTAGAAGATGTTCTGCTTTCAAAATGTAAAACTCCACAAGTGAACGATGCTGATATTTTCCTGTTAGTATTAGATTATCTTAATCTTCTTCTGAGAAAGAACATTACCAGGTTAAGATATCCAAACTGCATATCATAGCAGATCCCAGTGACGACCGCTGCCTGGAAGCTGCTCCGTGAAACCCCGTGGAGAGTGGCCGGCAACAGCCATCACTGAGGACTCCGGTTCCTTACGTGTGTCTGTGTTCCCTCACGTCCTTGGGGCATGACCTCTCATGGGCACACTCTATACAACTTGCATCTGTGCCAACAGAAACATTTCCAGTTGAAAGCCAGTGCCATCATTTCCAGGACTGTGGGTCTCACGGGAGGCAGCTGCCAACTTTTGCATACCAAGTTACCTTTGCTCTGCAGTAAATAGATGAGTCATAGCTGGTCCCAGCAGGTCAGCTAACAAGCAGGCCTGAGCAATTGTGTCTGCTGGCTTAGGCCGTAGAGACAATGCCCTTGGTGCCAAGGAGAGAGTCATCAAGTTGGGCGAATTACTCTTTATGGCTGTCTTAGTTTGCTTATTGTTTTGATAACAGGGACTGGTTGGGCTGTATTAAGTTCAATTAAGGTGAAAGGAGAGCAGGGAGCCCTTCAGTGTCCCAGGCAAGGAGTGATAATTAGAGCAGTAGACAGCTCCTGCAGAAAGTAGTCACGCCCTTCTTTCTCCAAACCGTGCTTTGAATGCCGATAGCAGGAGGAGCCAGTGCTGGTTCGCCCTTCTGTGTATCATGATGTAGAAGGCTCCGAGGCAGGTATTTAAATATCTCTCAAATCAATGCACTTCTCGCCTCCAAACCTCCCAAAGAGGGGTCAGAAGCGTGAGGAGACAACAGTCAAATGCGCAGCAGCCACCACCTACTACCGAGCAGTAGTCGGAATGACCCCCTGACATCACGTCAGGTCATTTCACCGCCCTTTGGCAAACCCTTAAAGCCATTAAAACCCTTTGGTAATTCCCCCTCACCCTTCAGTGTGGCCTCCAAGCCTGAGTTTGACCTAGCAGCTTCTGCCTTCCAACTCATCTTGCTGCTACACACGGAAGGATGTCTCTCTCCCCTCAGCTCCAGGCTTCTGGGGACCACGTGCTCTCCCACAAGCCTAAGGCACTGTTCTCCAGTGTCGCTGCCTCTCAGAAGCCTTTGGTTTCCAGCTTCCTGCCTCTCCCTCCGGGATGCCTTTCCTTTCTCTACCTGCCCGCTCATGACTCCTGAGTCCTGCAGACTGGGAGTTTCTGAACCTAGTACTTCTCTCTCTTCAGTGCCGCTCTGACTCAGCAGGCTTTGAGATCCATGATGGAGGGACCACACCCATAGGCCATGAGTCAGTATTCTTTACACTAAGGTGATGGATGCATTTAAAACGAACCCAGAACTATTTAGCAAAGCCGAGATTAAAGCAGCAGCCCCACCCAAGAGGAGAATATTAGCCATGGGGAAGCGGATCTTATACCTCTTCACACAGTCATCAAGAGTTGAACAGTTATTCGTAGGAAAGTCCACCATAATGGGTCAAATCCCTGTAAGGTATGAAGTGGATTGTTAGATATTTTGTCAATATGGAATGCACATTTCACTGGCATTGCTTTCTTTTAAAATAATCTATTGAGGAAGTGAATAATTCAGAAGGAACATAATAGTTGATAATTCTGGAATGCCTTCAATATGCGCCTGCTGTAACAACCCTTCAGGGTACATAGTGTTATCACCTTTGTTTTGTGGATAAGGGAACGTAAAAGTTTAGGAAATGAAGGAATTCCAAATGCAAAAAGTACAGGCTGAAGGCGAGCAACAGGCTTTCCTGCCCTCCCAAGAGGTGGGGTCATTGCTAATGCCTCAGCCCAGCAGGGTGGGACTTGACTTCTCACTTCCACCAATTATTTCTGAAGAGATTATTAAATTATCAGCGACAAACTAATTGTGGCCGGGAGCAAATACGAAGGTCTTTTCTTACAGATGGTATGGTGTTCCGCCAGGACCCGGCTCTGTGGCTTCCCACCCCCTCTGACTCGGAACTGTACTGTTCCGGAACAGCTCTGTGATTAGGATTGATATCAATTGCACAGCTGTGTGTTCTCTTGGTAAGTGGACCCAGGATGCCAACAGTACCTCCCTGCTCCCACACCAGCCTCCTGGGCAGGGACATACTGCCTGCCAGCTATAAAATTATTCTCTGTCTAAACATGGCAACAATTCTGTTGTGATAAAGTCTTTCCCAACTCTTTGACCTAAGAAATAAATCATTCTATTACAAGGGATTTAAAAAGGCGCTTCCTGCCTTTGAAAATAGTGTGCTTTTAGGGTGTTCCAGGTACTTCTTATGCATGCTTCACAATATCTCTAAGCATACTTGCTACTATTGTGCCCATTTTTACAGATTAGTGGTGAAAAATTAGACACACCAGAGTGGCTTGTTTTTAAGTGTTCGAAGTATCAAATGCTTTGTAGCTATAGGTTAGTAGAGCTGAGCTAAACTCAGGCTCAGTTTGGGCAACTAACTTTAAGCATACTGACTCCCTGCTCAACTAGTGCGCTTAGCTGTTCTACTTTACTTCCTGGTACTGTTTTTAATTGGAATCATTGTATCTGCTATCCTTCTAACCATGACTATTTTTTCTTTTTGATCTTTTCTCAAAATAATAATTAACCCTGACTAATTAGGAAACAGTTTTCTACATTTTTCAATTTCCATTGCACATGTTCCCCAAACCTAATGCAACAGCTCTGTGTACACACACACACACACACACACACACACACACACACACACACACACACCATCAAAAGATGACATTGTTCTCTCATGTGGTCGCCTTATAGAATCTTCCACAAGGCTCTAGAACCAGTTGTCTCATGCTTCTCTTTGGAAACAAGGGGGCATTTTTTGGAAGAGCAGTGTCCCTGATAAATGCAGGATTTTGGAGAAGGCACCATGGAGTCTGGGCAGCTAGGCAGGTGGCGCTTGTCCCCTCTTGTCATTGAAGTCACATCTGCAACCTCTCTGGACAGATTTCATTTTATCTTGGAAATTTACCACATGGCACCTTGAGTCAGATTAGCCTGGCTTCTACATTGCTTTAAGCAATGAGCCCTAGAAGCAAGAGGCCTAACTGAACCTCAGCCCTTGTTATTCTTGTGACCCTGGCACATTAGAAGCTCTTCCAGGTTGTTTGTTTGTTTGTTTCTTATTCTTCAGAAATGAGCCCAACAACACCTGCTCCATGCAGATTCTTCTGCAGGGTAAATAAGACACGGGAAAGCTGTATGCGGCTAGCACACTGGTGATGGATGTGCTCACTAAAGGTGGAATCCCGACCTGATAAGAGGAGGCTGATTTAAGAACACTCCAGAACGGCCGAATGATAATTTGTTGCCTCAAGCACGTTGCTAAACCCCAGATGCCCAGATTTCCAGTCACCTAGCAGAAATAAAGCTTTGGGGACTTTACACTGAAGGGACAGAGTGATGAACCTGGGGAGGGATTTAAAGATGATCAGAGATACACAAGGAGGCAGCAGTCTCTACGAAAACTATCTTTTGTGTAGAACATAGATATGAGCAGTAACTGAGTTAGATTCTAAAGTTAAATTAATGAATTTTTCAAAGATAACATCATTTTAAATCTAATGGAATGAGGAGAAAGGCTCACAACAATTTGCTAACAGGAAAGAAACATAATCCATAGTAACGATAATAAATAAAATCTGCCCCACCCCCAGGACAGTGACTGTTATGTGGACAAAAAGCAGAGAAAACTGTCACAGTATTGTTGCCGAATAGAATTCCGGTAACCAGATCAAAAATATTATGTTCATGGACCCTCTGCCAAGGCAAAGGAATATTTTTGTAACTGTAGGCTCAACTCTCTAGAGAAGGTTTTGTAGGGTTCTATGAAGGGTCATTTTTGTTTTCTGAAAATAAATGTTGAGACACATCAAGAGGAGTTGACTGTAACCTTCAGAGCCTGAGTCTCAAACGCAACACCTGTAGAATCTCGTTGCTTCTTGGGTGAGGACTGGGGCTCTTCCTTGTGTGTCCCTCTGCTCGTGCACAAATGGTTTCTCCTGTGGTATTAGGTAGTGTCATGGTGTCATCCCCATGTACTCAGGTGTGAACACCCGCAAACATGTGTGCAGATATATGCATGCAACACACACATATCCATAAACTAACAAAAAAAGCATTGAATTTTCTAATGAGAACAGAATTAGTAATGGCATTATGGCATGTTTCATTCTGAGTAAAAAAGGAAAAAATTGAAATGAAAAAGAAAAGGCCTATTCTGTCTTTATTTGAGACATTAATTTGTTATTCGTTTTATATTCTTCATTTTCAATGTCATATTAAATATTATTTATTAAATTTTATTATGGGACTATGACAATCTTGTCCATTGGGAATTTATAGTAATTTCTGTTGAATGTGAGACTGAATTTTTCTGGATATTGGACTATTTGTCTTTACATAGTGAGATTACAGGGGAATGGGATCCAAGTCTAAATATAAAATTAATTTATAATACACTGACCTTTAAGCACACAGCCTGAAGTTAATTTTATACAATTTTTCTAAATAAGTCTATGCACAAAACAAAGTTTTGCTGTGTGTAATTTTCTGTTTTCCCTATGAGCACTCAAAAAGTTTCAGACTTTAAGATAACTCAAGTTTCAGGGTGGGTTTTGTTGTCGTTGTTTATTTTGTTTTTCTGTCTTGGGAGAGGTCAACCTGCAATAGAGGTACTAATTCCTCTATGCAAATCTGTAGAAAAAAAGTGTCTCAAAAACCAAAAAAAAAAAAGTGGAATGAGAGGTATAAGATATTATGGTAGATTATTGTATGTATTAGTAAACAAATTTAGTAAAATAGCAGCCTTACATAATTTGTACTGTTATGGATTCTTGTATATTGATACAAATATAAACTATTTTTATATTCCTGTTTAAGATAATTTGTATATTGATACAAATACAGAACTATATTTGTTATAATGTACATATATTTCTACTCTTATTTGAAGTATTTTGTATATTGGTACAAATGTAAATTTATATCTATCATACTATTGTAGCATGAATTTTAACAGTTCTTATTAATAAAATCAAACCTGAGCCAGGTATTGGGTTAAACACTGGAAGATCAGAGAGACAAAACAAGCCACAGCTAACCTCACCTCGCCAACTTCTCAGCTGGTCTTGTTTCCTCAGACTGGAAGCTTCTGTGTCCTCATCTCAATGACTCTCAGCTGAACTGCTGCTCGAAATCCTGAAGCTTAACCAGCCAAATGCTTCTAGTTTCTGGTCCTCATGCCTTATATATCTTTCTGCTTTCTGCCTCACTCCCTGGGATTAAAGGCTCGCTTTCTGGGATTAAAGGCGTGAGTCACCATGCCTGTCTGTATCCTTGAACACATGGATTTCTGCCTCTGGAATGCTAGGATTAAAGGCATGTGCTACCACTGCATATCCTCATGTTTAATATTGTGGCTGCTCTGTCTCTGACCCCAGATAAGTTTATTAGCATGCACAATATTTGGAGGAATACAATACCACATACTATATGTATGTTCTACCTCTGTTTAGGATATTTTGTATATTGATATATATTTAGGATTATTGTCATATTGCACTATATATTCCTACCTCTGTTAAAGACATTTTGTGTATTGTCACAATTTTGAAGTCATTGTCCTTTTACCGTACATTTGCTTACAGACTGTTTACCTTGTTTACATGAAGCCTTAGTCCTTAGGTTATTTAGGTAGATAAACCTTATAGACTTACAGTCACCTATACTTGTCATCTCTATAGTTATGTTAGTTAGGTTATCCAGATTTACAGATACATAGGTTGGATGGACAGGTAATCTTCAAACACTTCATGGACCTAGAGAATATGGCATTTAAATAACTTAGAATTCAGTTGACATGAGACACAATTGCTCCTGGCAGACCAATTTGATCCCTAGAGAATGTTAGGCTTCTAAGACATTTCCACTTGGCAGTTTGTATTCTTCTTGGCACAAAATGGCCTACTGGGCAAAGAACTGCCCTTGCCTCGACTGCTGACAGTATAAACCCTGTTCTTTCTGGACAAGCAGGACACAAGGAAAAGTGACTATTGAACTCTGCCAAGACAGGGTAAGATGGCCTTTCAGAATTCCTGCTTCTGAAAATGGTCTGCCAGACATGCTAGGCCTGTAGCCAATATGAATGCATCAAGATACTGAGAAATTTTAGGTGACTGTCCAGGCTGCCAGCTGTCTCTGTCTACTCTCACAAGAATCCTGAAAGTTGCTTGCGTCCTTCTCCCGTTTCTTAGGTATTATTATATTCCTTCTCAGGTCTTTGATGGGATTGAAGACTTAACAGTTACAGTTACAATCTTCTATCTTAGCTAGAACATATTATTAAGTATTAGATTCAGGTTCTTCAGGATAGAGTACCTTTTAGAATGATCTCTGTAATGTGCCATTTACCCGTGCTCCAGACTTCTCTGGATTTTAGTATGTGTCTCTGTTGGTTGTAGTTCCATCTTGTCTAGGTCATTGTCCCTTATTACTCCTGGACAACATTTGATAATCATTCCTATTGTACATAGTTTTGTATTAGGTTAGAACTTTCTTATTTAGACAAAAGCGGGAGATGTAATGGGTAGCTGTTCCAGCTTTGCCCTGGAAGCACTACCCCCATTGAGGCTTCCGGTAACTGTCATGCCTATGAGGCAGGGCCAAGAGAGGAGCCCTTAAGACCAGAGATCTGGGTTGCCAGATCTCTTGGTTCCTGGATCCTGGACGCTGGAGGTAGATCGAGCAGAGTTCTCCAGAGAACACCCCTGGACTGCACTACACCTTCCCCGGATCCTGTAACCTATCCCTTTACTTGTAAGTTACCCCACAAAATTAACCTTCCTTTTAACTACGTGGAGTTGCCTTAATACTTCCACTAATACAAGTCACTGTATCACAAAGCAAAACACAGGAGAGATCACGGATAATGTCCTGAGGTATAAGGAGGAAGGAGAGTATAATTCTAGATAGGCCAGGGGTCGGTGGAGACTTTGGTAAAGGTTGCAATTAAACAGGCCCAAGGTTTTCCATGAAGGAAGAAGTATTACTTGGTTAGAGTAAGGGAAGAGACTCCACAAGCTGTAAATTGAGAAGTCATGCCAGGTATTAATGCAAGTGTGTGTGTGCTGCAGAGCACACTCTGAACTCCTTCCTGTGGCCCAGGAGGAGACCTTGAAGGGGCAGATTCATTTTACAACCACCTTCAATAACAAGGCCCTCTTTCCTACCCTATGCAGAAAGCAGTGTGTGCAAACAGCTGAATAAATCACACCTGTAAATGATGCAGGAGGAGGTTTGTGCCCACAAGGTGTCTTTCATTCACCAAGTGCAGTTTTGTCTCAAGGACTATCCTCTGACTTGGACAGCAGTGGCGATGATGCAGGCTAATGACAAGAATCCTCACATAGCACACCAAACTGCTGGAAGACAGTTCCACAAAAACGGAGAAAGAAAATGTGAATTCAGAGTCTTCTAAAATGTAATCTCCAAGGTGGAGCCTGGGCTGTGCTGCAGGGTTTGAGTGTGAACCCTGCAGTTCGTTTGGGTTGCACCTTCTTTGTTTACTATGAACTACCTTCCACTGATCAGGCTTTCTTCAGAAACAGACTTCAGGAGGCTAGTTTGACCCAGTTGTCTGTTTTGAACAAGTGGAGTCAATCATGAATCTGTACCAACCCAGATCAGAGAAGCAAGGTGTTGGGGCCGGATGGGAAGTTGTTGCAATGCAGAAAGAAGGGTGTCTTAGTTAGGGTTTCTATTGCTGTGTAGAGATACCATGACTACAGCAACTCTTAAAAAGGAAAGCATTTAACTGGGGCTGGCTTACAGTTCAGACATTCAGTCCATTATCATTATGGTGGGACATGGTGGTGTGCAGGCAGACATGGTGCTGGAGAAGGAACTGAGAATTCTACATCTTGATCCACAGGCAACAGGAAGTAAACTGTACTAGGTGTAGCTTGAGCATAGGAGACCTCAAAACCCACCTCCTCAGTGACACACTTCCTCCAACAAGGCCACACCTACTTCAACAAGGCCATACCTCCTAATAGTGCCACTCTCTATGCACTTATCAGGGTCAATTACATTCAAACTACCACAAAAGGATAGTTGAAAATAAACTCAGCATTCAGGAGACAGAGGCAGGAGGATTATAAGTTTAAGGCCAGCAAGAGCTATATAGTGAGTTATAGGCCAGCTTGGGCTACATAGCAATATCCTTTCTCAAACAATGTAATACTATAAAATTAGTAGGAATTACTTCATTTATAGAAAATATTTTTAGTCTAGCCTGGACAGTTGTGCCATGGGGTACCACAAGCAATTACTTGCTGAGTAAATAAAGGAATAACACACACTCTATAGGTTGTGTTTTTCTAAGATTAGTCCATAGTCACATCATTCACTTGGAAGTAGAAGAATAAACTACCTTCAAGAGAAATCTAAGACATTGCATTTCCCTCAAAGCTGATCAAGTTCCTGGTCCTTTAACTCAGTGGCATTTGCTTTTGACTGGATGAATTTTATTCCCACATCATTAAAACTTATACTTCCCCAACCCCCAGACCTCTACACTTCCTCAGAAAACCAAACAATCAAGTTACCAGGCCAGAAAAAAAGGATCTGTGTTAAAAATAGGAACAGCTTCAAATGTACTAATTTCCTTGCTTTTCTGAAAGTGATGAGAAACAGCTTGCCATAGAATGGGAGCATGTGAGTGAGCTCTAAAATGGAGTGTGAATGTCACTCAGTCCAGTGGCTTCCAGACATTCTCCAGACACTTGACAGTTGCAGAATTCTCTCCCAGGAGCTCCAGCCACTCCTCTAATCCCCACCTCGACTCCCACTCCATCCCCAACCCCCAACCCCACCCCTGCTCCTTACACAGGAGTGGCTGCTTTTGCCTTCTCCAAATGAACCCAACAAGAAAAAAAGGAAGAAAGAAAGAAAGAAAGAAAGAAAGAAAGAAAGGAAGGAAGGAAGGAAGGAAGGAAGGAAGGAAGGAAGGAAGGAAGGAAGGAAGGAAGAAGGAAGGAAGGAAGGAAGGAAAGAAGGAAGGAAGGAAGAGAGATAGAGAGATAGAGATAGAGAGAGAGAGAGAGAGAGAGAGAGAGAGAGAGAGAGAGAGAGAGAGAGAGAGAGAGAGAAGCTCCAATAACCCAAAGAAACTGGCCCAGAAAGTTTGAATGGCTTTGCTCCTAGGCACACAGATGTTAGGAATGGTGTAGCAATAACTCCTAGGCACACAGACATTAGGGATGGTCTAGCAATAACTCTGCTGACTTCACATTCCTGCTTTTCCCACTGCTCCCTCAGACGCGCTGCCAATTCTAAATGGAGCCATTTCCTGTTCATTAGCAAGTGCACCTTGCTTGTGCACATCTGGCCCGGGTGTGCTGAGGTCACTGCTCCTCATCATTTTTCATAACTGGACCCATGTAAAGCATCTGGAAGGCACACATGGATAACAACCAGAGGCCACTCGTCTGTGACACTAGAGTAGCTCCATGCCTGGTCCAGCCCTCCTGAGGGGTGAGAGGAAACTTTATACTGGTAAGAAATCCTTGTCGGGATCTTGGGCTAGAACCCTCCAAGCTCCACACTTCCCCAGAGGAAGGTCAGAAGGAAAGGCTTTGGTCTGATCACTTTCTAGCCAAACCCTGACTTTCTTCTACTCTCGTTCACACCACCTAGGATCCAGACCTAAGATTCATTTGTTTTTACTTTATGTGTGTTTTGCCTGCATGTATGTGTACCATGTGTGTGCCTAGTGCCCTTAGAGGCCAGAAGAGGGAATTGGATCCCTTAGAACTGGAGTTACAGATGATTGTGAGCCACCCTGTGGGTACTGGGAACCAAATCTAGGTCCTCTGCAAGAGCACCAAGTGCTCTTCACCACAGAGACAGCCACCCATTCTCTGGAACAGAGGCTTTCATGACTTGAATGAGACTGTGTGTTAACAAGACCCTTGTGGATGTAAGATTATTTTCACTCTACAAAATTCTCTTAGCATCTCTTTAGCAGTCCCCATCCCAAAAGGCTGTCATGAAAATGAAATTAAATAAAATATTTATTTGATTAATGTTGTCAGAGAAAAACCAAACAGCTGTAACCAAAGTGTAGACAGGTCCATAGAGAAAGGATATTTGCCTTCCTCTAAACGTTAAGTAGGATTCACCAAGTAGAGAAAGAGGATGCACTACCCAGGTAGCCAGTGCCATCGAGATTGGAAAACCCACGGCATACCAAAGAATAGATCTGCCCTGTGGTTTGTCAGACAGTCTTGGCCATGACAGACAGTACTTACTGGAGACCTAGGGCAGTCAAGACTACAGAAGCCTTCGGGGGTGTTGCAGCAGGAAAGTTGGACTTTATTCTGTCTTCTTTCCTAAGGCAAAGCATTAGACTCATGTCAGGTAGGTAGTAGACTCATGAATAGGTGGCATAGTCAGCACTGGGGAATGCCACTTTAGGATTGCAACGGAGGTGGAGAAGAGCTTTAAAGTGTCCCAAGTACTACTACGAAGATGTGTATCAGAAATAGGTAAAACGCTGGCGTGTGTGATCAGCTCTGCAGAGACTAGGAGAACCTCAAGGAGGAGAGGGACCGGAGCTTTAAGAAAATAGGACTTTGGGGTCAGAAATCTGACTAGACATGCATTTTTGCATAATTATCCCCTCTCACTGTATCATGGGCTTTGATTTGGGAGAATGGAGAAATAAGAGACAAGGGATCCAATTAAGAAGCCATTGCAAGGTCCAGGAAAGAGCAAATGTGGGATAGGGCAGAGAGATTAGGAGGAAAGACAAGGGTGGATTTGGTTGTTCTGTGTGTGATGAGAGTAACCACCCACAACAATGTCTAATTCACACAATTAGCTTATGATGCCAAACACAGGTTAACGTCTCTACCAGTATTCAGAAATATGCCAAAATACTGATGTATTCCAGATGTTGTGACTATTATGACTTCTTCCATCTCTGTATTAATGAGCTGTCATATTATCCACTCAATCTTAAAGAAAGAGACAAATCCTCTACATAAGCCCCTTTGAAGCCCATCTCCTATATTTTAACTAAGATCCTTTACCAGTTCGCTAACCACATACTTTGTTTCCAAAATAACTAAATCTTTCCAGAGAAGATTTATGGGAGATAGGGTAGTAATTGTCAAATATTTGAAGATTTAATCCCAAGTCTTAGCTACAATTCCTTGTGCGAATGGAAGAACAAGCTTTTCTGCCTCGGACTCCCCAAGAGAATTGCTATACATAATTATCATAAAGCCAATAAATCTCTCAATGGCCCTATATATACACCCTACTCCCATGTATGTTATAGCCCAGAGATGAATTTATCTCAGAGGAGGATGCTTTCCAGGAATAAACCCAAAGAGCCAGGCTGAACATGGAACTGGAGGAAACGCAGAGAAGCAGTGGAGAGTGAGTTCGATCAGAGAAACCTTCACGCTCCGGGAATGTGAGACCAAGATGACTCCTGTAGATACAGTAGGAAAGGTACTAACATGGGTCATAGCTGGTTAGCCAATGTAGTCTGTGCCTCAAATCATATAATTTGTGATAGCAGTCATTCAACAGCTGCTTTATGGAGCTGAGTTTCAAGGGATCATATTTCAGGTGAATATAAAGGAAATTTTTACAACATTCAGTGTTGACAAACTATAATGAGAGAAGCAAAAAAGAAATTTCAAGTTATCTTTTCCTCATCCCTTGATCCCTCCTTCTCCATCATCATCATCAATAACATCATAATCAAGATGATCAGTTCACAATAGAGAGCATTGCAGAGGATTCATAATTCCAGATGATGAGAAAATGATAGTTTCCAGTTTACATTGTTTTCATTTAACATTTTCTAATTTACAATGGTGTGAAAGTAATACACATTTAACAGAAACCATACTTGAATTTTGAATTTGATCTTTTACTTGGATGTGAGATATCTCATCCAATCCACGCTCATGAATGAGTAGGGTAGTGGCAACATCTGATTTTTTTTTAATTAAGTTATAGCTCTACTGTAAGTTGAGAAGATCTGAGAGAGAGAGAGAGAGACTCAGAATGAAGGATGTGGTAAGAAACCAGAAAACAAGAATAATAAAAACTGGAGTAAAAACAAAAGCACTTACTTACTCCATGATCATGACTTGCTCCAACTGAAAGAATCAAAAGAGGCTATTTTTAGAAAGATACCTAGGAACTTGACAGGTGGGAAACTCTGTAATAGTGTGTTACGTGCCAGGAATATTCCTCCATGCTGGCTAGTTTTCACAGTACCAAAGGTGCTATGCAGATCGCTGAGGGAGAAGTCACCAATAGTCCTACCCAACTGTCAACGTTCTGAGCTACAATAATGACCGATATGGCAAGATATGGCCATGGGTGCTACAGTGGCATGAATAATATAGAGGCAATCAACCACTTTTTGGATGGATTTAAGGTCTGCTACACAGGAGGAAACACATGTCTGGTACTCTAAATATAGCTAAGAACCCACAGTTGAGTAGTAACTCATAAACCCCAAGGATGGACCTACTATTATTTTGCTAAATAAACTACCCTTTAAATTGGTGTCTCTATATCCGTAGATGAGTATAGTTCTCAGACCTCATCAGAGCAGTTTCTTGATGCAATGAACAAGGGTTAATGTAGACACTTACAACTGCTCCAAGCACACAGAATAAGTGACTGTGGAGTGTTCAGTCACTATGGGACATCTATATCACACACACCTCAAGGCTCAGGGATCATCACAAAAGAAGAGGCAGAAATATTCTAAGAGCCAGAGGTTGGAAAAGATTGGCCCAAAGTAGTGTCTTTTGAATAGGAAAAGACTACTGCACTCATCATCTGCGGTTGCCTACACTAGATCTGCATGAAATCAAGCCAGCCAATTTCCAGCATGGAGGGTGAAGGGTTTTGAAAGCCCCACCAGTAACTGAGGAATTACTGACAGTTAGTAGCTTCTGGGAAAGGGAGACTAAGTCTCCTTTAAGAGTGTGACTTCAGGTAGGTTGACCATGTTCCAGTGGATGGTCCCACTACCCATAAGTTCACAGACAGCACAACCCAGAATCAATGGGCTGTATTAAAGAGGGTGGGGAGCACAAGATTGGGAATGGGTTGGGGGTGGGGTGGATCTGGAAGGAGTGGTGGATAAATATGATCAATATACATGGTATGTATGTATAAAATTCTCAAAGAAAGCAAGTATTTTCAAAAGACGAAAATGGGTAAGCAGAGGGTATTGCAAGTACCCATCATTTATTACATCTTGTCTGGAGCATAAACACATAGAGCAGAAGGTTGGAATGTTCATCGAGATCAGGAGGCTAAGTCTATCAAAGGCATGGATAAAGAGCTTGCATTGGGTCTGAGTAGCTGTTTATAATTCTGTTGCCATAAACTGTATCAGGGGAGAGGCACCCAGAATTACCCCAATGCTAAGATTATAAAGAGAAAGGAGTCAGGGAGACCCTTTGACAGACAATCCTGTGGGAAGACAGCCATGACTATCTGAGCTCAAGGTGGAGTGAGGTGAACATGAGAAACAGTGAAGGGCCAAGGAGGTTCTCAGAGTGTCGTGTGGATAACCCCAGGTGAGCTCGTTCTACTGAGAAACATGGAGTTCAGAAAGAAACATCACAAAATACAGGATAAAACAGCAAAGTGAAAGTACAACTGCTTTGTCGTTGTGCATGGGAATCTGTGCCCTATGCCTGCGTCCTCTGGGTTTCCAGCTCTCAGGTGTGTTACACACGGTTTAGTGTAGATACTGATGGACAGCACTGTACTGTGGATAATGCTGACGGTGGCAGACACTGGACTGTTCCACACAAATAAGTGAGGACTTCAGGTTACGGCTCTGATAACCTCCCATGATCTACGTGCATCCTGACAGGACTTCGGAAGTGGAGAAAAAGGGAGCTGATTTGTCCCAGCCCAGAGTACACCCCGGGGAGGCTATCACGCATGAGAACAAAGCATTCCCTTTACTGTGTAAGTCAGGAGGATTGGTGGTTTAACAGATTAGGGTCTGCAAATGTCTTTGAATAGCTTAAGTGTGTAGTGAATCAGCCAGATATGGCCGATCTTCTTGCAGGATCTGTTCTGCCCCACGGCTTGTTTGAGCTTTAATTCATCTGTCTGGCACCGATTTGGATGGGCCTGAACTTCAACCTTTTTTGACAAAAGTATAAATGAATAATTAGAGTCTTGTAGCAAATCACCCTGGCCTTCAATCAGATTTAGTCTGGTCTGTCTTCAGTCAACTCAGGAAAAAAAATGGACTTCGGAGCCAAACAATCCTAGGTTTGAAGTCTGGTGCCCCAGTTACCAGGCTGGAGAACACATGTACCTTAACTGACCTGTCTGTGCCCTTTCCTCATCACCAAATGAAGGCTAAGTTTCCAGACTGGAGGCATCCAACAGAGGATCACCTCCCACCTCTCCACCCACTGCAAGAACTGTGACCAATAACGAGATGTAAGAGCCAACTTCCAGCAGGCCAGGCTTGTCAAAACGCCTCACACGAGGAAAGGAACGCCTGCTTTGGAAAGAGCTTTAAGGAGAAAAATCACTTCTCACTTAAGCAAATGTGAATATGTTTAATACTTGATAGGTTAACGAAATGGCTTCTAGAACTGTTTTAGAAAAATCCTGACGGGAACAGCACAGAAATTGCAAAGCACTGGCTTCCACTGACCTGCTGGCTGAGGCCCCCCACTCACCCCATGGACTTTTGGCTTGGAGATTAGCTGTGGCCATTTCGTTTCAAGTCACACTTTCCTGTTGAGAACAGGGTGGGGGACTGTGAGCTAATGCACTTTGCAGGATACCTTCCTGTTTGGTTTTCCATTTCTATCTCAGTGTGATCTCAGATATTTTACTATTTCCTGTACGAGCTCTCACCAGTCCTTACAAGGTGGTTGTTAATCAAACTTACTTAGGCAGTGACCCTCGAAGGCGTTGGCATCTGGTCAGTTGTGTGACGTTAGGCACATTAATGATTCTCCTTGGTCCTCAGTTGAGAAGATAAATATAATAGGATTAATAGGCTTAATCTGAAAATGAATTATTGGGAATCTACGTAAGTTAAACCAATTAAAATGACTTGCTGGATGACATGTACAGATTCACTAGCACAGAGTCCCCTTCTCAACTTCCTGTCCTGAAGCAGCAGATTCACGGTTCACACTCGAACATGACACATGTAGTGTTTTCTGCACACCAACCCCATCTTCTCAAGGGCCTACTGAGTTAAGAGCTACGATCAGCTCCATTTTACACAAAAGGAAACTGAGGCAGTCAGAAGTAAGGACTTGGCAGAACGTCACTTACATGGAAGTGGGGGTCAAGTCCATGAAGTTGGATGGTTCTGTACATCTGTGATACATACATTTTTGTGTAAGAAGACTCTCAGGACAGTCAGAGTGCAGGACAGACATCTCCAGCTTGCTTCACTTTGGCCTCTTTGCTCAGGTATTAACACTAGATTCAAACCAAATCAGATAAAAGGGCTTTCCAAGCATCTTCTTGCTAATTCTCTTAACCAAGATATCAGAGAAACACAAAATGATTGAGTCTAAACTTGTACTGTACTCCCATCTGAGTGTGCCTCAGACCCTTTTGCCTCGTGAACTCCACACGGAGAAAGCAGACGTGGCTTCTGATGAGCTGCCCATGCTCTAGTTCTTTCTGCTAAAATAATGACTTCATGTGGAATCATGTACCAGGCTTCACGGTTTACCGTAGGCTTTCTCTAGCAGGTGCATGTGAACTCTGAAAATCTGCTCTAAATTTGCTGGCACATGCATAGGTTCACATATAAAGTATTTTAACATATGTAGTGTACATTCTTTACTGGAGACTCACATCACACTAACTCACATCAACAAATTAAGACAATGTCATACAATCCTGTTCACCCTCACCTGGGTCCTATACCATATAGCTTACCACTTCCGTGCCCGTCCACTCAGGTCCTCAGTAGGAAAAAGAACACTGCCATTTTCTGATGAGGAACAACACTTTAGTCCTGTCTTTGTTTTTTCCTTCCATGACTTTCCCGGGACTCTCCTTCCTGCTCAGCTCCTCACATCAGGCTAGAGGAATTCTGTGAAGCTACATGCTTATCTGCGGTCCATTTTCAGCCCATTATACTGCGCTAACATCATTCAGAAGCAGAATGAACAGCCCCTCTCTAGAGTAGCCAGCCTTGACAATTCAGTAGGAAGTTCTTTCCACATTACTTTTCCCTCTTACATCTGGTCTTTCACTCAGAAACCTAGAGTACAAGATTCATTAATCCTTCACCAGCACTTCATCTCAGATACTGCCTGCTTCTTGGTGAAGGATCTGTTTGGTTTGGTTTTTCCCAACTCTTGAGGCCATTTGCTAGAGACGGGGATATAGGGACTGTGTAGAGTGGTTACCTGGGAACTTCTTAGCACCTTGGGGATGGGTGAGAAAGGATACTGGTGGAGGAAGAAAGGACATAGACTAGCTAGCACTGCCGGAAGGCATCATGGCCAGGAAAACTGGAGCTCCAGCGGACTCAGAGCCCTTCAGGCAGAACGCAGAGATTTGATGGAGATTGGAAATTAGGACCAGGTTGCCTGGACAGCAACCTCTGGGTTGTCTTTTTGTGTTTGTTTGTTTGTTTTGTTGTTGTTTTGTGTTTTTTTTTTGTTTGTTTTTTTGCTGGTATACAAGCAAAGTTTTATTTTTCTTTCTTTTTTCTTTTACCTCATGATCACCATTTCCAGTTAATATCTATTCAACATAAAGGATAGAGTAGGTATTTGAAGACTAGACTGAGAAAGGGCTGGGAGCAACTCAAGGTTAACAACATGTTCAGTATGTGTGAGGCCCTGGGTTCAGTCTCAGTTAACAAATAGATCTACACACACACACACACACACACACACACACACACACACAGAGAGAGAGAGAGAGAGAGAGAGAGAGAGAGAGAGAGAGAGAGAGAGAGAGAGAGAGAGAGGAGGCAAACTGTACTGGGACTCTTCCACAGGGACTGCTAGATTCCCCAGGAACTTGCTGCGCTTGCTAACTTTGAAGGAAGTGTGAATCCACTTAGCCCAAATTCAGTCCCCAATAGCTTTTAAGCAGAGGAATGCAGAACACAAAAGAAATCAATGCAGTTTATAATTTCAGAACTACGTGGGCTTTGGTGCACATTGGGAATGAATTTGGAGAAGCTCAATGCGCCGTAGGAAAAACAGGAAGATGTCCCAGTACAGTTGGCTTAGGCCTCAGTGCTGCCAGGCCCAAGAATGCACACGGCAGGGGCCTGAGGACAGGGCAAGAGGGAGGGCTGTCCAGTCTTCTAGCGCCAGTTTGGAGGAGACGCCATTGGCCAGGCTCCCCTTATAGAAACCAGGCTGCCAAAGAAAAATTATATTTCCTCTCATTTAATTATGTGGGTTTTGAGTAAATTAAATGCACCAAGAGGCTGGCAGCCAATGTCTACAAAGGAGAATTCCCAGATTCCTCTGTTTTCTGTTGGTCTGTGCTTCCTTAAAAACAGACAACGGGCTGTGGAAAATGTGGTAAAAGTTTTAACGTTCATGCTCAAAGGAAAAACATCTTCACTTTACGTTGGCCAGACACACCTGGTAAAGCCAGGACCAGCTGAGCGACGAGTCACTGGGCCAAAAGCAAGCCAAGCTGTCGACTGAGCCCAGCAAGCAATGACCTGGAAACAGAAAACAAAGCGAGGGGATGTCGGCTAAAAGATAGGTTTGGTTTCTTACGTTAAAATAAATAGGTTGAGTTGACAAGAAACAGGTTGCTGAACTTCAAAGAAACGTTCATGGAACCATCCCAAAGCACCGAGTGTTGGCTTTTATTATAGGAATGCCTAGAACACAGGGGGAAAATGGAAAGTAGTAAAAACTGTTTTATGTCAAGTAGGGAAATATTTATTCCAAACTCTCTCAAGTCCTTTGAGAAGCTGACTAGAGAAAAAGGCAGGAAATTGGGAAGCATGGTGACCCATTTAAGTCTTCTGAATCTGCTGGAACGGAATCGACACGTTGTTCTTCTGTTGATCCTGGAACCCTGTAACCCTAGAGTGCGAAAAGAAGTGTGCCTGTAGGTAAAGAAGAAAATTCTACACTGAGCTTTAAGGGAATAAATCTCTTTGTTTGGAACAGACACTTCCCAATAGGTCTTGATGGTCATGTCGGAAGACCAAAGAAAGCAGGTATGTGAAGCTGCTTGCCAACCAGTCAGATAACACCACACAGCCCTGGATCCACAGTGCTCACCTTTCAGTCCCTACGTCCGGGAGAGCTCAACCTGCTTCAGAATTCATACAAACTGTGAAGGCCGCAACAGGCTTCCCCAGCATTAACTCCCCTCACCAGCTCTTGGGCCCCACTACACTGTGAACAAGACAACCCTTGTTCTGGAAAATCTATTGCCTCTTGCCAACACATACACACATACAAAAACACAACTGTTGGGCAAATAAATCTTTCCAGAGAAAATAAGATTCCTTTCCAATTCAGTCAACTGTACTGAGCTGGAAAACGAAAAATGTTATTTTTCCAGGATGAAGGGAAAACAAGACCTCTCCTTGTTTACCCTTAGGGCTCATTTCAAAAGAAGGTCAGTTTAATGCCTTCGTTTAAAAAAAAAAAAATCTCGAGTGTTGTTTAGCAGGGGACACTCGGTCCCTTTCAGGCTGGGAATCACACATTGGTGCTTTGTGCTTTTCCCTCTGACCTGAGATGCACATGCAGGACTGAAGTCCCTGTTACTCTAGAGACGGCCACAGTGTCAGAGCAGGAAGGACAGAAGGGCAGAGTCTGGCGATGAAGGATTCTTTGCTCATGGTAAACCTCCCTGTTCAGTCTTTCCTGTCCCTGAGTGTATAAGATGAAACTAATGAATTAAGACCACACTTCCCATCCTCATTTTCTCCACATTTCTTATCATTTGAGGACATGGACCATCCTATGGGAATGTGAAAAGACAGCTAGTAACAAGGTGTTAGTCCAGGAGCCTGGGTAGAAGCTACACTAATACCATGTTCCTGAATTGCCTGGCATTTCTTTAAAAGTGAACCCCAGTAAACTGAAGTTACAGTGAAGGTTTTGACTTCCTAATTCAACATAGAGCATTTTTCATACAGTTATTGACTACTAAAAAAAATCTGATAAAATAAAATAATTTAAAAATGGTAATCTGGGCTCAGAGAACATTGAAAAATGAACATCTTGTAAACATACTCTCTATATAATTACTTCAAAACAGATTCATAGACTTGCAATAGACCCAAGGAAAGTCACGTGAGTACCCTCCCACCAAAAGTAGACATCCTTTGTCATAAGGGCATTAGATATGTCAGAGAAAGGTGACAATGTCATATTGTCATAGCTTTCCTAGTGCTTGCCTTACCCAATATGTGGCTGCCATATCTTGATGATGTGAGAAAGCCAGGAGAGTCTGCTTGAGGGGTATCAGGCATTTATTAAGATATTAAATAGAGAAACACACTCACGAGCACAGAACCAAGTAAACAGCTGAAGTCATCCTCTGTTCTGTCCAGGAGCAAATGCACCTGGCCAACTGGTGTTCGATCATGCCAAGAAGAATGTGACCCCTCTCCTTTTAAGAGGTCAAGTATGCAGGCAAGAAGCACTGCCTCTTTTGGGCTTTATAGCCCAAGGTCATGGGCAGAGCAAATACCACTACATCTTATAAAATTTTGGTGTTGGTATTCTCCCCCCGCAGCCTTATTCTCAGTTGATTCCAAAGAGAGCAGTGTGATGTATGGCTGCCGGGCAGCGGTGCTGCATACTAGCCAAGCCAAACAGAAAAGCTGATTCCCCTCTCCCATCTGCCCATGGCTGGTATGGTTTGCATCCTCTCAGGTGCTTGAAAGACTTCTAATTCATTTCAGGATAAGCGTTGTAAGGCCCGAGGGGAAGATGCCAGTAGACCCCCTCCAGGTGCAGCTAAAATTGTTCTGTGGGCCCCAACCTCAGAATATTCTCAGGCCCAATCCAGATTTTTCCAAGGAATAGAAAGGAGAAGCATTTGCAAAGACAGCTTGTCAGATATCAACCAATCCCTAATGAATATGCCATTGAAACTCACTTCTAACAACTCGAGAATGGCCCAGACAGACTTGGTCCTTCTAATTCATCTTCTTTGATGGCACTTCTCCTGAGAGGCTCCCGGGGCCCACAGTGGAGTAGGACTTTGCCTTTAATTCTCCAGGGCAACCCCAGGAGGGGACACTTTGAGTTCGGTCTTAGCTTTATTTCCCCACATCCCTCAACCAAACATGTGGCACCTTGGGCACTAGGGTCTTACCATCTAGTCCCACATTGCAAGCGACAGCGGTAGCAGTTGACTTTATTATCTTAGGTGCCCCTAAGGCCTCTGTGGCCAGCAACTCCTAGGGAGGTATCCCACCCTGAGTGCTGAGACTCTTCTTAACCTTATGGCTCTGGGGAGTCTGTTTCCACTCTGACCTGATACCCTTGTTCACTCTTTAGCATTTACAGGCTCAGGCTGTTGCACACTTCTCCCAGTCACCTTGGTAGGCATCATTTGTACCTTGCCCAGCCAACCCGTAAAGCTCCCAACTCTTGGCCTTTGAACCCTTTGTGAACTAATTTCCCGTGCTTGCTCTTTAGGGTGCACTCACGTGTCTCTCCTGTGTGCTTCCAAACCCACAAACCACTCAAGGGTTAACATTATATGTCTAGATAACACAGTGTACAGAGGCTGGGCAAGACAATGGCCCAAAATCCCAAGCCCCCCCCCCCCCCATAAACTAATGGCAGTGTTACTCAGATAACCTTGACCGGAGCACTCTGAAAGTCAGTAGTCATTGCTCCAAGCAAATGTCAGGTGATTACAGACGTTCACTGCTGAGAAAATATGAAAGTCAAACATAAGCAAAGTCTAACCCAGCGTGGGAGGATTTCTGCCATTACTATCAGTTGTTTCCTTCACAAATCAATGTTGGGTACGGTAGTAGCCCGGAGAGGAGGTACTAGCCTCAGCTGACAGTCCACAGTCCTCGGTCATTTTCTCTGGGACCTTCCACTTCCATTTCCTTCCTCCTCCCGTGGACCCTCGTGCCTTTCCCCACCCCTGGTGAACTGGGTGGGGCTGGCTCCTGCAGCTCAGCCTTGTCCAGGGCCAAGGGAGTGGAGGCTCTGCTCCCTGGTGCTGCACCCTCTGCTCGGGCTTCGTCCCTGAGCTGGAGAGGCTCTGTGTTGGCACTGTGACTGTAGCTGCGGTTGTTACCTCTCTACATACCACACACCCCGCCCCTGGAGTAGACTGTGCCTAGGCAACCCGTCTCCACCCCTAGCATAACCTCTCGAAGGAGAGAAAAGAATTCGCTTAGTCTGGCGGAATAGTTGTTCGTACCGAAACAGGCTTGGTCTGCTGTATCTGTATTCCTTTATCAGGCACTCCTTCTGTGAACCTCTCTTCCAGCTTCAAGGCCTCCCAGAAGGTCCTTCGAACAGAGTTCGGCTTTGTGTCTTTTTTTTAACATTTAGGAATAAAAATAAGTAGATAAAAACTTAGGAACTCAGGCTCAATACAAATCTTGCCACTTTTGCCTTTGAGCAACTGCGAAAGACCTCACCTGCCTCACCCTTCTCTTGTCTCCTCTAGGCTGCTTTCCCATTTTACGGACATACCTTGTCTACGTCTCGTAAATCCTCCAGAGCTTCTCATCCTTTACAAAGATCCTGCCTCACCAAAGGGCTCGATAAAGCCACTAGAGCGCCACGCCAGTCTCTGGATCCTTGCTAAATCCAGTTCTCATGAAGTATCTGGTGAACACAGTCATATCCAGCCCAGTGAACTGGGCATCATGTGTTGATTTCCTTATACCTAGTTCCCTCAGTACCCAGTACCTCCTCTATGGTCCTCCAGCCCCTAATATCCATGGACACCTTCACTAGTAATGGTCAAGTACCTCTTATGACTCCTACAAGCCTGTCTATCAGAGACTGGTTCCCTGTAATGTCTCAGGGTATGTAATTCTGTGTCTCAAGGGTGGATGTGTGGTTACGTTGCTCACTTTCTCTGTTTCTGATACATGTAGACTGATCCCACCCATCCCTGCATCCCATAGCCTCATAAGCCAACAGAGATTCTTGCATCATTTGTTTACAACCTTTCCCCAGTGCTAGAACTGTGGTACTGAATTCGCTCTGATATCACGGTCTCCTACACTGGGACCATGGTGAGTGTCTGTCTGACTTCTGGAGCCCTTTATCAAAGGGCATGCCTGAGTGTCTTGTGGCCTCCGGTTTTCACTCTTTCTTTCTGCCACCTAACTCCTCCTATGGGATCCAGGCCATGGGGTTCCAGGAAGGACTTGTTAATACAGATCTGATTTGTATCATTACCCTCCAGCCTCCCAGGTGTGAGAAGCAGCAAGCCACCGCCTCTGTTTCATTCTCCTTTCTGCTCAGTTTTTCTGCCAGTTCAGAGATGAACATGGAGGGTGCTAGCCATGTGCCATTTTCTTTGTGACCATCCCTTCTTAAACATGTATCACTCTGGGCAACCATCTCAGCCTCAGAAGTACTTTCTGTTACCCATAGCAACGACCAGGCAACCTCTGCGGCTGATTGTCGATCGATCTTCTTGTCTCAGAGTAAAATCTGCTCTAGATCTTCAATTGTTCCCAGGGCTGCTTTGTATTCACATAGTAGACCCCACTCATCAAGGAGTTGGACCCTTCCTGCTTCATAGGAAACTGCTACCCTGGGGTGGCTCCTATAGATGCTCATCTTTTTAGTTATGCATCTCGCTACTCAGGCCACGGTCACTATCTCCAAAGGTGTACACAGGAACATGTCCAATGGGGGATGAAAGCCATGTCAAATTTACTCTACAGACATCCCACCTTTAGGACCACAGCTTCAGCGGCTTGTCTTATTCCCCACATGAGCAACAACATTTCTCTTTCCAAAATCATCCTCTGTTTTGTCATATAACGCCAGCTAAGCCAAGTGCTCTAAAAATCCCTTGGGGGAGTTATAAACAAAATCTACCCTTCCTCCTGAGGGCCCAACTACAAACCAAAGTAAAATGTCACCCAAATTCTCTCTGGGGGACCAATGAGTTTATTGGACTAGTTGAAAGAGCAAAAGGTGGCCGAGAGCAGCTACACTGTAGAGTCTGCATCTGCATGGATAAGGACCCTTCATGGCAGCACAGAAGGCATTCGCCTCCCTAGGCCTTCCAGCCTAGATTTATATCTCAGTCTCTCCCTCAGGACCATGTGTAATTAGGGAAGAATTGCAAGCAGCTGGTTGGGAGGCATGGGTGGATACTCAGGTGAGAGTCCCATGACTTTCCTGGCCCTCTCCCCTACCTTCCTTGAGGGAATGTCAACAGTCAACAGTCCCAGCTGTGATGATCAATTGACAGTGGCCCAACTGAGCTCATGGAGATGGTGACAGTTTGTCTCTGAGGCTAGTCCTGTGTATCACACATCTGCTGTGTCTCACGTGTAACCTATATGATTCCATCTAATGGTAATAAAATCTCTGAAAGGTAATTATTACTAGTGCGCATGTGTGATGTCTATTAGGGTGAGCACACACCAAAGCACAGATGTGTAGGTGGGAGGACACGTACCAGAGTCAGTTTGCTCCTTCTGCTGAAGGCTCCTGGGATCAAACTCAGGCTACCAGATCTGCACTGTAGGCAAGTGGTTCTACGCATGGAATCATATTCCTGCCCCACCCCCATCAGTACTGCAAAAAGAATAATGGGTGAAACTAGAGATCATCGTTTTAAGTGAATGCCCTTGTGGTTTTGTGTTTTGCAAGTGTTTGCCTATTATAGCCTAACTGGTCTTCATTAAGAGCCTCTTGTCTCCATCATCTGAGTGCTGGGATTACAGGCATGCCCAGCTCCTCTGTGTCCTGGATCTCGCTCTGTAGACCAGGCTGGCCTTGAATTCACAGAGATCCGCCTGGCTTTGCCTCCCGAGTGCTAGGATAAAAGGCATGCACCACCACG
Organism: Peromyscus californicus insignis; assembly: GCF_007827085.1. Lineage (NCBI taxonomy): Eukaryota > Metazoa > Chordata > Mammalia > Rodentia > Cricetidae > Peromyscus > Peromyscus californicus. The sequence continues at coordinate 47,121,553 of NW_026294413.1, forward strand.
GCCCAACCCTCTGTGTTCTTGTTTAAGTTAAATGCCAGACGTTTTAACTTGTTATTGCTATCGAGTGTGGCATCTTGCTTTTCCATGTCTTACAGTCATTGCATGCTCAATGTCCTCTTACATATGCCCGTTAACTGTTTACTCTGGGTCCATGGGCATACTATGTACAAAACCTGTCAGCTTAGCTGTTCCCTGAGCATCTTATTTTCCCCTCTGTGTTTCCAGCACTTACCTCAGAATTTGTGGTAATCATCAGCGGCATATGATGGTGAGAATTCCTGCCTGTTCTCCATCTGAAGAAGAATGTACTCTAGGTTTCTCCACCAAGGATGTTTGCAGAGGGAGATGGAATATAACATCTTCCATTGAAGGAGATTAAGGGAAGCAATGCTTTCAACTCACTTGCTAAAAGGTTCACTATTTTTCAGTCATAAATAAGCAAAGAATACATCAAATACTTTTCTACATTAATTGAAGTTAACATGAGTTTGAAAAGTTAATTTAGTAATGCCCTGAGTCGTGTTGGCAGAACGCAGAATGATGACTCATTCGTTAGACAGTTAGATTTAATTAGCTAATATTTTAAAAGCTTTTTTGCACGTTTACTTGAGTAAGGGAAGCTGCTTATAATTTTAGTTCTCTTTTAACACTGCGTGCTTCTGATTATAGCGATACCATAAAATGAACTTGGCAGCTCTCAGTCTTTGTCTTTTTTGGATAACTTAGAATACAGCCAGGAGTCTGTTTTTCCTCAAGAGTGCCATAGCACTCACCTGTAAACACAGTTGGGCCTGTCATTTGTGAGTGGAAGGGAGGTTCTTTATGTTTTAATGACTTTAAGATTTACTGCACTATCCAATCTCCCTAGTTCTTGTGCCAACTCTGGCATTCTCTATTTTTCCATTTTGTGTATACTTTCACAATTTTAGTTCATGAAACCTGGCTATGTTAATGTTCCTCAAATGATCCTAGTGCTAGAGAATCCAAACATCTTAGGAAACTTGAAAGTGATAACTTAAAAGGCTATCTCAAACCCTATGTCCCAGAAGTAATTATCTCCATGCATATATATAGTTATAATTTTATAGCAGACCTACCTCTCTTCGCATAGAGAATTATAATAGCATAAAGTTTAACAGTCACAACATAGACTGTAGTTAACATGCACAGATACTGATAAAAGAGTCACATTCGTGTATAGAGGGGAAATGGCTGCTGAAATAGCCACATGGTAAGTACATGGAGAATCCTGCATGTTTTTCTCTTCAAATTACTATCACAGCATTTTTGCATTTAGTGATAAGACCTTTCCCACAGGATTCTGCACTGAGAGTCGGAGCTCTTTTTGTGTGTCACTGCAGCGATTCTGGTTTCTGGTATCTATTCTAAGCGAATGAGATGTTTCCCAGGTGAGTAAATAATGCCTATGAGGTACTACCTACAAACACTGTTCTCCAAGCAGCATACATTTTGATTACGGAACCCTCCCTAGTCCCTTGCAAAGGAGATGGCATCGATCCCATTTTACAGTTAAGAATTTACTGGAACAATGGGGGAATAACTTGCCAAAGGCTTTAGAAGGCAGCCTGCCAGATTCAGATGTGGGCTCTGTCTAATATCAACACCTCATGTATTTCCAGTGTACCACACTAACAATAAGCAGAATGAAGATTCTACACCAGAGAAGGCCAAAACACGAAAGCCCAAAAGAGCTATGGAGAACCTGCCGTCCCTTGGCTGTTCTTCTAGACACAGGGCGTTGTGATAGGAACTGGGCTTCAGCAGCTCCTTAGCAAGCTTCCTGCCTTTTACACCACCACCAAAGAGCTAATCTGCGCTGTGTGTGCAGTGGGTGGGCAGAAAAGCAGACGCACAAGGAAAAAGGATCCCAGAAGCTCTCTCTGCAAAGTTGGGGAAAGAGACGGCAGGATGGGTGGCACTCGCTTTAACAGACCCAGAAGATTCCAGGGAGGGAGAGAGAGGGAGGGAGGGAGGGGGCCTGGCAGCACAGAAGGGAGGAAGGGAGGGAAGGAGGGAGGGAGGGAGGGAGGGAGGGAGGGAGGGAGGAAGGGAAGGAGGGAGGGAAGGAGGGAGGGAAGGAGGGGGGAGGGAGGGAGGGGGAGGGTCTGGCAGCACAGTGCAGTTTAGCCCTGCTTAGAAAATGGGTCCCCGCTAAGAGCTACCAATGAGGAGACAAGGGTTCTCTGTGGGCTGACCAATTACAAGGAGGCTCGGCTGACTTGGCCCCACGCTGAGCGCATACACAGTGCAGGCCAATGTCTGAAGGAGTTTAGTGGCCACCGAGGAGGGTTAGCAGTTCCCCTGTCAATCAGAGCTGCCCTGATCACCCTGGCTGCTGGAGAGAAGCTGGGTAGGGCAGGCCTGAGTATCACTCTCTAGTTAAGGTCACATAAACAATTAGAACGGATCCTGGTTGGTTTGAGGATACCTGCCATTTTTATTAACAAATGTGTCAATCAAACAGAATTATAATCCAGTCAGAGAAAGAAGGCAAGATAGGGTTTTTTTTTTTTGGTTTTTTTTTTTTTCTGGTGACCCTTATTAGGAAAAAAAGAAAATCCCAATTAAGAATTTTTGATGGCACCATTTTTCAGATATTACCAGTCCTGTCCATCCCACCCCGCTCCCCGCCAGAAACAAGTTTGCTCTGGAGAAGGCTGCATCACACATCAAAAACAAAACCACATTTATGTCTCTCATGCTTAGGGTGTGTGTGTGTGTGTGTGTGTGTGTGTGTGTGTGTGTGTGTGTGTGTGTGTGTGTGTCTGTGTCTGTCTGTGTCTAAGTCAGTGAACAACCTTGGGTTTCATTCCTCAAGCATCATCCATTTTCTTTCTTTTTTCTTTTCTTTTTTTTTTTTTTATCTTTTGCCACAAGGTCTTTCACTGGTCTGCAGCTCACCTAGACTAGGCTTGCTGGCCAAAGAAGTCTAGGGGTGTACCTATCTTTGTCCCTCTACCTCCCCACGACAGGCATTGCAAGCAAACACCAGCATGCCCAACTTTTTAAAAACACGGCTTCTGGGAGTCAAACTCAGTCCTCTTGCTTGAAAAGCAAGCAATTCGCTGACTGAGCTACCTACCATGTCCACGTCTTAATTTTAAGTTCGAAACTTTTGTTTCACATGTAGCGCAGACACAGAAAATTGCACAGACTCAAAATGTACAGCTCCATAAATTTTCACACACACACACACACACACAAAAAACCCTCCATGTAGCCAGCACCCAAATCAAGAACCAGAATTCTTGCCTGCACCCGAAACTCCCTCTTGTCTTGTTTCGACCACTATTCTTATTCCCAAGTAGTCACAGTTCCGACCTCTAACAGCGAAGTCCGCTTTGCCTGTGGCAGAACATAAATGGGACCATTCAGTGGCTACTCCCTGTTCTCTGGTTTGTCTGTCTTCTGTCTGTGAGAATCGTCCATGTTCTTGCAGGGAGCAATAATTGAGACTCATTATGATACAGGATGCCCTTGTAGAATGTATTACAAATCGTTCACTTCATCTTCTGTTGGTGGGCATTTGGGCCATATCCAGTTTGGGTGACATGAATAGCTAGCTGTCAACTTGCTTGATCATTCTTAACGTGTTCCTACCAAAAGCCATACCAAATATGAATGCGGAATGCAAAGGCTAATAAATTGTCACTGCCTATGGAAAGCAAAAATAACATTCTTTTTCCTGCTCTGAAAATGTGAAGATACCATGTAATCCAATGGTATACCAAATCAGGAAACTATATGCAATTTGCTGCATAAAGCTCCCTCACTAGTCAGTAAGAAAGGAGATGCATGGATGCATGGATGTGAAAGCAGAGGAACTGGGTGGATTTCACCCCGTGCTGTTAGCAAAGCTTGATAACTGCTTGTGAAATGACAAGACAACACTCTTAGCATTAACATAAACTGTGGGGTAGGTGGCAAGTGGCACAGCTTTTTGTTTCCGGAAAGAATTCAGGCAGATCACCTCTGCTCCCTCATGCTGTGCTCAGGACTACCACTCTGTCCCAGCCACAGAACACGCTGGGCTCCTGACTGAGCTGAGCATCTCCAATGGTCCTCCTCAAACAGTCAAGCTCAGCCTCTCAGGATGCCCAACATGTGACCAGGAAGGCTGTGGGAGGAACTGAAGCCTTGAGGTGGGAGGCATTCTATTAATACCTTCCATGTTTCAAGTCCCCTGTCTCTGCAGTACTTTAAGCGCTCTCGCTGACTCATGCTGGCATGCAGAGAAATGTCACTTTGGAGATGGGCTCTCACATGTTCAGTTTCCCGGGCTTCATCAGGGGCTCCTCTGTGGTGATGATGTTCGAGAAACTGATGGACTGATGGAAGTGCACTCGTCTCCAAATGCCGCACACTCTCTCAGCAGGAAGGCTTTCTGGGTATCACAGAAACAGGCCACTTCCACGTAGGAGCCCTTGGGCCTTCTGAGCTATCTGCTGAAGCCCTGGATTCCTTCTCATTGTTTTCAATGTGCTAAATAAAATGCATAGAGTTACAAAGGAAATAAGCACAATCACATTTGCTCTGCAGACTGTGAGCACAAAACAGACAAACGCTGTGGTAGTAACATGTGTACTTAATCCTTTGAGAATATAGTGTTCAAATATTTTCCATCCTGTCGTGGTAGCCACAGACACTGCTAATACTTCTGTGGCCTACTGTGTATAGCCATGGGGGGGAATGGAATTTTCTTTTAGAAGTCAGTAAAAACTTAGATATGCCACCTTTTCCCTGTTTCAATTCAGAGGCCCTCAGCATTCTCTTCCTGCTTCGATGCCTCAAAAATGGTTCCTAGACTAGTTACACACAAACATGCAGTCATTCTAAGACATTGCCTCCCTAGAGTTCTTTCTATCTCATGCTATAGCATTATCACATTATGAAGCCATTATTTCTGATATACATTGTTAGAAATGTGCTCTAGTCTTTTTCTTGGTATTTTTATATAAGTAAAGTACATGCATTAAAACTTGAGTTTTTGTTTTTGTATTTTACATTCTAGAGTGTGTGTGTGTGTGTGTGTGTGTGTGTGTGTGTGTGTGTGTGTGATGTGGGTATGATGTCACGTGTGTATAGTGGGGTGTGTGTGTGTGTGTGTGTGTGTGTGTAGCGTCCTGTGGGTGCGGTGTCATGTGTGTATATAATGGGGACTGTGTGTGTGTGTGTGTGTGCATGCCATAGCCTGCATGTGGAGGTCAGAGACAATTTTCAGGAGTCTGCTGTCTCCTTCCACTATGCGAGTCCCAGGGATTGAACTCGGGTCGTCAGGCTTCGTGGCCAAGCCCCATTTCCTGATGAGCATCCCGCCAGCCAATAATCCATTTTTGAATGTGAGTAAAGGGCTATTTCACTCACATAATACCGAGATGGATTCTGAATCAGCAGAGTGAGGTCTGCTGATGCTAGTTAATCTAAGACTTGGTTTTTATTGTTAATTCTGTGTGTCTGTGTGGGCGCAAGCACCTTTGGAGTCCAGAAGAAAGTGGTCCATGGAGCTGGAATGGGTGCTGGCTGCTGAGCCCAGGTCCTCTGCCAAAGCCAGAAGGGCTTCTAAGCACCGAGCCACCTCTCCAGCACAGGGTCCGGTTCATTTTGTCCCTACCTTTCTGCAACTCCTAGGCATTAGCTGGACTGGATTTCAGTCAGGAAGCGCTGGTTTCAAGATGTCCTCGTTGGCCTCTAGTTTCTAGCTGAGGAGGAAGTGTATGCAGGCTGGCATGGGCCGGCATGGTTGGTCAGCATGCTCAGCAGTGGCCCCATGAGTGGGCTGTGTGGGCAGGTGTGGTCTCTGAGTCATCGGGCAAGTGCCTTGAAGCTTAAGGCCGGACCCCACAACCCCCACATTGTGCTTCCTGTTTCCTGTCACAGCATCCAAAATTCCACCACCGTTGGTTATTCATACTCTGAGGTCTTTCAGCTAATGAATAATTTTTCAGTCCGGTATCTGTATAAGCTTCGGAGGTGGGGCAGGTTTAGGTGAGGAGGACAGAGACACAAGGAAATGGGAGAGAATACAGACAGGCTTTATACTTTTTTACTCTGGAGAGCACCTGCTAGAAGAAATTCTTCAGCCCTTCCAAACTACCCAGGCAGCATTGAGAACCCTGGGATTGGGACTCCCCAAGTTTTATTCTTGTGTATGTCTGTGAGTTTGTGTGCAACACACATGTGTAGGTGCCAGAGGAGACAAGAAGGAAGTGTCACATCTCCTGGAGCTAGAATTACAGGGAATTGTGAGCCACCAGATGTGGGTGCTGGGAACCGAACCCCGGTTCCCTACAAGAGCAGTGAATTCTCTTAACTACTATGCTATCCATATTGGGGGATGTATTAAGGCAACTCCACATAGTTAAAAGGGAGGTTTATTTTAGGGTAACTTACAAGTAAAGGGATAGGTTACAGGATTCGGGAGAGGTGAAGTGCAGTCCAGCAGTGTTCTCTGGAGAACTCTGCTCCGTCTACCATCCAACATCCAGGATCACCAGGAACCAAGAGTGCCAGCACATCTGAATCTCGGGTCTTAAAGGCTCCCATCTCAGCCCCGCCTCAGGGGCAGGTCATAAGTAGGCGTGACAGTTACCTGAAGCCTTACTGAGGATAGTACTTCCAGGTCAAAGCTGAAACAGCGACCCACTACATATCCCCCCAACTCCAATCCTTAAACACACCTCCTCTCCCAGCCACACATGAGCCCATGAGAGATGGAAGAGAATGAGATCACCACGCAGTGTGTGGCAGGGAACACTCGTGTCACAGCTTGATGTCACCAGCCCTGTGGTCAGACTCCCTTCTCCATCTGGAGAGGACCTAGGATCTGAGGAAAAGCCGCTCTCAAGGTGAAGGCTGGAAATGGCAAAGGAAACCCAGGACTACCATCTCTTGATCCTGAATTAGAGTGGAGACTCAGCTACATGGGTGCATTTCTGTATGAAGTCTTTTTTTAAAAAGAGAAACAAATTACGTTACTTTAGTTTACATAGAATGAATCTTTGTTAGTTAGTGGATAACTTCACTGACCCTGGTCCAGGAGAGCACTGTCAATCATGTTATCCACCCCGTTAAAAGCACTTGGGAGTTGCCCTTCCTACCACTTACCCCATGGACAAACGCACCGGCGGGTCCTGGGAATTTTCATCTTCATTGCCGTTTGTGGACAGCTTGGACAAATGATTTACTGTGTTCTCCTTTCTTTCAAAGTAAATATTCACTTTTCCATCTGCTATCATTTGATATCGTTTGTTCCTTCTCAGCTCATATACTGGGAGCCTGGGCTTCAGTGTGGTGATGTTGGAAAATAATGGAACTTTTAAGAAAAAAAAAAAAAGTGCCCAGCGGTCGTGGCGCACGCCTTTAATCCTAGCACTCGGGATGCAGAGGCAGGTGGATCTCTGTGAGTTCAAGGCCAGCCTGGTCTACAGAGTGAGTTCCAGGACAGGTTTAAAAGCTATACAAAGAAACGCTGTCTCGAAAAAACAAAACAACAACAACAAAAAAAGCAAAAACAAAAAAAAATAGGTAAAGCATTATGGAGATTAGATTACTTGGGACATTGCCTCCAGAAGGGATTAAGTCCTCCTGAGACCCCAATTAGTTCTGGGGAGATCGGTTGTTGTGAAAATCAGGCCAGCCCCTCCCTGATGTCTGGCCTCCAGTTACCATGTGCTCTCACCATCAGGGGGCCATACACTGTGGGTACCTCACCAAAGCCAAGCAGAGCCTGCTGCCAAGTTCTTGGGACTCCAGAACCGAGAGCTAATTAAACTCTTTTCTTACAGATGATCTGGCATTGGGATTTTGGTACTGCAACTAAACACAGACCAAAGATCTCTTAGTCCAGGGGATACTTATATTGTACTTCACTCTTCTACAACTGGATTTGTGTGTGTGTGTGTGTGTGTGTGTGTGTGTGTGTGTGTGTGTGTGTGTGTGTGTGTAATTATGTAGAAAATCTCGATTCATGGGTGTCCTCAACATAATTCTTGATTAACCAGATTGGCTGTTTGGAAAAAATGCTCTAAGAAACAAAGTTTCTGAATCCTTCCTATGGCTCTGGGCGTTCCAAAGGAAATCATAGTTGTCTGTCTTCATTTTCTCTTTTCTTCAACTAGGAAAGAAAGAGGTATCCCTGGAAAACCAGGATAGCCTGCCACCTCATAAGGGGTAGGCTGAGTGATGGATGCCCTCAAAAAACCAGTTAGAAAGCTCTAGAATCTGTGGCTAACGGTTTATATGGTAAAAGTTTCCAAGGATTTGGCTATATTAAGGATCTTAAGAAGAAGGAATCATCTGGAATTATCTGGGTGGGCCCTAAATACCTCAAAAGAACAGTGAAGGAGCATGGGACACTCCAGAGAAGATGTCAATATGAGGTCAGAGGCAAACAGTGGAAGGATTGTAGACACAAGCCAAGGAACGCCAAGGAATCCTAGCATCTTCCAGAAGCTGGGTGGGAACTCCTTCTTCCTCATCCTGAGCTTCTGCAGGGAGCGTGGTCTGTGGACACTATCTTCAGACTTCCAGCCTCTGGAAAGGTGTGACATTTCTGCCATTTTTGGGTGTCAAGGTTGAGGCAGTTTGTTAAGAACTAATCCACTGGTTAATAGTTCAAGGCCCATAGTTTAGGTGGAGCACAAGTATTGCTAGTTGCAACATATTGGAAGTGTACAGTGTGGCCTAATAGGCTGAGAAAGGATGTGAACTCGGGTCAATCTATCACCAAAGCCCATGAAAAAAATATTACCCTGTACTGGTTTTACCATTTGACATCAAGAAGTGTTAACCTAAAATGACATCCAACTCAGCAGCTGGCTTTAAATACTTGTAGCAGTTCTTGGAGAATTTTGTATAGTTTTGGACCATATTCACCATCCTATACCCCATGTTGCTAAAATTTCTTCCCAGACACAGCAACATCTACCCCTTCTCCTGAGGTCCCAAAGGGACAAACCGAGACCCGATTCCACAGGAGTTTCCTCTGAGGAACCACGGAATGTATTGGGCTTTCCGACAGGGCATAGGTGAGGGGTTACTTACAGGATGTGGGTGTTCCTCCCTCAACTGGCTGCACCTGAAAGCCTTAGCAGCAGGTCTGAGGACTTCCCTGTTGCCACATAGACGAAGCCCCGGCTCTAGTCTCTCCCAGACTCAATATACTCTATTCCCTCCCCCAGGCCCCATGCAGAGTTTCCAAGTGGGAAAGAGCCACTAGATACTCAGGGAAGACTCTCATGACCTACTCCACCCCTCTGCTCAGATGTAACCATCAACCAGCCCAGGCGGGATGAGCTTTTGCAAGAGTTACGGCGGAACTCCTCAAAATAGCAGACGCCTGGATCAGAGGCCAATCCCTCAGGACATCCCATTCAGGCCAATTTGTAGTGCCCAAGTAGTCTTGGATGTGTAGCCTTTCACTGAAGTATGGTCAACTCACCAGAGGCTACAGTCTTAGAGAAAACTGACCCTCCCTCTCCTGAAGCTGACAATTGCCAACAGTTCCTCGGCTAGGGGTGGGATACTGTGCCCACATCCCTCTCCGTGCTGGGATTTGGACCTGCTATGACTTCCATAGGCCTTATGCTCATTGTCACAGCCACTGTGAGTTCATACACACAGTTTGCCTTCTGTGTCCAGAAGAGAGTTCCCTGTCGTCATCCATGGCCTCTGGCTCTGACACTTTCTGCCCCTTCTTCAGGATCCCTAAGCCACCCGAGGAGGATTTCAGCGTATATTTCACCAACCCAACAGAGTTTCTTTTTCAATTTTTCTTTTATTGAAAATAACTTTTTTCATACAATATGTTCTGATTATGGTTTTCCCTCCTGAAACTCCTCCTACATCCTCCCATCAGAATCCATACCCTTTCTGTCTTTCCTCAGAAAACAAACAGGCAGCTAAAGAACACCATATAAATAAGATAAAAGTAAAAACAGATTCAAATAGGACAAAGCAAAAAGACAGGAGAACCAAAGCAAAAGTGGAAGAAACGCATACAGGTGCAGAGACACAAATGTTCGTCCACACAGGAATCCCTTAAAAACATAAAACTGGAAGTCAGCCGGGTGGTGGTGGCGCACGCCTTTAATCCCAGCACTCGGGAGGCAGAGCCAGGCGGATCTCTGTGAGTTCGAGGCCAGCCTGGGCTACCAAGTGAGTTCCAGGAGAGGTGCAAAGCTACACAGAGAAACCCTGTCTCGAAAAACAAAAAACAAAAAACAAAAAACAAAAAAAAACAACAACAACAACAAAAAAACTGGAAGTCATATAACATACACACAAAGGACCTATAGGGTATAAAAAAAAAAGCTCTCTGACAAAACCTTATGAGACAAAGACCCCCCCCCCCAAAAGATGCCACGAAGTTTGTTTTGTGTTGGCCGTCTACTGCTGGGCACGGGGCCTGGTCTTAAGAGCAGTTTGTATCCCCAGTGAGACTCCATTAGAGAGCACCAAGTTTTCATTTGTGAGTGGGGTTATCGATTGGAGACGGCTTTCAGGTTAGAGATGGGTACATGTGTCCACTTCTCTCAGAACTGGGACCTCATCTGGTGTAGACCTGTGCAGGCCTTCACAGCATGCTGCCACAGTCTCTGTGAGTTCACAAGTGCTTTGGTCCTGCTGTGTTTTGAGGGCCTTATTTTCTTGGTGTCCTCCATCCCCTCTGGCTCTTACGATCTTTCTGCTTCCTCTTCCACTTGGTTCCCTGAGCCCTGGGTCAGGGAGGGGGTGGGTTTGATGGAGATATCCCATTTAGAACTGATCATTCCTAGGTCTCTCACTCTCTACACATTGTCCAGCTCTGATCTCTGTTTTTGTTCCCATCTGCTGCAGGGGAAACTTCTCTGATAATGGCTGAGCAAGGCGCTGATCTAGGATAGCAGAATGTCATTTAGAGTTATTATATGGCTATGTTCCCTTAGCAGAACAGTAGTATCTGGTTTTCACTAGGTCCGTGGCTTATCCGGTCTCAGGTTCTTGACCACCAAAGCAGTATCAGGGGTGAGTGCCATATCATGGAATGAGTCTTAAATCCAATCAGATATTGGTTGATTACAACCACAAGCTTTCGGCCACTATGCACTAGGACGGTGGTTCTCAACCTACCTGTCACTGTGATCTTTTACTACAACTAGTTTCTCATGTTGAGGTGACCCCCAAGCATACAATTATTTTCATTGCTACTTCATAACCATAATTTTCCTACTGTTAAGAATTGTAATGTAAATATCTGTGTTTTCCAATGGTCTTAGGTGACCCCTGTGAAAGGATCTTTTGACCCCCAAAAGAGGTTGCGACCCACAGGTTGAGAACTGTTACACTAGAGCATCTCATGGGAAGGTCACCATTACAGATGAAAGGGTTTGTAGCTGAGTTGCTGTTTACCCTTCTCCTTTGGCAGCATGCAGAGAGAGTACCTTCCGTCACTGTGAACACTAGTTTGTAGGGCTGAAGGCTCTAGCGAGGCACCAGCTTAATTCCTCTGTGTTCAGTCAGTTGTGGAGGTGTTGTCTTCAGCAATAGGGCCTTACCACCAGTTTGTAGAGAGCAAACAATAGCCTTGGAATAGCCTGGGTTGTTTGGGGGTTCCTGCGGGACTCCTTTGGCTAACAACTTGATTGGATGCAACCCATTCCTGGCACTGGAAGCCTCGTTTGGTGATGAGAGATGACCAGTTGGGGCTCTGTCACCCTGTTATTTGGCGGTTTCATTTAGATCACTTCATATATGTATATATTTTAGGAAGCTTATACTGTATTAGATTTCCATACTACCCCTCCAATGGCCCCAATTTTAGCTGTCCATTCTTGTAGTCCCTCCTTGTCCCCCCCTTTCAACTCCACTCATTTGGTCCCCCTTTCCAGTCCTTTCCCCCTTCATCCATCCATAACTATCTTTTCTATTTCCCCTTCATCCATCCTTCCCCACAGTCCCTGACTTTACACATTATCTCAGTGGTTATATGGATTGTAGCTTGCTTATCAAAGATTTAACAGCTAACATCCACATAGAAGTGAATACGTATCACATGTGTCTTTCTGGATCTGGGTTACCTCATTCAGTATGATACTTTTCTAGTTCCAACCATTTACCTGCAAATTTCATGATTTCATTTTTTTAAACATCTGAGTAACACTCCATTGTGTGAATACACCCCATTTTCTTTATCCATTCATTCATTGACAGGCATCTAGACTATTTCCAATTTCTGGCTGTTATGTATAGAGCAGCAATGAGCATGGTTGAGCAAGTGTCTCTACAGTAGGATGGAATATCCTTTGAGTATGTGTCCAAGAGTGATATAGCTGGGTCTTGAGGTAGATGTATTCCCAGCTTTCTGAGGAATCAACATGCTGATTTCCACAGTGGTTGTACAAGTTTAAACTCCCACCAGCAATGGATGAGTGTTCCCTTACTCCCCATTCATGCCAGCATGAGCTGCCATTCGTTGTATTGATCTTGGACATTCTGGCTGGTGTTCAATAAAATAAAAGCAGTTTTGATTTGCATTCCCCTGATGACTAAGGAGTTAAGTGTTTCAAAGACATTTGATTTTCCTCTTTTGAGAGTTCTGTTTAGATCTGTACCTAGTTTTTAAGTTGGGTTTTTGTTTTCTTGACTTTTTTTTAGTTCTTTATATATTTTGGATATTAAGCATCTATTGGATGTGTAGTTAGTAAAATTATTTTCCCATTCTGTAGGTTACTGCTTTGTCCAAATAACAGAGTCCTTTGCCATATGGTAGCTTTTCAGTTTCATGAGGTCCCATTTGTTAACTGTTGATTTTAGCGCCTGTGCTAACGGCGCTCTGTTCAGAAAGGCTTTTCCTGTACAAACTATTGCCCGTGTTCTCTTCTGTCTGATCCAGTGTATCTGGTCTTACGTTGAAATCTTTGATTTATTTGGAGTTGAGTTTTGTGCAGGATAAAAAATATTAATCTGTTTTCATTCTTCTCCATGTAGCCGTGCAGTTTGAACAGCACCATTTATTGAAGATGCTGTCTTTTTTCCAGTGTGTATTTCTGGCTTCTTTATCAAAATCAAATGTCCATAGGTGTGTGGACTTATGTCTTAGTCTTCAATCCCATTGACCAACATGTCTGTTTTTGAGCCAATACCATTTTGTTTTTATTACTATAGCTCTGTAGTACAATTTGAGATTGGGGATGGTAATTATCTAGCAGTTCTTTTATCATTCTGGATTGATTGAGCTATCCTGGGTGTTTTATGTTTCCATATCCAAGCTGGGTATTGTCCTTTCAAGGTCTGAAAAGAATTGTGTTGGGATTTTGATGGGGATTATATTGAATCTATAGATTGCTTTTGGTAAGATGGTCATTTTTGTTTTTTGTTTTTTGGTTTTGTTTTTTTTTTTTTTTGGTTTTTCGAGACAGGGTTTCTCTGTGTAGCTTTGCGCCTTTCCTGGGTAGGATGGTCATTTTAACTATGCTAATCCTACCGATCCATGAGCATTTCCATCTTCTGATACTGTCTTCAATGTCTTTCTTATGTGTCTTAAAATTTTTATCATATAAGTCTTTCACTTGATTGGTTAGAGTTTCCCCAAGGTATTTTTGAGGCTAGTATAAAAAGTATTGTTGCCCTGATTTCATTCTCAGTTTGTGATTTGTATATGGGAAGGCTACTGATTTTGTGAATTGATTTTGTATCCTGCTACTTTGCTGAATGTGTTTATCAGCTGTAGGAATGTCCTGGTGGGATTTTTAGGGTCTCTTATATATACTATTATATAATCGGCAAATAAAGATATTTTGACTCCTTCTCTTCCTATTTGCATCCCCTTGATCTCCTTCAGTTGTCTATTGCTCTGACTAAGACTTCTAGTACTATATTGACTAGGTATGAGAGAGTAGACAGCCTTGTCTTGTTCTTGATTTTAGTGGAAATGCTTTGAATTTGTCTCCATTTAGGTTAATGTTGCCCAACAGTTCTTAATGATCGATAAGATCAGCTGTATTCATTCAACATTCCCTTTCTGCCCATTCAGCCTCTCCCGTTTGGTTATCTCTTAGTTTATAGCACTATTTTTTAAATGCTGTACCAACAATTAGCTCATTTCACAAAAGAAGAAACTGAGGCACAGAACAGTGAAATCACTTGTTGGGATTCACCCCACAGGCCTAAGTCCTAGAAACCGTATTTTACCACTTTCTGCTGTAGAGAATCTTGGTCTTAATCAGTACGAAAAAGTTGATAGTGTCCTGCTCCTCCCCTTCCTCCTACTCCCCTTCCTCCTCCTTTTTCCCTTCTTCCTCCTCCCCTTCCTCATCCTCTTTCCTTTAAGTGCCTTTTAGTTGGTGGAGAAGATGTACCAATCTCTGTGCACAGTCAAAGGTTAATAAACCACTTGGAAATGCAGAGGACAGACAGGGCTTTGTCTCCATGGTAATAAACTGGTAAGTGATGCCTGCTGAAGATGAAGCCTATAATTCTGATGCTGGTGGTTTGTCTGCGCCTCCTGTTCTAACAAATGCATTCCTCTCTTCATGGGAACCATCAGGTCACAAAAGCCAACCTCATCTGCATCTTCACAATGCTGTTTATCTTCTCCCTGCATTTGAGAGATAGATCTAGTGATGAACAGTCACACTGAGTTCCGGGGACTTAGAATGCTTGTAGAATCCATTCAGGATGCCTCAGATTTATTATTAAGCACTCTGAAGCCATTTATTTGGGGACGGCTTTTGGGGGATGGGACATCCATTGTGCACCACTTATCGGGAATTATAACACAGCTGAGGAAGTGTAACAACACAGGGATCGATGGGCTTGGAGGAGATTATAGGGGGTGCGAGGGAAGCAGCAGCTATGATGCTGCAAATGATTGTCAGCAAAGAAGAGCAGGAAAAAATACAGAAAGGGGTTCTGTCCTGCTCCCCGACATCTCTCTTGTTGTCTTTTCCTCGGATTGCATGAGTTCCTGCACCCAGTTACCTGTACCTAACCTTGCAGGTTTTAAGACTCACTCACACTCCCTCAAGCAGGGACCACACAGGAGTAGGTATGAGCATAGGAGGGCATAGGAGGCAGGTTGATGTTAGTGATGTACAGTGGGGAGTGGTTAATCCAACATTAAAACACAGTGATGCTAAGAAAAAAGACAGTCACGTTGTCTAATGAGGTTTTAGTTCACCCATACCATTGAAAGCACTTCACCAACCATGAATCCTCATCGTCCATCGTGTGCTCAGAGCTGCATCCACTTGAAGATGTTCTAGGTCAGCTTTCCTGCTTCTCACAGTACACATGATATACCCAGGGGGAACAGGTGGAAGGACAATGATGAACTGCTTCAACAACTTCAGGAATGCTTCTTGAAATTACCAAGATGTTCATCTTGCAACCCAACTCTTACACTTTGAGGTTCTACCCTAAGAGGAAAGAAGACCATGCTAGATGGTGGGAAAGTGTAAAAGGTCTTTACTCTAGCATATTGCCTCAAAATTTGCAAAAGCTCACAGGAAACCATCTGCATTTCCAGTAACAAAAAGCTTCTTTTAAAAACATGGAGCAGTATGCAGCTATAAAAATGAGTTACACGTACATGCATGGACCTGGAAACACGACCACACAGATTATTGACAAAAGGTGGTAGCAACACCATATGATTAAACTTTGCAAGGGCTTAGTGGCTTCAAAAATACCATCCTGGGGCAACTCTGAAGCGACCCAGCGGTTCTGCCCGATACGCCCCGCTCACGACACCATGGTGGCGTAATGGCGGCAGGCTGGACTAAGCTTCATCCGGTTCTCCCAGATCTGTGCGAAAGCAGTGAGGGATGGCCTGAAGACGGAGTTCAAAGCAAACCCTGAGAAGACTTCCGGCAGCAGCGTAAAGATCGTGAAAGTGAAGAAGGAGTAGCCTGCCCTGACTGAAGCATGAACTGCTGAATCATCAAGGTGAAGACATGTGGGTACCAGTTATAGCAGATTGAAATCAACCTCACCTCCTGGGGACAAAACTACCCTTGTTGATAAATTGACTATGCCAATAAATTAACATGGTTTACTCTCAAAAAAAAAAAAAAAGAAAAAAGAAAAAGAAAAAAAATACCATCCTGGTTATATCACCTGGGACTGTCAGGCAGTTCAACTCTATATCTGGAATATAATACAAAAGAACATCTGGGCTGAAAGCTAGGTTGGTTTCAATCTCCCTCTTCTTGGAGACAGGAAATGAAGTTTAC
Organism: Peromyscus californicus insignis; assembly: GCF_007827085.1. Taxonomy (NCBI): domain Eukaryota; kingdom Metazoa; phylum Chordata; class Mammalia; order Rodentia; family Cricetidae; genus Peromyscus; species Peromyscus californicus. The sequence goes on from NW_026294413.1 coordinate 47,137,785, forward strand.
ATCATATTGTGATTGTTTCAATGAGATGTTCCCCGTAAGTCTTGAGCATTTGAATACTTGGTCCCCAGTTGGTGGCTATTTGGGCTTAGGGACGATTAAAAGGGATGACCCTGATGGAAGAAGTATGTCACTGCAGGGGGTTGGGGGACTTTGAGGTTTCAAAGGACATTTTCATTTCTAGTTAGCCCTCTGTCTGATTCAAGACATAAGCTATCAGCTGCCGTTCAAACTGCCCGCTGCTTGCTGCCTCCTCTCCACCATCAGGGACTCTTAACCTCTGAAACTCTAAGCCCAAAATGAATTCCTCCTTTTATAAGTTGCTTTGGTCATGGTGTCTTATCACAGCAATAGAAAAGTAACTAACATACATGTCACTGCCCTGCCTGACCTTCCACTGCCCTGGTAATCCTCACAACACAAAAATACCCATTAGTCTCCAGGAAAATTCCTGAAAGTCAGGGTCCCCAGGGGCTACAAGGTCAGGAGTGGAGTAAGTGGAAGCATTTCAGATTTTCCTTTGGGAAAAATTATAAATGTAAGTATATGTATTATAGATATGTTAGGATAAAGAGTAGCAACTTGTTTAAAATGTTTTACGTTGCTATGGATTTTAGTTTATTGATACAAATTAGAAGTTAATTTTGTTATACTCCATGTATATTTCTACTCTTGTTTAAGGTGTTATGTTTGTACAGCTCCTTTGAAATTGTAATGCATAATTAAGAAATACAGATTAATAATTAGTCATCTATGATAATCACACTTATAGTCATGTTAGTTAAGTTTTCTAGTTATACATAGAATATTTCAGTTAGGTAGGTAATCTTCAAACACTTCAAAGACCTACAGAATATGGCATTTAAAATGTTTTAAAAACTTAGACTTTTTTGGACAGTGAGACACGTCTGCTCCTCGAAGCACCCACTTCCACTTCAAAGAGGAAGATGGGCATTGAAGACATTCTACATGGAGTTTATCCTCATCTTGGCACAAAATGTCCATTTGGGCAAGAAACTGCTCTTGCCTGGACTTCTTGACAGGACGTTATATAAACTGGACATGCAGGACCCATAGGCAGGTGACCACTGAACTTTGCTTTGCAGAGAAGACTGCCAGACATTCTACAGGACACAGAGAGAAGCGACTGAGAGACTCTAGGCCTGTGGGCTTAAGATGGATGCCCCAACATTGCAAAGGAACTTTGGGTGACTGTCCAGGTAACCAGCTGTCTCTGAAATTCTAGATTTTTGGAAGTTGCTTACAGTGCTCTTCCTGTTTACTTAGGTAATATTATATCCTTCTGTGGTCTTTGATGTAGTTGAAGACTAGATAGTTATAATTATTATTTCCCTTGGTTATGACAAAAGATTAATTGTATATGAAACTTTAGACTCAGAAGTATAAGATAGATGATAGAGTATTTTCTTTAATTTTGCCAAATACAAAGAGACTAGGTATTGTAACTGTAATTATTGCTTGATAACTGTTCTATTACATGTAGTTTTACTATGTTAAAGTTCAAATCTTCCTTTTTGATTAGACAGAAAAGGGGAAGTGCTGTGCGATGTCTTTCTGTATGCTGTGAACAGGTGTTGCTCTGATTGGTTGATAAATAAAATGCTGATTGACCAGTAACCAGGCAGGAAATACAGGTGGGGTGAGAAGACTAGGAGAATGCTGGGAAGAGGAAGGGTAGAGTCAGGAGACTCCAGCACCGCCAGGAGAAGCAAGATGTGAAAATACCAGTAAGCCACGGCCACGTGGCAACTTATAGATTAATAGAAATGTATTAAATTATAAGAACTAGCTAACAAGAAGCCTGAGCCATTAGACCATAGAGTTTGTAAATAATATTAAGCCTCTGAATAATTATTTTATAAGTGGCTGTGGGATTGCAGGCCAGGCAGGACTGGAGAAACCTTCCAACTACATATGCATGTATGTATGTATATATGTATGTATATCACCCTAGACCTGTGGAATTTTGATTTCTAGAAAGTTGGTAATAGGAAATGGAGAGGAAAAGAATATTCTGTTAAACACCTCAGATAATTTGGACACTCTTTGCCTTAAAAAAAAAAAGAATATATATATATAATTTACCCTCCTTCAGTTACAAAGAAACAGTTGGTAATGATGATAACAACAAGAGTACAGAGAACAGGTTAGAACACTGACCTAAGGGTATTCACCTAAACTGGTTCATTTTATCCTCAAAACATCCTACAAGGATTGAATTAATTATTACCCCCATTTCATGAAATGAAGATAGCTTCATAGACTAATAACCATGACAAAACAAGTTGCAGAGCCCAGAAGAAACCTCAGAGGTCTAGCTTCACTGCTTACATGGAGAGATGCAAGTCAGAAGTTGGGGGTGGGGTCAGGCTCCAGAACTCAAGGACATTTGCCTGTGCACGTTTCTTGCTTGTCTTGTCCCCCAGAGCTCGCCCACAGCTGCATGCTGACTGCCAAACAAAGTGCCTTTACCTTTTGAATTGGCTACTGCAACTTGAGAAATGGCGCTGAGGAGGCATGGTCTAGGATGTCTTTCCTTCAGTTCCTCCCCTGCCATGGAAACAGGCTCCTTCCATGAGCTAACTGTTCTGTTAGATGCCTGCAAAAGCGGACTGAAGTCTCTCAGTGTCTTCTGCTTTCTGACCATGTTCCTAACAAGGACCACTTCCCAGGGCTGTTGGTAAAATTAGCCTGTGCAAACTGGCTTGCTTCTGAAATCACTGCCTGGGGGAGGAGGGGGCGAAGAGAAAGCGGGGAAGTGTTCTTTTCTCTCAAGATTTGTTCTCAGTCTAAAGCACGGTAATTAAATCTTTCTTGCTTCAAGAATTACATTATGGCGGGGGGGGGGGGAATACCATTCACAGTAAAGTCTGGTTTTTTCACTCTGTCACAGTGTCTTCAACTCAAATAACATAGCCTCTGAACCTTGGTCTGGTCATTTGGAGGATGGGGACATTATTGGTTGCCCTACTAATTTCACAACTTGCACATTTTGCTCTGCTGATTAAAAAAGAACCCTAGTCTTCTAGATTCACATCCTTGGTGGCCATCTGTAAATCCACGGATCACTCCTTAATTTATGTAACCTACATTGTTTCATCTTAGAGTTAGCTGTGAAAAGTGTACACACACACACACACACACACACACACACACACACACACACACACAGTGCAGGGGGTGAAAAAAGGAAGAGAGACGCTCCAGGTTTGAAAAGAACACTAAAGCAAAGGGAAAATGAGACAATTAGGCACACAGTGTGAGCATGGACCTACACTGTCTGCCCCCATAGTCTGATATTTTACATAGTCTTTCCATTCCTTTGTGGGTATTCATTTTTTCAGGTTTCCTTGAAGACAGAACCCTTAGCTGACACTTTCTCCTGATTCTCTCTCTCCACAGCTCCTGTTACGGAACTTGGTGAGAAGTGGGCAAGGTGACCATGGATTTAGACATAAAAAAAAGAAATATGGGGGCTACTTTAAAACAGTGCCTGATGATATTAACCTCAGGTGTTACACACTGCATATAAAATGGAGGTTCTGCCCAGCCCAGGACATGATTTTAAAGCTAATTCACCATGTGCATGTCAGCATAAGGAACATTAATGTATTTTGTTTTGTTTTGTTTTGTTTTAGAGACAGGGTTTCTCTGTATAACAGCCTGGAACTGACTTTGTAGACCAGGCTAACCTGGAACTCACAGAGATCCACCTGCCTCTGCCTCCCAAGTGCTGGGATTAAAGGCATGCACCACCACCACCTGGCATTTATAATGTTTTTAATTTGTAAATGCTTCACCATGTAATGTTGGGTGTGTCTTAGAAGTGTCTGAAAAAGGTAAAGATGTGAGACAATCAGGACCTGTGTCATAAACGAAAAGACCAGAGGCAACGTGTGGCTGACAGTAAAATCAGCAATTCACCTAGGGCTTCTCGGATTCCAGGGTGCACACACTTGCTTTTTCCATCCAAGGTAGATTACTGATCAGAATGCGTGTGTGTGTGTGTGTGTGGGGGGGGGGTGATGAGCCTTTTCAGCAATTCATCTGACTCTGCTCTGCTCAGAATAGCCTAGAAATAAAATCCTGAAAGACAGCATTAGCCAGAAGAAAGCAAAGTGCCAGCATCCTCTCAGTAGCTCGCTGCCATTCTTTCCTGTGCCCCACATTCTGGATTTCTCCCTATCAAACTTGTTTCCCCTCCTTCCCTAGCTCTGATTCCTAGTTCCCACTGGAGTCTCTCTACGCACAGCCTCGGATTCCCCAGACTTCTTCCGACTTCTGGTGTGGGACTCTGCCAAACTAACGATTCTCCAAGGTCTAAATACTTAGAGGAACCCGAGGACATATACCAGGGGTTCTCACACAGGAGAAACACTATGGAGATGAGAGCTATGACAATAACAAACAGTATGCCCTCTCTATGGCAACCTACAAACAGTAGTGTCAATAATTTGATAGAAACTATTCCCCAGTGAGACATAGTCATTTCATCTCCACAGTGTGATACATCCTAATATGCTACACCCATTTCATAGATCGGTAGACTGAGGCACAGGGAGGTTAAATAACCTGTCTAAGATTTACACAGATAAAAACGTGTGTGAGAGGAGATGTAGTACCAGGCAATCTAGCTAATAAAGTGGCACGCATCAATATATGCTTTCTACTATAGCAAAGGGGTGCCTCAGGCGGGAGAGATCTTTAGTAACAATGTTTTTGTACCATCACCTACAAGATGCCTTTTTTTTTTTTTATGTTCCAAAGCGCAGGGGTGGGGGCAATATAAAGAGAAGCAGGAAGTAAAGTCCTGAGTTGTAGACACACCACATACCAGACAGATTATTGGAAACACAGGTCATGGGTGCTATGTGTGGAATTCTGTTTGAGCTGAGTGCTTTCGTCCGTCACTCTCCTCAGAGGCTCCATGGAGCTGTCCCTTTTGGAAGAGTGATTGAATGATGGGCTTGGAATGGAATGCAGTGGTCATCTTATCTCACCACCCAGACAGCTCCCAGGAGGAGCATGGCTCACCTCCTCGGGGTGATGGCAAAGATATTCTGAGAAAGTGATACTATCCAGTTACCTCACAGTCACGAGAGTGCATGGACTGTGGGCCTCGTGGCCCTCAGTCAGCAGGTGTCACAGAGGAGAGGAGGCAGCCGTCTGCTGGAGGAGACCAAGGACTTTAGCTGAAGGTTAGAGCTCAGGGATTTCTTTCCCTCAAAGAAGGAGAGGGGTAACAAATAGGGGAGAAAGCTGTAAGCAACTGTCCCTGGGTGCCGCGTAAGAACACCCGCTAAGGCAGCACGCCTCAGCATCTGTAGTGGACCTGATGCATAACTTCTAGTTCTCAGAGCTGCCTGAGGGGAAAGGTAGTTCCTTACGCTTCGTTCCTCCCTTCTGTTTTTTCTGCCTTTCCATGTTGCCCTGAGAACTATGGAAACTTGAGGACAGAGCTGAGGGAAGGCTGAGTTTTGACTAATGTTATACGGCATTTAAATACAGTAGTGAGGGGGACGGTCTACAGGAGGCGGTCCTCTGTTCTCCTCTCTTACTCTGCTCCTTTGAACCCACTAGGTCTTTCTGTGCCTCTGGGGCTGGGAGGGAGTGAAGAGAAATACTGGATGAGTAAGACAGTGCCGGGGACCGATTCCGAATGCTCAATCAATATCCTAAGATGAGTGACCAGAGGAAATGCAGTCTCCCACATAGAGGGATGCCTGGGCTTGTTCTATAGAAAACATTTAATGGATGAAAGAGCAGACCTAGACAGAAAAGGCAAGAGGTTCAAAGTCAGGGACACTATTTTCTCTGGAGATGGAGCAAGGTCTCTAGGACTATAGAATGGGATGTTCACAAGAGGCAAAGGGTTGAGCCATGAGATGCGGGCAGTATAGCAAAACCCACATGAACACAACTAAAGATTTAGAAGCTAGTGGGCATGGAGATGCACATTTGGAAACAGGGACTGCAGCAAAGGCTCGGGGACCACAACTTCAAAACCAGCCTTGGCTACATAGTGAGAGCCTGTTTCAGATGGATGGATGGATGGATGGATGATGGATGGATGGATGGATGGATGATGGATGGATGGATGGATGGATGATGGATGGATGGATGGATGGATGGATAACAAAATCAACCAGCCAAAAGTCTTGCAAGGTCTCCAGTTAAAAACTTTAACTTAGTTACTCATTCACTGAAATAACAACAAAAGACCCTCATCAGCAGCTGTGTTAGAGACAGACACAGGATGAGACCATGCCTCCCCGCACCACAGAATAAGAGGAGAAAAGAGACCGCGCTGGGGGCAGGCTGGGGGCAGGGCCCCAGGGGAACAGAAAGGAGGCACAGGGAAGGCACCATGGGAGGGCTCTGGGGAGGTGACAAAGGTTGCCTACAGTCTCGGTCCATAAGAGGGTTGATGTTGGAAAGGTAAGTAATCATTAACCAAAGGGGTGGGTGATGGCAGAGAGGAAAGAGACGATGGAAAACAGCCAGTGTTTAGTGTGATCATATGCTTGTTACCGAGGCAGAAAGGCATTTTTGTCCAAGGCTTCTGAGATTCCAAAGTCAGAGACCATGCCATGTTTCATGCTCATTTAGCCAACACTGCATGAAAGACAGTAAGTAGCTAGATGTGAAATTAAACTGACTTGGGCAGGGCCAGAAAAGGAATGAACTACAGTCCCTTCTCCTTTACTCCATTGGTCCACTGGGTGAGGTCTCAATGGAGTATTTGAAGTTTCACACCAGAAAGCATGCGGCACCGGCCCTTCTATGGAAGGGGATATCTGGCTGTCACCTCCCTAACCATGTGGCTAAGTGTGTCCAGAAATCCTGTGTCTTCACGACTTGGAGTATCTGTCATGTGCTACCTGTATGAAGAAGTTTGAATCAGGAGCCAACATGATCGATGGGTCAGAGTGCTCTGAGAATAGCGTAGTGGAAGCTAGAAAGGCTGTGATACGGATGAGCAATTCATAGCAAGACGCACGCACAGAACGTGCCCAGGGTCAGAGAGGAGGCAGCAGCACAGAGGAGATGCTGGGAGATGCAGCTGAGGGCTTTGAGAGAGATGGAGGCGGGGCCCAGGAGGGTAAGAGGGATGGAGGAATCTGGATGACCCCAGGGATTCAAATTCAAGGAAGTGGGTGGTACCAGAGAACAGGAACTTTCTTTCAGAACTCAACACATAATCACCAACAGAACTGACTGACACCTAAGACCGCGGGTTTCTTGAATCACCAAGTCTCTAAGGCTTTTAGGGTTTCACACTCATACCTGAGGCACCCCCTTTACTAAGAAAAAAATAAATCTCAGGAAAAATAAAGTATTCCTCAGCCCCCAGCCTCTCTCAAATACCTCCTCCTTTTGACCCTTCCCCATTGTATATAGTCAAGGCAATAATAGCCCTCCTGAATTAAGTCATTATGATCTGTAGTCAAGCAACTCCATAACCACAAGAGGGCAATGAAAATGCTCAGAGAGGCTCAGGGTGGTAATTATTTCCCCATTAGCACCAACTACACTAACAGCATCATACAACAATCAGCATTCCTAAACTCGTGCTTAGATATCACCTCTGCATGTGTTGCAGGAGGAGACTGATGCACGTCCCTGGAGGAATAAAGCCACCACAGTGCAGGGAGCCGGCTGCATCCTGGCCACGTTTGTGAGCTCTCATCCATGCGTTCAGGCGCAAAGGGCTATGGGGAACTTAATTTTGATCACTGCTGTGCTAGCCAGTCTCAAGTCAAACCACCGAATTGAGCCGCTCCTTCTTCCGGCCCCAGGAAGCGGCGAGCCTGTGAGTGGGAGAAAAGCTCCAGCAGTACTAACACGGACGGCGCCATCCTCTGCATTTCTCTCTCTCTCTTCTGCCCATCACTAAGCAACCATTCTTTGTGCTTAAACCTACACATCTCGGCGCATTGTAACCCTTGGTTGTTTGAATCAATGGCTCTGTTTTGTAGTGTGCTGGGGGATGTCTATTCTATTTATTCCTGTTTAGGTCAGGCATGTTGAAGAACAAGTCATCTTGACCTCTATTATGATTCAGGGGCCTCTCCTCCATGTTCTCATAGCGTCCCATTACAGCGTAGCTCACACACTCCACTGCAATCACCTCTCTTCTTGTTCTTTTCGCCCTCTAGACTGTTCCTGGAGGGCAGATACTGTCTAGTATGTGTGTAACCATATCCTATGCATCCAGCCTAGGCTGTAAGCACAGCAATCCGTAAATGCAGGATGAATGGATGAGGGAATGTTTTCCCAGAATTCAAGCCTTGATTAAAAGTGTAGATTACTCGGTTTAGAGACGAGGCCAGTCGGGTCGAATGGACTTGGCCAGGAAGAATCAGACAACATGGAAGAGGTTTGCTTTGGATGAGTCAGGTGTGGGGTAACAACTACAGATCTGAAACTACTTTCTTCCTGGAGCTGGAGATGGCATGTGACAAATACACTCACTGTCCAAAGAGCAGAACCATAATGGGCAGAAGGACTCCTTACTGCTCAGGCCAAGAAGACGAGCTCTCTCGAAGTCATTGTGTCTAATTTGGACTCTGTCAGAGGCAGCACCAGAGACAAGGACTCTTACTCAAGTGGTTTATCAGGGGCATGTTGTCAGGAGAAAGAGCAGTGTGGGGATCACAGTTGAAGAGAGCTGTAGCCCACCACCATGCGCTGTAGTGATGCTCTCAGATTAAGGGAGGGAGGCTGGTTCTTTGTCTGCCCATGCGTGTAGGTCAGTAGCTATGGGCTATCCCCAGAAGCAGGAACCATAGCTTCCTGCGGAACACAGTCCTAATTGCAACAGTGGGCAATCTCTGTGACAAGTGGACACATGAGCGATTTGCACTCAGCACCAAGAGCTAAGGGCGGGTGCATGATTGGCAAAGGGCTCTGCGTAGGGGCCGGTGAGATGGCTCAGTGGGTAGAGGCACTTGCTGTCGCTTGAGCTTCAGGACTAACATGGTAACAGGAGAAAACTGGTGCCTGCAAGTCACCCTGTGATCTCCACACGTCCACTGTGGCACGTGTGTGCACACACATGCATGTGTACACATGTACACTAAGTAAAATGTAAAATAAAAGTGCTTTGGGCATGGTGACTACAACGTCTCCAGAATTGGAGAATGTGAAGTGTTCATTAGAGCACTTGCTGTTTATCCAATGCACACAACGCACGCCAAGTGCTGTGCTCAATCCTGCCGTGCGTGTGTACTTGTTCATCTATTCCTCAGGATACACCGAGAGAAAAGTAGTACATTATCATTTCCTTTGGATGGGTGAGAAAACTCAGAAACCACTATATTTCACACGTCTTCTTTCCATACCTACAGTCCTGGGGCATAACCAGGACACTGCATGCCCATTTGGCCTTTGTTCCATGCATTTGTTCAATGAAGTCTCCTGATGTTTTTGAACATGCATGCCATGACAGGGGTAGACCCTATGACTATATCAAGGTCTCCTATACATGAGACTTCATTTAAAAAATATACACCTACTGTATACAGTTTGATCATCAGTCCCTGATCAATAAAGAATCTAGACCCCATATCCCTACCAAAGTCTTTTTCAATTGCTCACATAAGAAGATGCCACAGGGCTGAGGCCACAAACCCAGCCCTTTGGGTCCCTCTTTGTGCATGGAGAAGATAGAACTTAGTGATCAGTAGACTTCCTTGTAGTGCCCACATCCTAGGATTCCTAGTCCAGACTATGAAGCACCAGGCTCCCAGCTACCCCTTTGTCAGGACTGCGGACGTCAGTTTTGAGTTAGCTTGGCATGCTGTAGTGGCTTATCCTCCAAACACTTGTCTAGATTTCACTTGGGAGACATCGCTTTTCACTTGATGTAAAGTGAGATTATCCTCAATAATCTGGGTGGACCTCATTCAACCACTGAAACAAAAGCTTCAGGAGCAACACTGAGGTGTCCATGGGGAAGGGAAGCATCCACCCCATCACATGACTCCAGCTCCAGCTTCAGACTTTGCAGCCAGCCTGCCTCATATCAGACTTGCTAGCCACCCCCACACTCAGTCAAGCTAGCTTCTTGAAATAAACCTCTCATCTTTCTTAAAATATCTATATCTATATCTATATACACACATACATGTATATATGTAAAGATATCAATATATAGATAAGAGATGTAGATAGACACGTCTACCTCTTGGTTCATGTATATATGTGATATAGATATATCTATATAGATAGATATAGATAGACATAGTAGATACAGACAGACATAGCAATAGATATGTCTGTCACCTCTTGGTGCTGTCTATCTGGGAGACCCTGAATGACAAGGGGGCCCGCTGTGAACTCCATTCTTGTGCTGTCTTCAGAGTTCTTAGACCTGTCTAGAATGCTAGCAGGCAGATGAAGCCCGTACTTACAGCACCAATTAAACAAGAGAAAAGTTCATCACCTCCACAAACTCATCCAGAAGTTTGCAACCAGAAAATACATAACTTTGTATTCACTTAGGCTCTGATTTGTTTTTGTTCTCTTTTTCAATCTGTGTCTGGGCAGGAAGGAGGCTAAGCCCGGGTTCTCGCTTCTATGGGAACTAATCTGGTTTCATCAACCTGATGTCGAGTATAGGCTTTACAAAGTCAGAGGCAGCTGATCTGCTCTGTTTTCTGTTGCTGTGATAAAACACCAGAGCCAGGAACAACGCGAGGAGGAAAGGGTCTATTTCACCTTGGAGATCAGGGCACATCATCCCGGGAAGTCACGGCAGGAGCTCAAGGCAGAACCAGGAGGTGGGAACTGAAGCGGACACCCATGGAGGACACTGCTTACTGCCTTGGTTCCTCTGGTTTGCTCAGCTACTTTATTGCTGCAGCCCAGACCCACCTGCCTAGGGGTGGCACCTCCCACAGTAGGCTGGGCCCTTCTAAATGAATTGGCAAATAAGAAAATGAGCTGGGCTTGGTGGTGCCCACCTTTAATCCCAGCACTCAGGAGAGAGACAGAGGCAGGCCCATCTCTGTGCGTTTGAGGCTAGCCTACTCTACATAGTGAGTTCTAGACCAGTGAGGGTTACAGAGTGAGACTCTGTCTCAATACAAAAAGAAAGAAAGGAAAAGACAAAGACATGCCCACAGGCCAGTCTGATGGAGACAGTTCCTCAGTGGAAGTTTCCTTTGCCCAGATGACTCTGGTTTGTGTCAAGTTAAAGAAAAGTAACGAGCACAGAGGCCAAATCTTGGTCCCTATGAGTCTCTAGTAGCCAGTATGATGACTTCCGCCTCACACCCCCACCCAAGGACACGAGAAGCTGTACAATTTGACATCTCAGAGAACCCATCCGCAGAAGGTGCGTAATCGATCCTGTTATGTTTTTTTGTCCAGACTATGTCATCTTTGAGAAATGAGAAACATTCTCAGAGAATTGTAGGCTTGCTTGCTTTCAGCGAATGCATTTACCATCTTTAAGGGAGAGGCTACTTCCTCAGGGTGGCTGGAGATTTATCAGCTGGAAAACATTCCAGAGACAAGCCCTTTTCTTGTTTGTGTGGCTCTGTAGGTTGCTGGGAGTCCAGATGACCGGTGTGCGTCAGGCCTTGCAGATGGCCAAAGAGATATTCATCCTTACAGTAGCATGTAGGCAGGAACTGCTGTGGGAAGAAGGGACTGAAAGGGACGTTTGCTCACTCTCAGACTTTCTTGAACACAGCTTGGAATATTATCAGATGTGGACACAGAAGGGATCTAACAAATCTGAGTTCATAGTTAGGCTAGCCCTCAACCCCTGGGTTTTTAATGCCTTGGATGGAGAAAGTGGGGAGAGCTTCGTGTCCTCAGTCAAACCATTCCAGCTTCAGATGACAATCTAGCTACTCGAAAATGGAAAACATTAGTGAACAAAAGAGGGATTTCAGGTTGTCTCTAGCTTGTAATGCAAAACATCCACCAATTGCATTCAGTCTGTTGACCCTCATCCCAACCAAGGACACCAAGGTTATGCAGCCTGACATCCCAGACAGGATGGACCTAAGAACCCAAGAGACAAGAAACACACATAAAAAGGCTTTAAGAATAAGAGCCTCGGAGACTTAAGTTTAATAGTAGAGCAGGAAACTCACAAAGAGAGAGAAGTCAGGAACAGGAACGTGGAACAAGCCTCTGGAAACTTTTCCAGCTCCACCAAGCTCCCCTAGTGACTCTTCACCCCAAGCCCTTGATATAAAATCCTAAAAGCTTTACAGAACGCTCAGGACCTCAAAGTGCTAGCCCCGCCTCTCTCTGTCACAGCCCCTCCCTATGTCCCTCTCTGCATGTTTTTTTACCAGAAAAAAAAAAAATAAATAAAACATTAGACATTTTGCTCTGTATCCTTTCAGCCTCAAGCCAGAAACACGTTCAGCAAACATTCCAAATCTCACCAACCCTTCCAGACATAACTCAGGCTGGGTCCCTCTGTCTCCTGATGTTTTCCAATATCCTTTTATCCAGAGACCCATGTATGCTCATATCACATTAATTCTCATCAGTGTGAACTACTTAGAGCTGTGTAGAATGGCCTTTTCTTTTAAAAATCTCTCTCTCCCTTTCTTGTCCCTCCCCATGCCATACACACATACTCCCCACGGGAGGGATAATAAATAAATCAATAAAATGCAATACAAATTCAAATCTGGGTGTGATTGGTTTGGTACTTGCCACATAGAAGGACCAAAGCAAATACAGTGGGGTAAGAGAGCCAGTCGTCAGCGGAGAACTGTACCTCCGAACCTGACGTCCAGCTCACACTGAAATAGGGTGCTCACAGGCTCCTCATTTGCTACCACCTGGAAATTGGCTCTCCGGGGCTGTACCCTACATCTCACCCCACAACTCCATGCATGCCCTGCATCTTCTACACAAACCTGGTGTTCATCCTCAAGTTGCAGGAACTGAGCTGCTCAAAGATGGCAAAGCCTGTAGTACCAAGCAACGAATACACAGGGAGTGCTGAGGTAGTATGGCAATGATTTAGGATAGTCATCCTCCACTCAAGTCTGTGCTTTGAAAGGAAGACCATGACATCTGGGCTCGAAGGCTGGTTTTCACTCCAGGGAAACCCACTTGACTAGTGGTGGACTCTCAGGTCCACTCACTCCTTCCCGAAATCATCTTCCACGCCCTGCTCATCAGTGCTCTTAGTCAGAGGCACTTGTGGGGCCAAGAGAAAAGCAAAACCTGCTGTGAGACCCCTGTAGCCGGAAGTTTCTCCAGCCTTGCCCAACGAATCTCTCCCACCCGAATCCCACAGCAGCTTGGTCCCAAGTAAACACACAGAGGTTTCTATTATTTACAAACTGTATGGCCTATGAGTCAGGCTTCTTGTTAGCTAACTCTTATAACTTAACCCATTTCTATTAATCTATATGTTGCCATGTGGTGTTACGAATCTGCTGGCATCTTGCTGCTCCTTGGGTGGTGGGCTGGCATCTCCTCCCACTCTCCTTTCTCCTCTCACTGTCTCTCTTGGATTTTCCCCCCTGGCTCCATCCTGCCCTGCCGTAGGCCAATGCAGCTTTATTTATTAGCCAATGGGAGCAACACATTCACAGCATACAGAAAGACATCGCACAGCAGCGCCCCCCCACACACACACCTCCCAGGCCTCCAAACTCTGCTTCATTGGGGAGATGGCATGAGATGTGACCAGGCTCAATCTTCAGAACGGGACTCGGGTACAACTGAGGCATAATGCAGCTCAAATCAGCATTCACAACAACCAACAGCCAGCAGCTCCTCGTTGCTGCTCCCTAAGCAACACGTTTGTTCAATTAGAGGATAATTATTTTCTCCAGTCGGGATGGAGAAGTGTCAGAAGGAGGTGAACAGAACTGGCGGTTGAACTGATAATTTATTAGGTGCCAAGTACCTGTTTTCTGTCTCCAGATCTTTGTGAGGGAAACATACAGATGCCACAAGCGCATCCCCAGGGAGTCATGGGGTGGAGGAGGAGCAGAGGATCCAGGGACATGATGACCATTCATCTCCTCTGGTTCAAGCTTTTTCAAACCTCTTAGCCCCCAGAGAATCTTGCTGTGGAATGGTGTGTGCTATAAAACACCAGAGCTCTTTCTGACCTGGTGCAATGAAGGGCAAATGCTTGGGAATGCTCCGAGCCTCTGGCCCCACCTTGGGCATGGTCCCAGGGTGGTTGGTCTTCCCACACAGCTCTGGTTGGCATTCCCCCTAAATTCTTCTGGAGCTCTAACCTTGACTGTTTATATTCTGTGATGATCTCTCCCAACCCCTGGGCTCTCTGTACCATTGTATAGCTTAAAATCGACATAAACAAATCCAAATTCATCATAAAAGTGAATTCCCCCTCTTAGGCAAGAACCGTGATGCTTAAGGGCTTTCTGCAGGACTTTGAACATCCATGCACCCAGGCTTCTGGTAAAGTTCTCTTGTTCTGGTTCTGCTCAAAGAAATGAAAGGTCCCTCCCCTCCCCACTCACTGCCCTGACCCCCACATGGAGCTAGTGCACAGTAGAGAATAAAGAGTAGGAACCAGGCAAGTGCTTCGAAGATGAAAGATCCTTCCCCTCTCCCTTAGTCAGGAACCCTGCGGAGACATGGCATCACCCACACATTCCCCAAAGACACAGCACCAGTTGGCACATGGTATTTCAGACAGCACATCCATCCACTGCTTCTGCCTCCAATTCAAACCGAATGAGTGACAAATGACTCTGGTGCCTTTCAGACTTGTAGGTGGGGTGGCCACTCCTCTGTGTAATTATCCTCAGTGCCTGCCTTTTCCTTTGCTCCCACCCCCATCCCTGCTTGCCTCCTCTCCCTTCCTCTCCCTCCTGTTGACCTTTTCTTTCCCTGCAAACAGTTATAGGCACTGCTTAGCTAGCATCTGCCACTGGGGCTCTAGAAAGCCCTGCTTCCCCTGAGCTCCCTGGCTGGCTGGAACTCAGCCTCCAGCGTGGACAGAACTGGCCCAGAACTGGCCCAGCCTCTGCATTCCTGGAGTGTTGACTGCTGAGTACCACACCAGACTCTCTGAAGTCAGGGAGGCACACCAGAGCTCAGGCCTGGGCCATAATCAAGAAAGGACCAACGGAGAGATAGTGTTGCTTTTTATACTTTAAGCAGAAAACCTAACAAGGCATTCGGCTTTGGCCAGATTCCACAGTAGGGCTGAGAAGGGAGGCCTGGCTTCTCTCACACTGTCTCACAGAGAACTGAATGAGAAAGACAGCGCAGCGTGTGCAGGAAAACCTGAGCCCAGCTCCCCAAAGCCCGGCTCTGCAGCGGCAGTGGCAAGCTGGCTGCTGCTGCCTTTGGAGCAGAGGAGGAAGAGAAGCAGAAGCGCTTAACAATAAGGCTGACCGGAAAGGAAGCCCCAAAGGCCTCTGGGTGGAGCACACTGCTGGGCTTCTCAAATCTAGAGGGACAAGGAGCCAGTACAAGAGGGAGGTGTCGGAAGTGCAAAATCAGCTGAATACTCACTGTACTTGAAATGCCAAGAACAAGCCAGGGAGGAAGGGGAGGGGGACTTTGGGTTTGTGGGAGGCAGGTTACAAATGACAGAAACACAAGTTCGCATTCTTGTGTCTGTTGTTACAAGTCCAATCTGCAGGCTGCTGGGAGCCAGGCGAACTGACAGAACACAAGAGCTTGATCCCACCCCGGTGAGCTCTGCCTCCACCTTCTTGGGCTCTGGAGGACTCTCCGACTGATGCATCAAGAGACATTTAGAGCATCAGACACATCCAATGCCAGTGAGATCTCAAAGAACGAATGGCTGAAAGACTGTGTGGCTTCATGAAGTGCCTTAGGAAAGCAGGGATTAGGCCATTCTTTTAGTTTTGATTCTAAAATGGGATGGGAAGTGGGGGCGTGTGTGTGTGTGTGTGTGTGTATGTGTGTGTGTGTGTGTGTGTGTGTGTGTTTTAGGGAATGATCTCAAGAAACCCAGCAAGGGAAGATGAATGAATACAGAAGGCAGTGAAGCTGAGAAACGGCCCGTCAATGAAAGCGACTGAGGCTCACTCCCACAGGAGACCCTCTGAAAAATCTAGTCAGACCCATCTTTAGGGTCTTGACCATGAGGAAAGCTTAATGCATTTCACCTGTACCATCCATCAGTGGCACAGCATTAACTCTGGATATACCCTGTGTCAAAAGGGATCAGCAAACCCCTGTACAGGCCAGAGAGTGCTTGCTGGTTAACTGGATGCAAAGTGTCCATGAAGCTGCTCATGATATCCAGAGGGATCTGCTCCGCCCAACCCAGCACAGCCATCACGGCTATGACAGCTCTTCCTCACTCCTGTGTCTGGGCATGCGTGTGAGCACAGGAGCATCTGCACAATTCAGACACATCTCTCCCCCACCTACAGTCTTAAACCTTGAACCCCCGGGTGATTTCAGCCCTGCTGGTCAAGACAACTTTGCCTTGCCACAGGAACAAATAGAAACGTCTTCCGGGTGTCTAACCACTCCATTGTAAATCCTTGCCAGCCCCCCGCTCTACCCAGCTGGAAGGGCTGGGGCTTGCATGGACTGCTCAAGATTAAGCCTGAGTGAAAAGTAACAAAGGATCATGGTAAACTGTGCAGCAAATTCGGGAATTAGAAGCGTCTCGTCTCAAGCCTTGCAGCGGTTTGCTTAGCTGATGCTTAGAAAGTCAACGAACCTTCCAGAAATTTAGTTTCCTTCTACAAAGACTGAGAGGAGCCTATTTGTGTGCCCAGCAACACTGCACCCCGAAGGGGTGTTCCTCACAGAGCCTTCTCCTGCCCAGCCATGATCGCAGGTGTTAGGACCTGAGACAGGGGTCTTGCTGGTCGCTCTCCAAAGCCTCCCTTCCCCTCCCTCACTGGTCTTTCTTGGTATTTGGGTGATGGTGGGGTACCCTGTCCATCATTCTACCTGCAGAACATCTTCTGGTCTGAGACACCAGACCTTTGTTAACATAGGTCTGGTCAGACTGAGTGTGGGTACCGGGTCACTCCTGAAGCGCTCAGCAGAACAGGCTTTCCTACTTTGGGGTTTGCTAGCCCTCTAGCTTCTGTTTGCTCTCTGTTAGACCACTGTTTCTGGACTTCTATACACAGTAGTGACTGGAGCAATACAACTTCCCTAAAATATTAATTGGTAATGACAAGGCCAACAGCCGTGTGGTTAATAGGTGTTGCTGATGTCTTCAGAGATGCCAGTGGTTGGCCATTCTGCTCCAGCTAAACCTGGCATGCTCTCTTGTGTCTAGGGAGGGCTGAAGGGTGGCCCAGTGCCCAGGGATTCAGAAATTTCCTGATCTGGAGCAGACTCAAGATCTGTGAAACAATCAGACACTAGAGATGATGCTCCAGTTTGTCACAATGGTAGCAACACCCATTGTGATGGTCACCAAGGTCCCAGCCAAGGTCCTTGGGGATGCCCAGCCCTTTCTGCACAGATCCAGAGGAAAACAGCTCCTACCATCACCTAGTCAGATACAATAGGGGCCAAGTGACTCCCCTGGACACAAACACGTTGTTGGGAGGGGAGAGGCTTGAGGAAGATGTCAAACTGTTCTCAGAATAAATCCCCACATAAACCCAAAGAACAGTCGGGGAGAGAAATCACTACTTGCTCTCTCCTCCGAGCCAAGTGCTAGCCTCCTGCGGGATCAGGGCTGTTCTTGGCTCTTATACGTCAATACGGGGGCAGGGGGTCCAAACAGGATGCCTGAGGAAGGACTCCAGAAGAACTTCAAAAGGCAAGGACATGGAAACAACAAAGAAAGGGATCAGTGCCAGGAACAAAGATAAAACGTGCCAGGGAGGTGGCACTTCGCTTCTCAAAAATAGGGATGAGTGGAAGTCTCAGGCGGGGCTGGGTCTTTGACGCCATTCCAGGAATGAGAAGATGGCCCCTGCCCCGTGGGGCCCACGGTGGGCTTCTGCAGGCCTAGACCCTGACGTGATCCCCTCCTGCTTGAATCTTGAAGGATCCTCCCAAGTCCGTGGGACCTTCTCTTCCAAGGCAAAGCTCTCCCTTTGTAAACAGCTAGTATAGAAAGGGCAGAAATTGGCGAAAGAAAATACTCTCTTAGCTCCACCTTTAAATACATTGAAACTGCCTCCGGGAGACTTTGGTATCAAGTTTTAAGAACAGCCGGATAATTAGAGTTTCTCCCCTTGCGAAGGACATCGATAATCGTCCACAACCGTGCTACCACTGTTCCTTGTACAGTAAAACTCCAGATCACGGTCTGAAATACCAGGTTCCTTTGTCTCTTCAGTTCCACTCCCCAAAAGCTCCCCGATCCATGGCACTTGCATAAACGCTTAGGCTCCACAGTTGCTAGAGCAAACTCGGAGGGCACAGCCCCGCTCCAGCCAAAGGCAACACCGTGTGAATCACACGCCAGGCACGGCCACCCTGGCTCAACTGGGCAATCCCTGAGTCAGAGAGGACTCATCTAGTCTAACGCCCACTGTTCACGCAAGCTTCTTTCTCTAGGTGGCCTGGGGCAGTTTACAAGTTGCTGGCTCATCCCTTGTCACACCACTTGGAAGGAGAACAAAAGGTTGGAAAATGGGAAAGGCATTTTTGTGGGGAAACCGAGGCTCCAATAAGCCCTAACTCGAAATGTGTGGATATTTCTGAGTCAGACGCACTAGAAGAGCCAGGAGCAGTTCTTCTGAATCCTGAGGGGTTGATTTTCTTGCTTGACTCTGTCATGCTTTTGTGACGGGATGTTTTGATGCAGCAGACTTAGGGCAGGTGATGCCGAGGCGCATGCTCCCTGCCTAGTGTGCAACCATTTCCTGGTCTCTCTTTCGAACTCTCCTCTCACCCGCAGATTTGATGGGCTCTGTTTCTTTGGCTTTCTAGGCTCCGGTTCTCCTGTGGGCCTGACACGCTCTGATTCCAACTGTCACATTATTCCTTGTGCTTCCATCGTTTTACCCATCCCCTGATTCTTGATACTCTCTGATTTTGAAATTCTACCACCCCATTCCCTCATCTGAACTATATACACACCCTTGACGCCTGTACATAGAATTGACAACTGTTGAAGATCAGGCTTCGGTGAAGGTCACAGATGGAGTGTAAAATGTCCATTTTATTCATTTACACACACACACACACACACACACACACACACACACACACACAAACCCTGGACATTTATCTGCTAAATGTTGGGCCCAAGTCAAAATACTTACATATCTAAATAGTCACCGTAAATCGGTCCTATTAAAATAGCTGCCTCCGAAGAACAGGGAGCTTTGCTGTCACCTGTTCTGACACCTGACTTGGACCCTCTTTGGCATGGCCTTCTGTTCTGCTCTGGGCTGGTGTGTAGCTCATCGAAAGAGGCGTGAGCACCAGGGCTGCTTTCTATCCTGCTATTCCAAGCCAGGACTGTGTAGGTGTCGCAAATGGAATTCACGGGCAGAAGCAGAATAGGACACTAGTGGCATGGCCACGTGTCTCTGCCTCCCCGTGAAGTAAAGCAGCCTGACTGGCATCCATCTCCTACCAACCCCTTTCCTGCCCCCATCTACCCACAAGCTCTTGTTGGGTCAGAAACGCGATTCTTTGACAGTGCCAGACAGCCAGATGATGCAGAGAAGAAGAAGAAGAAGAAGAAGAAGAAGAAGAAGAAGAAGAAGAAGAAGAAGAAGAAGAAGAAGAAGAAGAAGAAGAAGAAAGCAAAAGCAAAAGCAGCTTTCTAAATAAAGCACAGGCTCATTTATAAAAATAAATAGCCACAGCCTAGCAACGTGCACACAGCTTGGCTTTCTTCTGTTATGAAACCGCCGTGGCTGGAGCCCAGGATGACAGAGTCGGCACAGGACCCCACACCCTGACCCCTCCCGTGTGTAGTATTTATCCTGAGAGTGCTGACAGAGGCCCTTGGAGGGGCTTGCTCTTCATTCAGGGCCAATCTAAGGCCAGGCTCCCAGGGCAGAGCGGATCTAGAGCTTCCCAAATGTAATGACCACCTTCAGGCTCTTGGCAACAGCTAACACACCAGAAGGAAAACTGAATGAAGTCCCTTCACTAAAGAAGTAATGCCCCTGTGCTGGACATTCATGTCACCCCACAGTCAGAGGGAGCACCTGTGTACAAGTGATTACTGTGTGCCGATTCTTCCTGCCCAGGTGTGGGTGGTGTGGCTATCATGGTGGGGAGGCAAGGGAGTGTGGGATAGACAGGAGGTGACAACCATTTGTGTCCCCAAACCCTCTCTCGCTGTTTAGTCAACAGCACCGCATGATGCGTTTTGCTTGAGAGAAGGGCTATGAGACAAAATAGTGGGTGGTCTTTTGATCTTAGTCTTGCTGGGATACACAAAAGTAGAGCCCACAAGGTCCTTGGAGACTGAGCAGAAATGTCAGAAATGTGGCATTGTGTGAAGGATTTAATCCTGCCACCAGCTCTCTCAAGTTATGAAATGATATTTTGAGTCAGAGTGATCCAAGGACTGTGACCATCAGTTCTGAGTTCCATTAGCATCAGAAGGATGGTGCTTCACCTTGACTCCCAGGACCAGATGCTTCTTGAGATCCCATATGCTCCCTAGTGACCAGAGAATGGGCAAGGCAGCATGTTAAAATGAGTTCAGAGTTGGGTTCCTCAGTTACAATACTAAAAAAAAAAAATCAGAAAAATTTTGATTTCTCTGTTTTTCAAAAGCTGGTCTTCTCCTAATCCAAAAGTTGGTCTTCTCCTAATCTGGCTTAGCCAGAAACAATGAAACCATATCCATATAAGTAATAAGAAAGTTCTTGACTAAAGCAAATATGTAAGACTATTATCTAACAGGTTTATTTTGGGAATAATAATATCCATGTGGAAAAAAAACTAAACAGCATAAAATACAGTACAATAGCATCCAGCTTCATCTGGCAGTGTATGATAGTTTTCATAGACGCTGTGACTATTCCCATCCCAGACCCCCAGCCCACCAAAGTTTGGCATTGGAATCTTTTGGAAGAAACATGATTAGGATTCAGCTGTAGGAGAATCAGCATACAAACTGAGCAGGCCACCTCTAATCTATAGTGACAGCTCCCTGGTGGTGCTAAGGGATGCCTCTCTACAGTAGGCAAACCACAGCAACAATTCTGTAGGGTGAGCCCCATGATGGGTTACTAAACCTCCCAACCCAGGCTTCCCATGTCTGACATCGCCACACGGTGATAAGACCCCACTGAAAAGCTGTGTTTGATATGGTTGCCCAAACAAGGACAGAAAAATGACACCAGTGGACATGCCAGTGTGGATGAGGGACATGTCATGGGGGCTCCAACCCTAGATAAAGACTGTAGGCAATGAATGGCTGCTGGGAGAGGGGGAATCGGTCTTCTCCAGGGATGAGCCCCTGAGAGATTACCTAATCCTAATTGGTCAGCCCCAAACACATGCACACATGAGCCACACTGAATGGACTCAACAGTTTGCACACACACACACACACACACAAACACATGCGTGTGTGCCTACTACATGATTTGAGAGGGAGGACACAAGAGGAGCTGGAGGGGAAAATATGGGTAGAAACATCCTAAATTGTAGTGGTATTGTGTTCCCCAAAATATTGTGCACCCTAATAAACTTATCTGGGGTCAGAGAATGGAACAACCACCAGATACAGAGGCCAGAAAATGGTGGCACTCACACCTTTAATCCTAGCATTCCAGAGGCAGAAATCCCTCTGGATCTCTGTGAGTTCAAGGCCACATTGGAAACATCCAGGCATGGTGACTCACGCCTTTAATCCCAGGGAGTGATGGTAGAAAGGAAAGATATATAAGGCGTGAAGACCAGAAACAAGAGGTATTTGGCTGGTTAAGCTTTTAGCTGGTTAAGCTTCAGGCTTTTGAGCAGCAGTTCAGCTGAGAGCCATTTGGGATGAGGACACAGAAGCTTCCAGTCTGAGGAAACAAGACCAGCTGAGAAGTTGGCCAGGTGAGGTTAGCTGTGGCTTGTTCTGGTTCTCTGATCTTCCAGTTCACCCCAATACCTGGCTCAGGTTTGATTTCATTAATAAGAACTTTTAAGATTCATGCTACACTAAATATAGTATTCATGCATGGTATTCTAAAAATAATAATAATTTTAAAAAGAGAGAGAGAAATTGTGGTGATTCATGAAAACAGAACCTTAGACGCAGCTCTGTGACCTTACCTTCTTGGAAACTCAGAGCTGTCCCACCAAACAGGAGCAATCGAAGCTGCACCATGTGAGGATCCAGCAAACACTCTGATAAGCACTTCCAAGTCTCCAGGCTCATTCTATGTGACAACGTTTTAGTATTATAAAGTGTGTGGTGAGTTTGTTTCTGGTTGTGAGAAGTGAGACTTCTTTGTTGAAAATGGTGAGGATAGTGTCTGATTCTCAGTGTTCTAGGCTTTGGTCCATCTGAATCATAAGTCTATGTGTGGCGACCTCTGGCTAGTTCCTAGGCTTTATATACCAAAGACCTACAGCAGTGATCTGTAACTGTTTCTCTTCCAATGCCTAGAAAGGTCTGGGATTCTACAATTCATGAGGAATCTTCAGGCTTCCCTTTGAAGATGGAGAACCAGAGGCAGGAAGGGCCAGTACTTGTCCAAGAGCATCTGCTTAGTTTCACTTGCCCTGTCCTCAATTCTCCCTACTGCCTAGCAGTATTTTGAGAGTGAGTTTTTTAGGGCAACAGTTGAAATTCCACCCTTCTGGAGCTTGGATAACCATTTTCTTCTGGACATCACACCTCTCAGGCCTTTGGACTTTAGCACACGTACCAGAAGAAGCCCAGATTCTCAGCCTCCGGCACACAAACCAAATCCCGCCTCTACCCCAGATTCTTTGCCTTTGGCTTTAGACTGAATTCCACCAGCAGCTTCCCTGGCTCTCTAGTGTGAAGATGGTGAGTGGGATTTTTTAATCTTCACAATTACAGAAATCAATTCCCAGAACAAATCCCTTGTATGTCTATATCCTCATATACCAATCAGTTGATTAACCAATTAACTAGCAGGCAGATAGATGATAAAGGGATAGATAATTAAGGAGATGGGTTATAAATAAATAATAGATAATAAATAAATAAATAAAAGATAGATAGTTAAATAGTTAGATAGATAGATAGATAGATAGATAGATAGATAGATAGATAGATAGATAGATAGATAGACAGACAGACTACATTATTGATTCTCTTTGTCAGGAGAATCCTGACTATCACAGATTCCCCTCAATTATAGTCACATTTCCCCCCACTGTTATTTAAGCTAAGTATGTTCTTCAGGATGTGGAAGTGGGGAATAGGCTAATGGTAGACGTTGAGGAAAGTGTGCTTATTAAAGAAGGCTGTGACAGAACAGGAGTCTCAAGTGATTACAGTGTCACCACTTAGTGAATTATAATTTCAGAATTTGCTCTTTAGGCTTGAGAAACAAACACATAACTAACCTTGTGTCATTTGTATTAATCTTCATTCTCCCAGAGATGACAGATGGCAGTCATGCAAAGTTAGATGTACCTAGTAGAAGCTGTTGTCAAGTTTTGTTAGAGGAATATGCTCAAAAGACAGCTGGGATTTTTTTTTTTTTGAGTGACAAGTCTCCCCCAAGCCACTCACCTCTTTTCCACAGATTATCTCACATTTAACTAATAAAAACATCCCAATAATTTTATGTAGAAACCCTCCTTTCTTGCCTTCATATCTACCCACACACATGAAGTCAAAGGTCTCTCCTGTTCTATTAGTCCCTATATAACCTATCCATATGAAGAAGAACTTTTCATTTGCCACATAACAATTTTTCCTGCCAATACTAGACCTTTTCCGACAACCATCCTAGTTTGAGGCCCTGAAATTACTGGGAAATGGGACTTTAGATGCTATAATTAGAAATTTCCTAGGCAGACAGGTAAGTTGGTCATGCTAGTGGGTTTCATGCCCCTTTCCTAAAGCCCTTTCCACACAAATAATAAATCATGGAGCACATGAATTGAAACCAAAATAGCATCAAATTTAGAATTAGAAATCAGGAAGATAATTGGAATGGAATGAAGCAATTTGTCTTTAATGAAAAGATGGGAAAACCAGGTGATCATAGAACAAAAAATAGCCTTTCTGTCAAAGGATTCATGTAAGCCACCAAATCAGATGACCTGACTTTGATCCCTACCACCCATGTGGTAAAGAAGAAAACTGACTCCTACAACTTGTCCTCTGGCCTCCAATTTGTATTGTCTTTTGAGCTCCACATTTGTGTAACACCATGCTCATGAACACACACACACACACACACACACACACACACACACACACACACACACACACACTAAAAGAAGTTAAAGCCACTATTGATGAAGAAAAAGAAGAAGAAAGATTAAGGTAAGTCACAACACTCCCTACTACATAAAAATAGATCACATGAGTTTAGCCATCCCAATGAAGATGCTGCTCTGGGCCAAGACACTGCTTGATCCCCTGAGGACTGAGAGGCTCAGCATCACAGCTCACAGGTGGCCCACTGACCATGCACTACAATATAGCTTGCTGGAAATCTTTATGACTGTGATATTCTGGCCTGAATTTGCAGGTCTAGATGCTACTATACATTATCCCTAGGCTTTTGATAAAATTGGCAAAGTCTAGAACCCAACATTGTAAAGTTTCCTCAAATGGCATTTCCAAAAATGGATCTGATGTGCATTCCTCTTTACATTTTCACTTCCTATGTCCAGATTTATTCCACATAAACCAATTACAAGTTAAACAATGGCAATGACTTTAGTCCAAAAGAAAGCCATCCTCCACTGCATTCCACCCACACGCAATTGTTGGACTCTTTTTAAAAACTTTTTCTATTGGTAACAGTTTAAAACCCAGAAATTTCTCACTACTAATTTTAGCTAAGCTTTCTTCTTTTGCAAAAGGGTATGCTCAGGGTCCATAATTTCTTCATGGCCATGGCCATGTGGGACTGAGAACCTAGATAGTATAGCAGATTGGGTGTGTTAGATGCCAAGATTCAAATCCAATCCCTGCTATTTTTAGATAGCATTATTTCTGACTGTGTCTTGGCTCCTCATCTTTATGGATAGTTAAAGCAATCATATTTATTTTTGTGTGCAAGAATGCTCTGAAACAGTGACTGTCACATAATAATTATTTAGTAAATGTCAATGGCTATTCCTTCTCCCTTACACAGATAGCTCTTCTCTGTCTTGTCTTCATAATCCTGTGAGCATAAATACTAGTCTAGATGCTTTAACTAAGTGACCATGGAATCTATGACACCTTGAGTCACAAGATGATAACTCAATACCCATCTTCCTAAGTTGATTAGATCCTGTGATATGTGAAGTCCCTAGCTAATAACTCGAGTCTATATCCTTTATTGTATGTGTATATGTGTTCACGTGTGGGGATGTGTGTGCATGTGCTTGAATGTAGAGGCCAGAGGTCAACATCAGGTGTCTTTCTAAGTTGCTTCTCCATATCATTTTTTGAGTGATGGTTTCTCATTGAACCAGGAACTCACCAGTTTGCTTAGGTTGGTTGACCAGTAAGTCCCAGGGATCCTCCTGTCTCTGCCTCCCCAGTGCTGTGATTACAGGTTTGTGCTGCTTTGCCTAGCTTTTCCTGTGGGTACTGGGGGTGAAACTCAGTTCTCATTCTTGGGCAGCAAGCACTTTACTTGACTGGGCCATCTCCCCTCCTCTTCCTCTGAGCAGGTCCTGTGTCCTGATGGAGAGCATCGTGAAACCTTTCACGGCGAAGGATGCATAGCTAAGCGGAGCCTCGGGTTTCCTAATTAGAGTAGAATTTGTGACAGAAGAAGCACGGTCCCCTGGTTGTCTTCAAGTGCCTTGTCTATACTCTGTCAGCAAGTCCTGCCTCCTTCCCTTCCCAGTCCTTCAACAAGCATAAAAAGAAAACCTTGTGTGGTCATTCAGCTAGTAGGTCAATCACTCCGAAGACACAGATCCTTAGGGAACAAAGAAGGGTGCCATCCCCACAGAAACTTGTTCCTAATAAACCATGTTTTGTTGCTAAGCAACCCTGATGAGGCCTCTCCCACAAATACAGTCTGTCTACAGGAGATTAAGTAAATGCCTTGTGAGTCAGAAGAAGGCATCAGAGAAAGTTTTACTCAGGCTTCAGATGAATGGACAATATTGCATACAGAGCAAAATATGGGAGACACACGATGCTTTACTCATGCTTTGAGGTTTGAGACTTGTTTGGGGAGTTGGCTGGGAAGAGCTGGATTGTTCATTCATCACCAAATGGATGGGGTCATGGTTTAGGAGACCCATCTCCCTGGTTGCCTGCAGAAGACTAGTAATTAAAGTTGTGGTGAGATCCGACACCCAACTAAGGGAGGGAGAGTGGAACTCCCCAGAAGCAAGAAAGAGCTTTGGAGGAAAATTAGATGTTGCAACTGTCAGATCCCACAGTACAGTCATTCTGCTAAGGAGATGAGGTGAACTGTGAGTCAGCCAATGAGAAGAGCTGGAGAGTGAGGCCACTGCCAATGGTCCCTGTCTCCTGATTGTCTGGTGAGGCAGGGCAGGGATGAAGCCAATGCCACAACCCCTTTCACCAGATTTAACACACTGAACTCTGCCTCCCATTGATGAAAGGATGGAAAACCCTTTGGTGTCATTTCCTAAATCTCAAAATATGTATTTCCCCTAAGAAGTAAATGTGGCGTTTTCAACAAAGCAATGTTCGGAGGGAGGAAGGGGATTTCCAGTAGTCTTCAATGTCTTCTGTATAGCCTTTGCATCCCTGTCTTTTTGATACTGGAAAAAGTTTAAAATGCCAGTGCAGGGTAAGCCACATGGCTCGGCAGCTAACATCTTCCAGTAAGCCCGAAGATCTGAGTTCTATCCCTGTGGCTTACATGGCAGAAGGAACAGTCTGATTCTTACAAGTTACAGAGAGAGAGAGAGAGAGAGAGAGAGAGAGAGAGAGAGAGAGAGAGAGAGAGAGAGAGAGAGAGAATTCTGAAAGCCCGGAAATACAGTTCAATGAAGAGCTTACTGACCATGTGAGGTCCTGAGCTGGGCCTCTAACACCACAAGGAAATAAAATCCTTCATTACTCAGGAGACTGAGACAGGAGGATTGTGAGCTCCGGGCCAGCCTGGGTGGGCTGCAGGAATTAGACCCTGCCTCACCAAAAGCAAGTCAGTCAACAAATAAGCCATCAGCTCAATTTGCGGAGCCTTGAACTGCAGGAAGAGCAGACGGGAGCCATGAGCAGTGAAGAGCTGCTGCTGGGCAGCGTCATGGTCACCTTTGACCCCTTGCTCTGTTCTTTGCTCCTGATCCCTGAAAGTATCTCCAAGCCCAGAGGCTTGTCACATAGATCTGCCAGAGTTCCTTCCCGCTGTGTGGTCTTGCTATGGCCTTCTGTTTCCTCACTCCTGCGCTGGAGGCAGACTCTCAACTAGGGTGAACAGCTGAGAAGTTTAAACACACAACTGTCTTCCCTGAGCCATTGTATTCTTCCTTCCCGCAGAAGGAAAAATACCACAACCCCATAACACAAACTGGGTCGTATAATTTTGTGTTGATGTCAGTTTCCTTGGCCAGGAAACCACTACCTCACTTTGCTTTAAGGTTTCCATCTGTAAATGCAGTATGTATGCCTTGCTTTCTGCTCCTGACCAGGGAAACATTGAGAGACTGATGGACAGATGTTTCTAGAAAGATTCTGGGAAGAGTCAAGAAGTCTAAGCATCATGTATGTTCACGGAGGAAGGGGTGCTTGAAACTGTAATGCCAACAATGATTTCTGGGTTGCTTTGTCTCCCATCCAGTCCAATTTGTGATGCTATATATTGGTGGCTGTGCGGCCGTCCACTGGAACAGTCCACCTACCAGTGACAACACTCATTAAGAAAACCAACTCTCCCTCTTCCAGCAGCCCTCAATTGCCAACAGCCCCTCAGCTAGTTCGTGTCCAACTTCCCTCCCCAGTGCTGGGATTTGGTCGGGCTTGAACATGCACAACGCTTGTGCACGCTGTCATGACCACTATGAGCTGACTTGTGCAACTGCCCTGTTGTGTCCCTGAGACACCGTTTCCTTGTGTCCATCCACCTCCTCTGGTTCTTATAGCCTTTGCATCCTCTCTTCCACATGATTCTGAGCCTTGGGAGGAGGAGGAGGAGGAGGAGGAGGAGGAGGAGGAGGAGGAGGAGGAGGAGGAGGTGTGGTATAGATGCTGCATTTAGGCCTGAGAATTCCTCAGGCTTTTATTCTCTGAACCTCGGCCGGTCATGGTTCTCTGTGTTAATCACTACTGTAAATAGAAGCTTCTCTGTTGATAACTGAGAAATGCACTAATCTATGGGTATAACAATAAGTCATTAGGAGTCAGTTTACTATTTCCATTTAGCAAAATATATGTAGTTTTCAATATTCATCATGTTTATACCTAATGTATGCAATTTTATCTGAATTTAATTATCTATCTAGCCAGTCCAGATCTAATCATCGAGTTCCATGATATGCCCATAAGCAGTTCTACTTAATTACCAGTTTTATAACAATTCTCACATTTACATTCAATAAGATTAATGAATGAAAACATGGATATCTTTATCTGTCGCTCTCTGGTAACTGTCATTTCTGCACATTTATAATGCGTGAAGAAGTGCTTAAATGCCAAGCATCTTGGAATTCCCAAAATGAAAGTACGTGTGTGTGTGTGTGTGTGTGTGTGTGTGTGTGTGTGTGTGTGGTGTGTCAGACTTCTTGTTAATTCCAGAGACCGAGCCCAAGGATTTGCCATGTTAATAAAGTGCTGTACCACTGAGATCCAGGCCAAGTCCACTAACCAGAATTTCAATGTTAAACGGATTTTTATTATTTCAGTCATTAAAAATTGATAATGTATATAGAAATGTTGTAACTACTTATCAGAATATTGATTTACCTCAATAATCCTTTATCTAAGTCCAGTAATGTAGTAGAAATGATTATATGATGTAGTGGGTAGCCATTCCAGCTTTGATCTGGAAGTTCCAACCCCCATTGAGACTTGGCAACCGTCACACCTACAAGGCGGGGCCAAAGGAGGCGCCTGGAGACCCGAGATCTGGATGGGCTGTGCTCTCACTCTGTTCCGGGACCCTGGACGGTGGAGGTGGGCCAAGCAGAGCTCCAGAGAACACCGCTGGACTGCGATACACCTTCCCCAGACCCCGCGACCTACCTATCCCTTAATTTGTAAGTTATGCCATTAAATAAATCTCCTTTTAACTACGTGGAGTAGCCTTAATAATTTCACCAATAATATATGATATATATTTATATGTTTGGAATTTGAGATAAAACATTAATGATAGTTTCTATAATTCAGAAATTAGTTGTTCAGTTTGCAGTTATGGTATATAAAAAAGAAGAATAAGAAGAATACTTTTTGATTCAGACTCCATGGCTTTCTAAGAACTACTACCAAAATCAAGAAATAAAATATTTGAAAATAAACAGTAAGTGTGAGTTAATTAATCAATTTGTTACTAGTTAGAGTTGAATATGCCTATCAGCATCTGCTCGGGGCTGATCTGAGGTACCATCCAGCATCTTTCTTCTGATCACATCACAGTGATGCTAAGAGGTGCACACTGTGGGTTTATTGGTGGTTGCTGTAGAGAATGGTCTCTTGGAAGTTGAGCCTCCCGCCCCCTGTAGTGGCAACAAACATCTAAGCCCATTAAAGACTTTGTATTCCTCTTCCTAGAAAGCCATCTTCAGTGAGAGCTTCTCTGAAGTGAGAGGAACGGATGCCCGAGACCCAAAGGGGAGTTGAGTGCCTCACCCAACATCATCTATGGTCTTCTTTGTATTGTGCTTACTATATGCCTGTCCATGTGTCAAATTCTTTTCATGCATTTTCTTATTCCCACTCCTATGGGGAGAGATATTTTCTTTCTTGTTTTATAATTGGGGAAAC
Source organism: Peromyscus californicus insignis (assembly GCF_007827085.1). Classification (NCBI taxonomy): domain Eukaryota; kingdom Metazoa; phylum Chordata; class Mammalia; order Rodentia; family Cricetidae; genus Peromyscus; species Peromyscus californicus. The sequence goes on from NW_026294413.1 coordinate 47,167,753, forward strand.
TGAGGCATAGGAAAGCTAAGTAACTTTCCCAAGACCACGGGTTGTTCTCGGTAATACAACCTATGTTCAGAACCAAGCTCTACATGTCTTCAAAGCCTTTGTGTTTTGCCATTGTACTATTGAGAAAACCCTAGACAGAGAAAACCAATGGCTTTTGGTATGTATATTGGCTCACAGTTCAGGAAGCTGGGAAGTATGTCTCTGTGGCTTATGGTATCAGTCTGATGTTGCCACCAATACAGCGGAAGAGTCTGAGCAAAGAGGTAGACATGCCAGAGGTAATCTCGCTATATAAAACTTACTCAAGTCTTGTGGAACCGCTCTGGAGAGACCTCATCTAGTCTCCAGAGACCTGCTTCAGCCTCTCACAGCAGGTATTCACCTATTTATGAGGTTGCAGTTCCCAAGACCTAACTATCTCTTAAAGAGTCCACTACCTTTCGACACTTAGATTCAGTATCAAATTTCACCTTGAAGTTTCATGGTCTGTGCTATAAACAAACCGTGGCAAGGAGCCCTTGTCTTCTCATAGAGTAGCAGGTGTTGGTAAGATTGCATAATTTACGGCATACAAAAAATATCTTTATAAAGAGGGCTATTATCATGTTATTACTCTATAAGAACACCTATCATTCTGAATTAGATGCCATGTGTGGTCTGATTAGGCACCCTAAAAGCATGCGATAAGTGCTTGGCAAATATTTATTGACATAATAAACCCAGTTATATAACCAAGCAAACATAGGTGGGATAGCATGGGGGAGGGGACAAGGAAGAGGGTGGCCAAGGCTTCCCTGCAATATCCAGACGTGAGCCTGATGAGGAAGGGGCTAAGGCTCCACTACTGTTGACTATTGTACTCAAGAGGGCATAGGCAATTCGGAGGAGTCAAGCCTGCTGGTGGAGCACCACGACAGCCTGAAACAAGAGGCAGGGCTGGCCAGGAGCCTTATGGGAGCACTGCTGTTCATAACGCAGTTCTGCCTCTTGTTCTGAGTATGGCTTATGGCGTGAGCATGGTAGCTCACGGCTTTAGCCTAAAGCTATGGAGAAGTTAAGGGCAGAATTTTTCCCATGGGACAGTGAGTGTGCCTCAGTGCTCTCGTCTGCAGTCAGTGAATAATTCCTGCTCCCTGGGCTATTACAAAGATAAGTGAGCTAGCTGTAAAAAATCTTACAACAGAGCCTGGCCTACAGTAAGCACAACATGTAGGTTTATCTAATCACTCTGGGCCTTGACTTCTGAGGAAAGTGGATCTATGGAGAGCCTCATGGTACAGCATTGCACACATGGAATGCTCTGTGAGTTTTACTACGTTTGTCGTTTCTAGTACGCTTTCTTCTTCAGGAAGCGGCAGATGCATCCTTGGGGTAAAGTTAGCTGAATAACAGAAGCTTTTCTGTGAGTACTTGTTTCTGTTGACAACTTTGGAAGAATGAGAGCTATTTCTACATGATTCTGGACCAGCCACTTTCCTCGTGTCTCCATTGTAATTGCACTAGCAAGAGTGGAGTGATTCAGAAGCAAGACATCCGTGCCCACCCCCACTCCAGCTATCAGAGCACAGCAACAATGGACCCTAATGAATTGTAATTTCCCCACGAGTTTCATGCTGGAGAGGGAAAATGCCTTGATGCCAGGCAGACTGGGCACATGGGTGGAGGTATCTCCCAGGCAAAGGTTTTGCACAGTCCTAACTCATCAGATCACTTCCTAGGAGAGACTGAAGCTGAAACAGTGCTGAATCAATGATGGGCAGGACCACACCTTGACCAAGACTGCTATGTTGTGGCCCTTCATTTAAACCTGAACCTTGTGTCAAGACAATGAGAATGGACTTGAGGTCATCAGCTCTATTTATTTATTCCTCTTCCCAATGTGGCCATATTGAGTGCATTTCTTTTTTCTGATTTTCCAATTACTTGTGTCTTCTATTAGCCTATTGGTGATGGATGGTCAAGCCTGGCTTAGCTGGGCTTCCAGCGCCTGGGCTCTGACTCTACCATCCCAGTAATACCACCTTCATTCCCTGAGGTTCTGATGATCGTCTTCAGGAACCCCAAAGGTTCATTAGACACCCACTTCTCTGAAAAATCATCAAAGGGGTACTTTACTTTTCTGGAACTACCATGACAAAGTACCACAAACATGACGGCTGCAAACATAGCAATGTATTCTCTCGGTGGGACCAGCCTCCTCTGAAGACTCTGAAAGAGCATCCTCCCTCCTCTCTTCCAACTTTGGGGGCTTGAGACGGTCTGTGACCCCCGCCAGCAGCACTCCTCTCTCAGATTCTATCTTCCCATGACCTCTTGCCTCTGCATGTCTGTCCAGAATCCCCTTTGGCCTTTTTCTGACAAGGACATCCATCTGTCCGTAGGTTTAAAATCCATTGTAAATTCTAAATACTTTAAACACCCTTGATTTCATTACTCCATCAAAGACACTGTTTATAAATAAGTTCACATGAACAGGTGCCAGGGATTAAGGCATGGCCATATCATTTGGGGTCAACTGTTCAATCCATTCTCAGGAGGCAATAGGATCTTTATTGGATATGTATGTATATATGTGTGTATGTGTGTGTGTGTGTGTATGTGTGTGTGTGTGTGTGTGTGTGTGTGTGTGTATACACACATATATATAATACTTTATAAAGAATATATATAAAATGCATCTTCGTACCGGTTTAGACCCTGTCTATACACCCCTTTCCTATCTTTCCCTTTCCTTGAACACTCCTTCCAATCGCGTCCACCTCACTGAGATGGACGGATACAGCTAGAGAGGCAGCCAGCCATCATAACCAGTCTATCTGCTCCTCCTGGGCTCTTTTCTGCACCGTGTCTTCCCCCACAACCTTGCAAGACTCGCTGTGAGCCGTGCTGCAAGCCTGCACTCATCCAAATGCTTATTCTTCTTGTTCCTCCCAGTAAGCCCGGCAGGACAGCCAGGAGAATTGGATGTCACCCTGGGACTTGGCAATACCAGCTTGCCCTGCCTGGCTCTTCACCAGTGTCACCTTAGGCACACATCATGTTTCACAGAGGAGGCCAAACTGGAGACCCTGCTAAGCTGGGAAAAGAAGAGGCTGTGGATCTGGGTCAGAGCAGGAATGCTGTTTACAGTTGGACCAGGCAAATAGGCTCTGAGGGAATCTAGGTTGCAAGCTTGGCAGACCAATAGGAACACGAGGCCAGCTTTTCCTGCACAGCCCAGGTCTTGGCTCTTCTGATTGGGTAGATCTGTGACATGTGGCATAGTGTGGCTTACAGGAGGCAACCACACTTGGCATGTCTTTCTTGATGGTTTGCTTTACACCAGGATGCAGGTATACAGAGATAAGTCACTGTTTGTCTTCATGTAGACGAAAGTATAGCAAAGGTCACATCCATATAAAAAGCCAATTGTCATAAAGTGATAACTATATTGCAATGTTAGAGGAGGTCCAAGGACTGAGAAAGGAAGGACTTGGTCTATCTCCAGCAAAGGGATAAGGGATGGGTCAAGATAGGGACCCAGAAGAGGTCACAGTTATGCAAATGTTTAAAAGACCTAGTAAGTAAGGGAGGGGAGGGCCAGGTGGTCCCCTCCACTACTTCTCTTCCTTTTCTGCTCCTCTCATCCATAGTCTGGCCTTAGAGGAAGCACAGTTTTTATGCAGAACTTTCTTGTTTGTTTTTTGTTGTTATTGTTTGGTTAGCAGTAGAGCAACAGATATCAACCCTATTCTAAAATGAGTCACGGCCCAGGGAAAAAACCAACCAGCAATGACTCCACTTTAAACTGAATATCAATGGTCACAGTCACTACTGCTACTATTCACTATTTATAGTGTCCTGCTCTATAACATGCTCAACCTTAGAGATCAACAGGTTTTCATACACCTGTTATTAAAAATGTTTTCTGGGGCCTGGGCTGAGTGCTGTCCCTAAAGTGCTTTCAACCCAAGCATGCGGATCTGAGTTCAGTACTTGGTGTAATAAAAACCAAATGAAACTAGAGTGGCAGCACATGGTTGTAATCCCAACACTGGGGAGGCAGAGAAATGTGGATCTCTAGGGCGCACTGATCATCCAGCCTAGGCTAATTGGCAAGCCCCAAGACCAGTGAGAGACCCTACTTAAAAAACAAGGTAGCTGGATCCCTAGGAACAACACCCAAGGTTGACCTATGGCTTCCACTCCTGAGCATGCATACCCACATGTACAAACAAACGATTCCACTGACTTTGCACATAAAGTTGCTAGGTCCTGGTTAACAAGAAATCGATCCCCAGTCTCTGTCGAAGTGACAAGGCTTACCCACACTGTTCAGTATGTGGTCAATGTCTCTGACCATTAATTTAATGTTTCTGTTTTAAATCATTTGTTGTGGCTGTACAAATGTATACTCAGGTACCCAAACAGCCCAGAAGTGTGTTTCAGATTCCCTAGAGCTACACCTGCAGGCAGCTGTGAGCTGCATGACTTGGGTGCTAGGAAGCAAGCTAGGGCCCTCTGCAAGAGCAGCCTGAGCTTTTAACAGCTGAGCCGTCGTCTCTCCGGCCCTAGGAATGACCTTTTTTTGGATGTGTCTTCCAACCAACACCTTTGTAACAAGTAGTGACATATGTGAGTTTGAAAAATGATACATCTTCATTAGTATGAATCTTATCCTATTATTAGGTTGTATTTAAGTAACTTAACTAGATAAATTCACATATAAACTTTCAGGATGTCCAATAGTAAAGCAAGCATGGCTATGTTGGTCAGCATTTGATATGTGCAGCATATATGTCAGCATTGAATATAAAAATTCAGACGTTTTGGAATCAACACACAGACCTCGAAAACTTGAAAGCCACCGGACATAAAAGGTTGTCTGAATCCATTTCTGTTCTGACCGTGGGGGTTAACATTAGATTAGCGCTTGCCAAGAGTTGGATGGAGGAGGGAAATTAACTGCAAAAAAATGTAGGGAAGTTTAAGGAATGTTCTGTACCCTGATTGGAATGGTGTTAACATGACTGAACACATTTGTAAAAATTCAACCAACTGTGCAATCAAAAGGCACGGATTTTGTTTAATATAATCCTGTCTCCATATATTTTAAGGAAAGTCAGGTCGCTTCTGATTCCCTCCCCAGGCACGATCATGTGGCTTCCTGTCTTTTACCTGATGTTCGGAATGCCTGGGAAGGCAGGCTTGAGCTTTACCTATCTCATGCCTCTTCCCTCGGAGAGAGAGGTTCTGGAGTATGATTCTGAGTGGCACCGGCACCAAGAAACGAACAACCTAAATGTGAATCATTAGGAGAGAAGTACACTTAAAAATTATAATATATATTATATTTTATAATTATATATAAAATTATAATATATTATATTTTATAATTATATATAAAATTATAAAATTATAATATATTATATATATGTATAACTGGCATACATGTATGTAATATTTTAGAGCTAGGCAATAATTTTCTCCATGATTTAGAGATTTTACTTCCGAAACACTCGCTCACTACACTCTCTGCACATCAGTAACAGAGCACCAGGAGGGATGCTCCGAACAGCAGACTCTCTCACGGTTCTGGAGACTGAAGCCTGAGACTCAGACAGCAGCTGGCCTGTTGTCTTCTTAGACCCATCTCCTCCCGGTTGTTTGGTTTTTCTGTGTGCCTTCTTGCTGTGAGTCTGCATCCTAATCGATTCCTGTAAGGACACCACTCTTACTGGACTAGAAACCACTTATTGATCTCGTTTTAACTCAGTCACCTCTGTAAAGCTTTATCGCCAAATGCAGTCACATGCTGAGATATTTTGGGTTTAGGATTTCAAAATAGGAGAGGGGGGCGCAATTCAGACACCGTAAGCACAGCTGCCCCTCCCTCCCTCCTTCTCCACACAGGCCCTTTCCTATTGCGGCCTTCACCAAGCAAACTGCCTCTCCCGTGACGGATGTTACTGTATCTTTCTCACTTTGGTTAACTCCACATCACTTTGGTAATCTTCTTGATTATATCCATGTAAAAAAGGGAAGGAAACCAATACACTAAGAGATCCAAAGGATGCAACACTGTTACAGTAGAGAGCGTGTTGTTGTTTAAATCTTAAATGATCTTATTAATTAAAAAAAAAACCCTGAGCCAGATATTGGGGTAAAAACTGAAAGATCAGAGAAGCAGAGCACGCCACAGCCAACCTCACCTTGCCAACTCCTCAGCCGACCCTGAAAGCCTCTGAGTCCTCACCTGAAAGGCCTCACCCAAAAGAGCCTTTAGTTCCTGTTTCCTCACACCTTATATACCTTTCTTCACCCTGCCCTATCACTTCCTGGGGTCAAAGGCGTGTGTGCCTCCAAGCAAAGGCATGAGCTCTCAAGTGTCGGGATTCAAGGTGTATGCCACCACTGTCTGACTCTGTTTCTCTCCTAGACTGAGTCAGTCTCATGTAGTCCAGGGTGGCTTTGAACTCACAGAGATCCAGACAGATCTCTGTCTCCCGAGCACGAGGATTAAAGGTGTATGCCACCCCTGCCTGACCTCTATGTCTAATCTAGTGGCTTTATTAGGGTACACAATATATCACCACAACGTATGGTTTGATGTTTTTCTTGTTTCTTTGTTTTAAGAAACACATCTTCAAATTTTATTTTTATTTGTGGTGTATCTGTGTGCTCGTGTGTGTGTGTGTGTGTGTGTGTGTGTGTGTGTGTGTGTGTGTGTATGTGTGTGTGTGTATGTGTGTGTATGTGTGTGTGTGTGTGTGTGTGTGTGTGTGTGTGTGTGTGTGTACGTGTGTGCGTGTACCTGTATAGGTATAAAGGCGAGGGGCTAACACTGAGTATCTGTTTATCTCCACCTTATTTTTTTGAGGCTAGGTCTCTCACCAAATTTAGAGCTTACACACTGGCTACACTGGCCAGTGAGCCACACCCCACCCCCACCCCAGGATCCTCCTGGGGCCACCTCCCAGTGCCGGGATTATAGGCACATAGAGCAATGCCTGGCTCTCTACGTGAGTACTAGAGATCAGAACTCAGCCCTCCGTGTTTGCAAAGCCAGGATTTTACTAACTCAACCATCCTCCCAGCCTGATTTAGTATATTCTCACAGATCCTCGCCTTGAAAGGTTATGGAAAGCATCTTTGACCACGTCAATGAACATATGAAATACGTTAATAGAAATGGAAGTACTGCCCACAGCACACACAGTCTTCCATTCGCCGCCGCCGCCACCACCACGACTATAAATGGGTAAGGAATGGTTGAAGAGCAGCTGTGAGGCAAGGCAGCCTGTTCAAGTTTAACACCAGAGTCTGGAGCGAGCATGAATAATTGATGGTAAGTCAGGGCCTTCCAACAGTTTATCTCCGAGCAGCACAATATTTCAGGCTGAAAATGTGTCTCCTGTTGAACGGCACGGAGGCTTACTGAACGTCGGGAGAGGGAACGTGAGCTAGCTCTGAGTCGTGACACGGTACTTATCCCCAGGGAGCCCGGGGGAAAACTGCAAGCACGCCTCTCCTTCAGTGTTTATGCAGTCTCAGACAGCAGTGAATAAAAGCAGCGGTAGCTCAGACTGAGTGCACAGAAGCAGTGGCAGCCTGCTTTAAGGTTCAATGTTTCTTTTAAATTTTCTTGCGAATTCCATATATGTACACAACATATGATCATATCTCCCACCATCTCCCCCCTCATCTTCACCCATGTTTTCCTCTGCACATCCCCCTCCCATCTTTATGTCTTTTCTTTAAAAAAATATAATAATAATAATAATAATAATAATAATAATAATAATAATAACCTACTAACTCTAGTTAGTGCTGCCCATATGTGTTTAGGGCTGTGGCCATCCATGGGAGCATGGGAATCTTACCAATGCCTACATCCTCAAAAGAGAGTGATTCTCCCTCCTCCAGCAACTGCTCCTCAGTAAGAAGTGGGTCCTGCAGATCATCTACCCATCTCTGCCAGGGTTTCCGCTGGCTTGCTTGTGCGGGAGGGGCTTGTGCAGGTAAACACAGCTGCTATGCGTTCGCGAGCACAGCAGCCATGGCTTGTCCAAAAGACAGCAGTTCCCAGCACCCTTCCCCACCCTCCAGCTCTCCTCACCTCCCCTTCGGTGATGTCTCCTGAGCCTTGGAATAGCAGGGGAGGTTGATATAGATGTTTGTGGCTGAGCATTCCTTCAGTCTCTGATTCTCAGCACTTGGACCTATCATGCAACTCCCTGTTGACTGTGGCCCCCTACAAAAAGAAACTTCTCTGACCAAGGTGGAGAGCAGTCCAGGCGTATGGGTATAAACATAAACATATAGAATGCAATTTGTCATCATGAACATTTAGCAAAATACAATAGCAAGTTCCATCCTAGGGCCTGTGGCCTCCCCAGCTATGGGCTTTTGACCAGGGAGGACGACTACACATCAGGCATTAAGTTCATTCCGGTGGAGCAGGCCTCAAGTCAATCGGAAAGCTATTAGTTACCCCATAACAGATGTGCCACTATCGCACCTATGAGCACATCCCGCCCGGCAGGTCGGTACGGCAGCATGCAGGGTCCAGCACTGGGTGGAACCATTAATGTCTTTTCTCCCTTAGCAGCCTGCACAGTACCTTCCACCACTAGCAAACAAAATACAGAGAGGTCTTTAGAATGGATGCCTAGCCTAAGAAGTGATGAGTCCATCAAGGTTGGATGGGAGGCGTGGCTAAGGGTCAGTGACTGTCACAAATCAGAATGGTGACAGATGAACATGACGAGATAGGAAGGATGATAGGAACACTTCAGGTCATGGCACCACACATCAGAAGAGGGGAAATGCACCAGTCACCACCGTGCTGGATATTAGAACCGGGCGTCTCTCACTGTGTAAGTCCGCACCAGATGTTCGGCGTATCACGGGTCTTCCGCCAGCACTGCCGTTTGCCTCTGACAGCCTGTGGTTTGCAGCTGAGGGTGGCAAAGCCTATACGATACTCTGGATGGCAGAGTTAGAGCCCAAGAGCCCAATTTTCTCTGACACCCGACCCGAGCCTGCCCCCATAGTGGTCCCATGCTATAGGTATAAAAGCAGGTGTTATTCATTAGAGCGAGCAGATAAAATAGACTGAGTAAAGGGAACGCAGTGTATTTCTGAGTATGGTCTCAGTTCTTTCAAATTATTTATTTTTAACTGTATTCACAAAGTTCCAAGATAATCTATCCAAGTTCTATCTAGCAGGCTCTGCTAGAAGAATCCACTAAGAGGGGGAACATAATTGATTTTATGCTCAAATTTCTGATGCTCACAGGGTGTCACAAGAATTTTTCCCCCTGGAGAGGACTAGGCAATGTCAAGCCCTCTCTCTAAGATTCCAGTGACAAGCCAGAGTCCAATTATATCAAAGTTCCCGGAGGGAACTGAATTTATTGAGCATACTTACTGAGTGTGGGTGACCTCAAAATAACTGCACTGGAAAGTCTTCAACCCAAATGGATGATGGTTTCCCCACAGCTGCATAGATGGGGTCCCCTTCCCCTCCCGCCTATACACTCTAGACTTCTGAAGATCCCTGGACCAGTACAATCAGGGAACGATTTGCATGTCACTGGTTGGGAGGAATAACTGGGTCCTCAGATGAGGGTCCTCACCTCTCCTTCTAGGAGGGATCTTCAACAGTCAACAAGCAGTTGTGATGATCTTCTGCAAGCAGACGGACGTTCATGAAGGTGGTGGGTGTGTGGCTTGAAGGATGGTACCATGTAAGACTTGAGATGGCTATTTTGAAGAGTACAGCCCCTTTCACCAAAGGAAGTCAGATAAGATCGACTTCTGCTCAGTTTCCAGCAGCTAAGTGTAGCACGAATCGTAAAGGGTCTTATTAAAAAACATGGGAGCCAGATATTGGGGTGAACGCTGGAAGATCAGAGAAACAGAACAAGCCACAGCTAACCTCACCTGGCCAATTCCTCAGCTGATCTTGTTTCCTCGAACTGGAAGCCTCTGAGTCTTCATCCGAATTGATCTCAGCTGAACTGCTGCTAAAGTCTAAAAGCTTAACCAGCTCTAGTTCCTGGTTTTCATGCCTTATATACCTTTTTGCTTCCTGCCATCACTTCCTGGGATTAAAGGCGTGTGTCACCATGCCTGGCTGTTTCCAGCATGGCTTTGAACTCACAGAGATCCCAAAGGATCTCTGCCTCTGGAATGCTAGGATTAAAGGTGTGTGTGCCACCATTTTCTGGCCTCTATGTCTATCTAGTGGCTGTTCTGTTCTGTTCTCTGACCCCAGATAAGTTCATTAGGGTGCACACTATATTGGGGGGATACAATATCACCACAGTTAAGAAGGTGTGGTCTGCCTACAGATGAGTTACTGTCCCATGGGAGACAAGACAGGGTAACTTTCAGAACAGAAATATGCAGACGGGACGCATTTGGTTGCCATACCACTCAGATGCTTAAGGTGGTTGCTATGGTTAATACTCACTGGAAAGGTCAGTAGGGACCATTGGGAAGACTCCAGAAGGAACAAAGAATCTGGAGAAAGAGAGCAAGTACAGGAGAAGGAACCCTCATTGATGACTGTGGTGCTGTTCTCAGTGTTCCTAGACACAGTCACAGAGTATGGATGCACAGGCAGTAGAGCCAAGGTGGTTGTGATGCCTGTGCAGGGTCCAAACCTCCCAACCAGGCCTGCCCTACCCATGGTGCCTCAGCCTTTCATGTCTGTGACTCCGACTTGGTGTTTTCTTGGGTAGGAAGGGGTAGAGTAGGCTACTACATCAGAAAGGAAGGGATGACTGCAGACCCGTCATGCCTGCAGCCCTAGGGTTAAAAAAAAACTCTGCATACCTAGCCCTGCCTCCCTCTCCAGCTCATCTCTGCTGTCATAGGGCCTCTGACTCATCACCGAACCAAAGAACTAACCCTCCAGTCCTCACACTTCAGAACTGCCCTTGTCACTGAGAGATGTTAGCTCCAGACTGTTTACAGAACTCATTTTAGTGAACTGTTCCTAGAATCCCAGCTTCATCACTCTGTACATGCTTTGGACCAAGTCCTCACTCCCTCTGATCTGAACCAGTTGGAGGTTCCATCCTATCCACCATGGTCTGTTCCGAGTGAGTCATTAGTAAGTCAGGCCTCTCATTCTTCCATTTCTTAATGCCCCAAACATGGTTCTAACTGGAGATCTGAACCCCAAGAATCCAGGGGGACTGGGCTCCTGGTTTCAGAGGTGTCAGTTGGTGGACCCAGAAGGAAAGAGCATGGCCATGGCAGAGTATTTCACGTCACAGTGGTCAGGAGGCACAGAGAGAGAATACCCTCCCTGGACTGGCTGTCTCCTCCCGCCCCTCTCCGTTCCCCAGTCTAGGTATGGTCACTCATTTAGGGATGGTCTTCCCTCCTTACTTAATCCTCCTTGTGAACACCCCCATAGACACACTCAGAGGTGAACTTTACTAGTATCCCAGGTTCATCTAGACCCAATCAAGTTGAAACCAAGATTAATCACTAATCTCTTTGTGTCCACTGATCCTGGGATAGGGTCTGGCCTCCTGGAGACATCACCAACTCCAGTCTCCTTTGGACTGTCCTTCTAGGCTTCTCAAACCTATCGAGCATGCACAGTGATGGATGAACTTCCAAGAGGTGCTTTTGCCTCCTCTCTAGCATGTTGAGTCCACTCTGTGGTACCTTTCTCTGATGGCACTCTCTTCCAATCCTCCCACAGCTCTGCCCTCCACTGGGTCAGGTCCCTCTCCCCCTCCCCTTCCTCTGCTAATGTGTTCATGGCACTTATCACCCAGTATGGTTGCTCTCTGTGTGTTGTTTATCATGTTAATCATGTGTTTTCCCTCAGGAGACTAGAAGTCCAGGGAGATCAGGGCTCAGTCTCATTCACTGACCATATAATTGAGTACTCAAAATACTATTTCCAAATGAGGAAAAGGGAAATAACAATACTTCAGTCAAATCTGTCCTTAGGGATAGGCCTGGTCTCATCACCAAGTTCTTGGCACATATTCCAGAACTCCAACCCTCAATGATTGTGATGGTGTTGTGAATGTCCAGTCAAACAGTGCCTCCCATGAGAGAACTACAAACACAAGGAAACCCTCACTCAGCAGGTCACAGCAAAACAGCAGTTGCTTTTCAACCTCTTCTTTGGGTAGAAAAAGTGGACTTCTATGTGTTTCTGTGCATTTCAGCTTAGATCTGTTAGTACAGAAACCTCTTTCGCTGTGTATCCAATATTAAAGAAATTAGCAAAGTTCATAGCCTAATGTATGTTGTTCAACCCAAATACCACCTCTCTCCCCTTACAAAGCCGTAGCCAACAACATGCAGTGACCACAGGATCCCATTCCTGAGCCATAGAGTCCACTGCACAATCCCTCACTGTCCAGAGAAACCACATTCTGTTGGAGCTGGCACTTGAGCGGACATTATCTGTCATCCTCGGGTTAACTTGAGTACGCTGAAGTCTTCTGTCTGAAGACGATAGACAGTCTGAAGTCTTCTGTCTATCTCTGAGTCCCTCATTCTTAATATGTGCAAGGGTCCAGACTCAATTCTAGGGTAACACACACACAAACATACACGAGCCCACACGCACACAGGCATGCACAGGCACACATCAACACCACAGTCCTTTTTCTCTAAGCCTACAACACAGAGACAGGGTTTAATCATCATTTCTAAGTAAAATAAATACTAAACTGTAAAATGTCTGCTTCTCCAACCCGATCTCTCTCCTTTCTTTTTTCTTCAAACAAGGACGGAGGGCAGCAGTCTCTTACCCAGGTCCTGAGTGGATGCGGCGTGCAGAATGCAGTTCTCGGGTGAGCCACTAGGTGGCATCTAGCAAAGACACTCGGGAAGCTTTTCCTGAGTCCTCCATGTTGGCGGCCATCATCTGGTGGGTGGGTTGGAGTTAATCTGCCATCTGTCTTTATTTTGCTACCTTGCTCAGTCGGACACCATACAATTACGTCGTGCAAATGTGGCTCTCCAGTAGAGCAATTACAGAGGCACTTTCTAACCGCCATCACCGCCTGCCTGACATTCTTCCTGCCTCTCGGGGAGCGTGGAAGCACTCAGGCTCCCTTTGATCGGCTCTGCCTCTAGGCCTTATTATCTTCCAAGTTGGAGAGAAATTGGTCTGAATTCGAAGCCACAACAAGGCATGGCTTTGCTTTCCCAGTTGAGAGCCTGCCCGTCGACATGTTCCTATTCCATAAAAACTGCATGCTGCACAGCAGAGCATGGGCTGTTCCTGTGCAGTCCACAGAGACGCCGTGGTGTGAGGATGCTCGATGTGGGTTTGGCTGCTGTTGATAATGTTAGTTTGATACCCAAGGGAGAGGTAGAAGGAGTGAATAGTGAGGCATGGGGCCAAAAAAAAAGGTAAAAAGAAAGAATAAAAAGTGAGGCGTGGAGTGGTATTTGAATGAGCTGCCTTCCATTGCTGTTCCATGATTAGTTCCAAAGTTCAATGGCTGAAAAGGATTTGTTTTCTTCTATCATCTGTTCCTAGATCCACGCACGTGTCCCTTGATCCACGCCTGCGTTACTGTGCACTAAAGACCTACCCGGCCTGAGACAGGAATGAGATGTAGGACATGCTCTGAGCACCAGGAATCAGCTCACCACCAGTCACTGTTCTCCTAGGGCTGGTGACGTGGGGGATGGGAGGGGAGACAGGTATTTACTGAACACATAGAGGCATGGGGCCATAGGGAAAGAGACCCATGAGAGACTGCTTAAGCTTTGGATGGTGCCTCCCCTGGTCTGGAGGTCCAGAAAGGCTATCTGGGCTTGGTGACAATGAAGGGGATCTCACAGTAGGGTATTTTGCTTGACGGCCATGGGTTAAATGTTCTGCTCTGCTGTTAGCTGATGCCAAACTGGTATGTGATGATGACACTTAGCAAGATAGGAAAAAGTTCACTTAGAATGAGAACCGTAAGAGCACAGCCTAGCCCCAGATTTAAAAAAAAAAAAAAAAAAAAGGCAAGCGGTTCTCTCCCGGAACCATAAACTGCAGCTTTTTCTGGCTCTTCACTGTGTTAGCTACAAGTTGTCTTCTCTTTCAACCCACTTCTTCAATCGCTGGCTTTTGCTTTTATTTCTCCTACCAAAATTAGCTTGAGATCATCCTGCCTCTGTAAGCAGGTATGTTTCATGCAAAGCCCCTGTGTTTGCCGATCAACCCAAAGAGTACTGGGCGTTAACGGATCAGTTTAGGTGGTTGGCTGGAGGAGTTCTTCAGATTCCATTCACCTTCTTAATTTTTGATTTTAGAAAATTCATAAGTTAGGAAGCAAAGAAGGAAAGGCACGAAAAGAAAACAGGGAATGTCCTCTGTGTCTATTTCATCCTCTGGAGTGTTAGTCGTCTGGGTGGGACATCTCTCTTCATGGCTTGGTTATAAAGCCAAGTTCAAAGTAGGAGTTGGAAGAAGTCAAGACTGACCTAGTCACCTGGCATGTATAAGACCGTGTGCTTGTGACATTTCATTTCAGGCAAAGGGAATGGGTGAATTATGAAGGGTTATCCTGTGTTCTCCATACTTCCCTGTGCATTTGTGAATGGCCTGCTCTCACAAGGCTTTGCCCTAAAACCCGAATCTATTTGTCATTAAGCATTTGAAGTCTGAGTCTTTTAAGTTATCTTTGCAGAGAGTTGTACCCCCAGGTAGTGTCAGGACCGATCCTAGCTGCAGTCATGCTTTCGACATGACTTACCAAGTTCCTCCCTGAGGCTGACTCTGGGGGTGGGCAGCTATTCTTTGTGACAGAGGGGTTCCCTGGAGTAAAGCTGGACCCTTCCAGATGGGGCCGTCCAGAGTGTTTAGAATGCATGATGGTTTGGGGCTGGAAACACTTGTGGCCTCCCACCTCCTCATGGACGCAGTCACTTACAGATGGCACATGGAGATGCCATAAGAAGAAGAAATGTGGCCTGAGCTTTAGGCACCTTGGACACCTCTGGGGAGAAGGTTGACTGGGAGCTCTTCTCCCATTTAGGGGAAGAGGGGCCTTTTGTTACATTTGATTTAACTGACCAAACTAATTTTTGAGTCTTTCCTTTCTCAGCATGGGTGGCATGAACCCTCTTGTCTCTGCCCCTACCACTCCAAGTTCCGGTTGCCAGCATCTGGGCAGGAACTCGCTTTGCTCTGTTCCACCTCTCATCAACCATGTCTGAAATCCGGGGTCCTTGGGGACCTTGATTTCTCTTTCCCTTTCTTATCTATCTACCTATCTATCTCTCTATCTATCTATCTATGTGTCTGTCTGTC
This sequence comes from Peromyscus californicus insignis, assembly GCF_007827085.1. Taxonomy (NCBI): domain Eukaryota; kingdom Metazoa; phylum Chordata; class Mammalia; order Rodentia; family Cricetidae; genus Peromyscus; species Peromyscus californicus. The sequence goes on from NW_026294413.1 coordinate 47,183,033, forward strand.
TGTCTGTCTGTCTATCTATCTATCATCTACCTATCTATTTTTGAAATATGCCTTCATTTACACAACACAAAGCTGGAGTCATAGAGAGAAACCATGGAAGTGTGGCTTACTACGCATGTACCGGCCCTCGAGTTATTCATAGGGCCCTCAGTTTATCTCCATAAGAACCCTGCATGGGTGGTGTGTCATTATACCTGTCTTCCTCTTTTGTCTGAATTTCTGCCTCTTTTAGAATCCAGTTCAATTAGCATTTCCTTTATGGCTTTTCCCATGAACTTCCCAAATGCCCTTCATGTCTGAGTGTCACGGCTCTAAGCCATCCTTCCACTAGACCACAATTCATTACACAGCATATTTTACAAGCTCCTCAACCTTCCCCAAGTTGTCTTTGGGATGCTGGGGGATGAGAATAGGTCTTCTGTCTTGGTTTCCTAATCTCTTATGACTCAATACACTAGCAGGTGCTGGACCAATCTCTATCTTACAGTAGCCAGCTTTTGTTAGCTTGGTGCCGTTCTCAAAATAACTCTAGGAGACCAGCCAGTTATTAGCCAATGAGAAGACTGGGGGATTGGGGAGTTAAATACATTTCCAAGAAGCACACAGAGAGAACTGGAACATGAACCCATGCAGATGTAATCTGAAGTTTATATTAAGTTACACGGTCACTCTGACTGGTCTCCTACAGCCAACAGGAATGGGACTTAGCATGGGCACTGTCACAACCCAGTCCTAAATAAAGCACCTTCAGACTTCTGAATGAAAGATCGGAACAACAAACAAATGAATCCCCTTCCCAGTGCTTTCACAGAGGCCACTCTTGGTTTATGATCATACCCTTTATTCTCACAAATGTCCCTTTATCCCCTCTGTCCCCAATCTCAGACTGACTACACATGACACTTTCTGGGTGAGTTCTTCAGCCCATGGCCTCCTTCTCTCTCTCCTGCTCCTTGTCAAAGGCCTATCAAAATTAAGTCTCAAGCCAATCAGGCCTTCCCTGGGCTTCTGATTCACTGTTCAACAACCATTAAGTGCTCAAGCCTGTCAGGATATCACTGTCCCTTATGAGATTCATTTCCCTACCAACATCCATCACTTTAAGCCAAGCTATCTCATTTGCTGATTCTGCCTAGCTATTGGCCCGTGTTGCCTCCAGATTTTGAGTGAGCTGCCCTGTGTTTTGAACACCTGCCATCTATCAGGAGCTGAGCTGTGTTCTGGGAATATAGAACTTAAAGCATCAGTTTGTGAAGCTGGAGTTAGCAGCAGGACTGAAGCAGCGATTCCAAGGCACTGTAACTGTGGCATGTGGCTTAGAGGAAAGCCTGGGTAGCTATGGAAGCACATAGGATGTCTTCCTCTGCATCTTCAATAGCCTCACCCTTGGGCTTTCTCCTCACCTAGCCTGACTTATGTCTCTCAGGAGAATTGAAATGTCTGCCCCTTTGTCTGCATCTTTCAGGCAGCATCTCCTCATTTATGCAATCAGAATGTTCTACATTTATCTCTCCTTATTGATGCATTCATCTGCAAAATATCATTTTCTTGATCATTTTTCTCCTCACCTAGGGAACTGTAAGGGGCAACAGAATAAAAGATGCCAGACAAAGCCGGGCGGTGGTGGCGCATGCCTTTAATCCCAGCACTCGGGAGGCAGAGGCAGGCGGATCTCTGTGAGTTCGAGGCCAGCCTGGTCTACAGAGCAAGATCCAGGAAAAGGCGCAAAGCTACACAGAGAAACCCTGTCTCAAAAAACCAAAAAAAAAAAAAAAAAAAAAAAAAAAGATGCCAGACAAAAGGGTAAGATGGGAGGCTAGGGAGATGGTTCCATTGATGAAATGTTTGTCATGCAAATGTGAGGACCTCAGTTTGGACCCTGTCTTAGTTAGGGTTTCTATTGCTGTGTGGAGGCATCATGACCACGGCAACTCCTATAAAGAAAACATTTAATTGAGGTGGCTTGCTTACAGTTTCAGGGGTTCAGTCCATTATCATCACAATGGGGATCATGGCATGTGCAGGCAGATGTGGTGCTGGAGCTGAGAGTGCTACATCTTGCAGGCAACAGTAAGTCAACTGACTATCAAACAGAGGGAAGATAGAGGCCTGAAAGCCTGCCCCCATAGTGACACATTCCTCCAACAAGGCCACACCCCCAATAGTGCCGCTCCCTTTGGGGGCCATTTTCTTTCAAACCAGCACAAACCCCAGCATCCATGTAAAAACTTGGCGTGGTGGTGTATGTCTGCATTCCCAGCACTGGAGAGGGGAGACAGGGAGAGTGCTGGGGTTCACTGGCCAGCCACTGGAGACACTCGGTGAGATTTAGATCCAGTGAGAAACCCTGTCTCAACACAGGAAGTGGAAAAAACACAAGGAAGACACTCACCATTGACCTTGGACCTCTATATATACATCCAGCACTCAGGAGGCAGAGGCAGGCAGATCTCTGTGAGTTCAGGGCCAGCCTGGTCTATACAGCAAATTCTAAGGCAGACACACACACACACACACACACACACACACACACACACACACACACACAGGATAAGACAATGTGCCTTCTCCAGATGATAGTCTAGAACCAAAAGACAATGTGAAAAACAATTATGAAAAAACAATTTTCATGGTAGATGCTGGATCCATAAGAGAGCAGATTGCTGACATCGGTGCTGTTTCCCACAGATGAACAGTTGACCTAGTCACAGAACTTGAGAGGTGCAGCCTAGGAATTCTCAAATATGTGAATGTGGGCCAGATAATGAAAAAGGACCGAAGCCCCATGGGTGGGGGGACACAGCTGAGCGAACAGACATGGTCTTGGGTTGTCAGTCCCATTTGTGTTGAAGGCTCAGGAAGCCTGGGGGACATTCACACAAACCTGGCAAAGTACTTGCCACATGAGCATGAGGACTGGAGTTTGGAACCCCAGGACCCTCACTTAGCTGTGGCTCTCTAATGATTTATTAATTTACGAAGAGCAGTCGCCAAGAGTCGCCCGCTTCCTGCCATCCTGACAGACACGTCTTCCATCCAGAACCTCGCTCTAACACCAGACATGTCTTCCATCCAGAACCTCGCTCTAACAAACGCACCTTATTGATGTGTCTCATCACATTTTATTTACTCTCCCACCCAGGCCCAAAGTTTGGCATTTGTCACTCTTGGACATAAGTAGCCACTCTCCAGTGGGCCTCTTATGAAACCAACACCTACTATGCTTCAGCTTTTTGACTCTGAGGGCCGGCGTGCTCCTCACGGGTCCCCACGCTCCTTTCATACTACCCTTCCAGAGCCGTTTTTCTCCAGTTAGGTCACTTGTCCTTGGACCTAGCTAACACCCTGGGCAAGAACGTCTCATTTCACAGTTCCAGTGTGAGGATCAAGCTATGATTTCTCTCCTTGCTTGGCTTGTCTGGTGTGCTGGGGCTAACCAACACTGGGAAGTCCCTCTTGGACTCTCCCACCCCAGCGATTCCATTTTTATGTCAGCATTTTTGCAGGTGAAAGGAGTGATAGAGATATGAAGAATGGAATGTGCCACATACGGACTCCACACGCCTTTAGAACAGAAATGCAGCGATTAGGTAATGGTCCCAAATCTGAAGGGCGATGTACTTACCAAATATGCCTATGCTTTGAGCTAAGCAAACAGGTTCTCCATCACCTTAGCAACCAGAATACAAACATGTCTTACCTGAATTATCCAGTCTCTTTGCCAAAGTCACTCATGCGAGTGGGGAGGGAAAACAGGTGATTGGTGAGAGAGTCCACGTCATTCCCAGACAGCACATTTATCCTGCTGTCTGATGGGGCGATGACCTCATCAACCTCATCAACACCTCACTTGTCACATTGATCAGCCAGGCCTTGACTCCCTGGTAAATGGTTAATGCAAACCCACTTCTCTGTGTCAGTCAACACCATTCGGGAGACTGATAAAAACAATTTTGCAGGGTTTTCCAGAAAGTTCTATTTATAGAGACACACCTCAATGGCCAAAGACAGCAATTGTAAATAGGCTCCTTTGCATATGAGGGTAAGACCTGCATTGTCACCACTGTGGAACTTTCCCCTTCCTCAGGGACTTCATACTCCTATTTGTTCTGTGACAATACTAGCCATGCCAAGTACAAAGTGTTTGATACAAATCACGTCCAGGGAACTGCCTGATCAGTTGGACCATGTCAAGAATAAGCGGAAGCACCGCCTCTCACACTCTAGGGTCTCAGAGGCAATGTCTCCAGAGGGAAGCAGTGAATGAAATAGAGTTCAATCCTGGGAATGCGATAGACTCCCAGAGCTTAGTCTGGAATGTTCTTTCCCTATGACTCTTACCGTCTTTGTCTCCTAAGGCCGCCTGGGTAGACTCTCAGTGTGGCCTGCAAGGTTGTTTTTGAGCGGGTGACTCATCACACTGAATACACACTTGCACACTCAGCCTGTACCCTCACAGAAGAGCCTCCCTAGGGTGCAGAGGAAGGGAGTAACTGCAAGGGTAGGAGCCCCAGTTCTTCAAAACCATCGAGAGGCAAACACAATGGGATAATAAGGTGGGCCATCTCCTGTCCCTGTCCCCGAGCTGGGTCTCTTCAGGATATTTGGACACTCTGAGAAGGAGAAGGTACTTGTGAACGTGTGTGCACATAGATGTGTATCACCCCATGAGGATCTGGCTACAAATGCTAAGGCCTCTGTCATGCATGTGGAAATCCGTGTAGTATTGCAAACCACAGAAGCACTCCATGTTAGCCTAACCGCAGAACAACGGCCAAGCCCAAGCCTGGGAGGAAAAGCTCGCCGTTTTCCACGGAGTTGAAACGTAGGCTGCTTTCTCGCCAGCTTCAGCTCCTGGAACTCACGGAGCACAGCTTGTAAAACAAGGGGGCTGAGGCAGTGAGAAAGAGGTGTAATGGAAGAAAGCAGAACGCCAACCGATTGCCAAAACTCTCCTGGTGGCGAGGTCAGAGTGTGGGAGGAAAGCAGGACCGCGAGGAATGAGCTGCATCCCAGGCGCCTTCTCCAAAGGATTCAGCCAGATGGTGTCAAGCAGCCAAATCCAGAGACAGAGACTGGCCATGTGGCTGCCTCTGTCCCTGCCAGGCCTGGCTTAGCATGGAGTGCAGGATGCTTTGTTGACAGAGATACACTGCTTGGAAGTGGGAGAGGGAGATTTATGGGAATGACTGTGCAATTACATCTCTCCCGAACCAAGCCCTTGCGCTGTGGTAGTTACTGCTATTAATTTACATAGCAAGTATTCTACACCTTCTGGAGTAACTAACAACTACTGAAGGTAGATAAAAGTAAATCCATGGTCTGGCTGACCAACCAGGCAGTTTCCTGGATTCGGTTTGCATCAAATACTTTGCACATGGTCTGGCTTGTATTGTCACAGAACAAATAGGAGCATGAAGGTCCACAGAAGGGGAAAGGTCCACAGTGGTGACAGCTCAGGTCTTACCCTCACATGCAAAGGAGGCTATTTATAGTTGCTGTCTTTGAACATGTAGGTGTGTCTCTATAAATAGAACTTTCCAGAAAGCCTTCCTAGCAAACATTCTTTTAGCAGTCTCCTAAATGGTGTTGACCGAGAGAGGTGAGGTTGTAGTGACCCTTCACCAGGAAGTCAAGGCACGGCTAATAAATGAGACAAGTCAAATACCAGTCTTAACTCACCACACCTATCAAGCTCTGTGCAGTGGGCAGTATTGTTTCTAGTCCCATTTTACAGAGGAAAAATGTAAGGTATAGTTTCCCAGGTCTCCTAAGAAATGCAGGATTGAACCTCAAAAGTTTTAGGTGCGTGAAGTCACTCCACATGTCTGTTTCCTATATGTACTTTTATACCAGCGCTATATACAGCAATCGAAAGAGGTCAGCAAAAATGAAAATCTCGAAAGAAGACTCCGGTCTGAGGGAGAGATGGGGAGCAGTGACTTCAGTGTAACCAAATATGGGCACCCAGAAAATATCAGAAATATCAGGTTCTGCTGGTGACTGTGCAGTCACAGGAGGAATTATTAGTCCCTTTCCCCTGCAACCTAAAAAATATTATACTGACCCTCAAACGTATAGGCATTTATTGGCACAGAAGCAGTAAAAACAGGCCTTGAACTTGACCTGCTCTTCAGGGTGGACACAGCTCGGCCCAGGTGGTCCTGAGAGCAGCATGTACATGAAAGACTTGAGCTTGGGCAGACATCTCTGGGTCCGTCCAGGATGGAGTCTCCTGGGAAGAGCTCCTAACTGCTGATCACACCTCCAGCCTCCAAGATGCCTTTTATGACCGAAATCTCAGCGGTGATACATCATTCAATTTCTATACTAATAAAATGGTCATTCAGACAAATTCTGACATCAGATGGGAGGGGACCACACAGCGTGTGCATGCCAAGAGCTAAAGGTCAGTGAGGCCATCCTGGATGCTGAATAACACAGCCACTGGTGTGAGGTCTAACAAAATAAAATAATTAATAATAATAATATGTTAATAATTCAGTCTTGTTTCTCAATATATCCAATAAAAAACTAATTATATATATATATTTTATATATTTTATATATATATCTCTTTATAAGCTTAAGTTTTTGTCTTTTTGCCTGTTTTGATTTTGTTTAGGTTGTATTTATTTTTGAGCATTCACACGTTATCCATCGTTTAAAGTGTTCATCGACTCAGCGTGTATGTGTGTAGTTAGTTCTCTTCCACTGTATGGTTCTGGGGATCAAACTCAGGTGGTCAGGCTTGGCAGCAAGCCCCTCTACCCTCTGAGCCATCCCATTGGCCCTGTTTTACTTCCTTTCTGTTCCAAGAGGAGAATAAGAATCCACTCCCTTATACTCTCTTACACTACTGACCATTTCTTGAGTTTGGCTAGTATTTCTTTTTAAGAGATTCTTACTGGCTCTGTGCATAACACCAACTTGTCTATTTGGATCCGATTCCATCATGTTAGGGAGCACTGACTTTTTATCTCTACTATGTATGATTAAGAAATAAATTATTTAAATTTCTCCTAATATCATCTCCTTCCAAGCTTGTTGCTGGAGCTTTCCTCCTGGCCCACAGTCAGGACAAATCTCTCTCACCCGCCAGTCCCAAGCCGCTCAAACCCGATCAAATAAACACAGAGACTTATATTGGTTTCAAACTGTATGGCCGTGGCAGGCTTCTTGCTAACTGTTCTTACAGCTTAAATTAATCCATTTCTATTAATCTATACCTTGCCACGTGGCTTGTGGCTTACTGGTACTTTACATCTTCCTTATCCTGATGGCGGCTGGCAGTGTCTCCCTCACTCAGCCTTTCACTTCCCAGCTCTATTCTCCTCCTTGTCCCGCCTATACTTCCTGCCTGGCCACGGGCCAATCAGTGATTTATTCATTGACCAATCAGCAACACATTTGACATACAGACCATCCCACAGCACAAGCTCTTAGCAGGTTACTATTATTTTTATGTCTTCAAGTTTCTCTTTCCTTTCCCTTGAAGCCCCATCCAGGGTACCAGTCTTGGTGTCTCTGGTCCCAAGATGCGATTAGGGGGTGGAGTGAAAGTCAGTCTTGACCACAGCATCCTTGTGTCATCGTTGTCGGCTTGTCTGAGTCGATCCAGCTGTGCAGACCATAGCTAACTGCTCTTTCCCAAGATGGCAGTGGGGCCCAGCCTGGAGAATCCTCCCTTGAATCCCCACAGATGCTGACATGACAAGAAGAGGCTTATCACATACAATACAGGGCACACGTTAAAATGTAATTTTATATAGTTTTAATATATAAAAGAGTTTTTATATATAAATTTATTTTTTCATATACAAAAATCTCAAATACACTACAAAGTTGCTTCTGCTCGTTTGAGATGGGAACGTAACTGAGCATCCTGTATCTGTACTTCTATATCTCGGAATCCGAGAAAGGCGGAACTGAGCACGCCCCTACCAACAGAACCAGAAGCCAAAAGAATCATGAGCCCTGCAAGGAAGCCCTGATGAAAACGAAACCACCCGGGAGCCCCATAGAACCTAGCTATGCAAAGGGGTAACCCTGGGGAGGGGCATCATCCACATGGAGGTTTCCCAGAGATGACCTGGGTTGCCATGTATGTCGCCCCCAAATTTCCTCATAAACAAACAGCTCCACAACCCTCTCTCAGGCCTTACACACACATAGTTTGCCTCCAGAGCATTTGTACATGCGGCTCTCTCCGCCTGATCCAGATTCGGATTTACTAAGTGCCTATAATGTGACTGGGAACTCTGTGTCCCGTCTCCTTATCTTCAACAGTAATCCCCCGAGGGAAACGTCGCTTACTGCTGTTATAAAATAGCAGTGTCCCAGATGAGGAAACTAAGCTTCAAAAGGTCCCCATTGACTAAGAAACTCACCCAAGACGTTGCCAAGACCCCATAACTAATGACAGTCAAGAAGTTCCTTTCTAAACGTGAACCACTCCCAGAATGCCCTGGAGTTGGAGGGCCCCTGTCTTGCGCAGTCTCCACCAAACGCACCTCACACAAACTCCTCCCACTCATGGCCATGGTGAACTCTTATGAAAGCGGACCACATAAAAGAGAGACATGGGGACAGTCCCTCGAGCAAGATGGTGCCAGGGAGCCACCGGGATTTGCTATGACAGCCATGGGGATCTATACGTTTGTCTCGAGAAGCAAGGTGCTATCAGGTAGACAAAACCCACACCGTCTGAAGAGGCCAAGGAATCGTGGTTTGCCAGCAGTGAAACCTGCTCAGCCTTGTAGTACAATTTATATTGGCAGATATAATGTGAGTTCAACCCATTGGCTTGGAAATGAACTTGCATGATTCATGGGAGGCTGCGCCTATCTCTCAGCACAGGACTCTGGCTCTGTGCCCTCCGCTCTTGCTCTGGACTGTAAGTTCAATGTGGGCAGGCGTCTGTGTCTCCTTCCGCTGCCTCGTGTTTCTCGGTAGCATTTGAGCACGGCTTTGGCCAGTGCTGAGCTTGCTGAAGCTTTTCACTGACCCCCAAAGCTGAACCAGGGAACCCTGATTTGCTTTTGTCCGAATCATTATTTCTGTGCAAGAGATATGCAGTCACTTGCAATTATTACTGTACTGTAATTATTCAGTAACTATTACTGAAAGGATCCAGAAAATCGTGAGGGAAACCAGACCATCTAGGCATCCGGGAGCCCAAAGCCTAAAAATATCAGCTGGCTTGGGTCAAGCTTTGTTAGTGTGTGCCACAAACAAAATTCCTCAGGTGTGGGGGCTCTCGGGCAGAGGCTATCTTCCGTTTCATTATGGTGATGGGGAACAAGGAACATCTGGGCCCGAGAGCTTACCCCTGGGAAGACACACATCCCTCCCAAATAAAATGTGGATTGTTTAGGCGAACATCCTTGCCAGGTGGCGTTTCCATTCAAGTCTGTTCTGCCAAATGCTGAGGGACAAAATCGCCCTCCCATCCCTCAGGTTCCAAAGAAAGCTCCCCTTTGCAGGCTGAAGAAGCCATTTTCAGCTTTGGGAGAAAAATAAAGCACGCCATTGTCAAGGCCGTCCCTGAGAACATCGTGCTCTCGGCTCTACTGGCTTGGCTAGAGTCAAAAGAGCCAAACAAAGCTGCCTACCATGAATCCCATCATTCTGGCTCCCACAGCTGGGTCCCTCACACCCCACCCCCAGTTCCACTCACAATTCAAGTGCTGTAGAATGTGTTCCAGGACAAGCTATAATTCCTGCTCATTTTAGACTTTGCAACACTCCAAGTGTTTTCGTTTCCTTTTTATTAAAATCCTGTGTGTGTGTGTGTGTGTGTGTGTGTGTGTGTGTGTGTGTGTGTGTGTGTGCGTGTGTGTGTTCATGTCTTTATGTGCATGCTATGCTGAGCACATGGATGTCAGAGGAAAACACTGGTATCATCCCTCACCTGCCATGTTGTTTGGGACAGGGTCTGCCATTCTGGGCTAGCTGATCTATGAACTTTGGGGATTCTCCTGTTTCTGCCTCCCAGATCTCTGTTAGGAACACTAGAGTTATAGATAATCTACCACTCCTGGCTGTTACTTGGGTTCTGGGGATCTGAATTCATGTCCTCATAATTGCAGGGCAAGGTCTTTACACACCCAGCCATCTCCCTGGCCTTCCTTTTCCTTGTTTTTAACAAAGGAAATTCTGACTGCTGTAAGATCCTAAGCTGACAGCTTAGTCTGACACCCTCAAGGTGAAGAGAGAGATGGTCAGTTTGCAAGACTAGAGTAGATACAAGCATGAAGCTCAGCCACCGAGCAGTCTCTAATTGCTTCTCAGGGCACAGAGGCCCTGGAGCCCCATGCTTGGCTCTGACACCTGTCACCATTCCTGAGTGGACCCAGGGGAGCAGTCTACTCAGGAAAGGCATTGGGGTCCCCCTCTTAATCCCTTGCCTTAGGGCTCGTGCCTACTGTCCTGTGCATTATGTTTTCACTTCTTCACCTGCGATGCAGAATGGGAACGCGATAACTGTCATGTGGAATTGGAAAAACAAGGAGAAATACTGTAAACACCATTCTTTAACAATCGGTGGAATAAAGAGACCGCGCTGGCAACTTTCCTCTGTAGTGAGCAGACATAGACGTGCGCACACATGCATGTACCTATGAGCTGGACGGCATCAGAGAACTCCTTTTTCCTTTTTGGAATTTGTTTCTTTATTAAATTTTTCTCTGAAAAATATCCTTGGCTGGAACATGCTGTCTAGAAACTTCCAAAAAAAAACACTTGAGCCCATACAAGATAAGAGAAATTGTCTAAAAAGCAACAGCTTTGAAGGCAGAAATCATGAGATTTTGAATCGTTGCACATTCTTGGGGGCTCATTTGGAGCAAGTGACCTTACAACCCTGAACCCTCGTTTCTATCCAACTTTTGGGGCATGCCTTAGAAAGTGTCACCGAGCCTACATCGCAAGATGATCGTGAGTGCAAAATAAACAAAATAGACAAAGTGCACAGCAAAGAACCTGGCTGGTAGATGTCTGGGGACAGAGATAAACATTCGTTAGCTTTTCTGTGGCAGGCAGTGACTTCAGTATGTTGTCTAAATGACATTACTCAGTTCTCACCACCCCCCTTAAGGCTGACACTGAAGTCATCCACATCACATGGAAGCCATACAGGGCTCCACCTGAGGCCCACAGCTGGTAGAAGCAGAGGCAGGATTTGGATCCAGCTTCCACTCTGCACTCTTGTGTGCTGGCTGGAAGCTGCAAGTGAGTCTTATTAGTCAGGTTTGCCTGACTCATACAATTTTTTAAAATGTCTACCAGTGCTCATCATTTCAAAAGTAGGAGAGATTTCACAAGGCTGGACTTTTGACTTACATCTACAAATGTGATACTCTGGGTACCTCTGTGTTCTCACATTGCCATGATGAGCTGCGGCCTTCTGTGGCTGACACCTTTGGACAGACCAGAGTTTGAAATGGTCCCCATCAATCCTCATATCCATACATTCATGTCTCTGTAGGAAGCCAGGAGCATGGGAGGCTAAGGTCTCTCCCATAGCCTTTCCACCCGTCTCCCTCACTGAATTTATGGGTTTGTAGAGCAATGACCTGATATCCAGATGTGGTCCCTTTGTTGAGTCAAGTGCCTTGTTTACTCCACATCTGTAGCAATTTAGTCTTTTGTGCTTGCTGTGGCTCTCACACATTAATGACAGACCAGTGTTGTGGGATTCCTCCAGGCCTCTGATGTTTCCCCTATTCTGGGAACTCTGGAAAGCCCCAGAAACATCCCTGAATCTGAGGCTGTATCATCAGTTACGTTTACTTTATTTCACACTGTGCTCTCACGGCCCTGCCTTTCCATAACTCTGCCTTCAAGGATTATTATGGCCATCTCCCATCTTGTCCCTCAAATGTGTCCACTAACTGTCCAACACTTTTTATGCAACAACTTCATAGTCATCTTTACCCTGCTTGAAAGGGTCCTTCACTTGGTTCAACACTCCACCATTGCATCTTAAAATCACTAATGATTTTTGAAGCAAGAACCTATCTTTTGTTTTGTTTTGTAGTGGGGGCAGGAAGTGTGTAACAGGTCTCACTCACGTTCTAATTCAAGAAGTTTTAATAGCTCCTCACCTCAGCCGGGTTTTGTTTATACGCTATAGTAGGCTTCTCTGAAGCCCCAGGTCTAGTCTATCCATGCTGGGAATATGGATTCATAACAAAGCAGAGCCCTCTAAAGTGCACACAGTCAGGCTGAGCTCACATATCATCCTTGTCCACCCTCATTACCCGTCCTTCACTGCTATGTCTCCAGTGCCTGGGAATAGTTACTCCTCCTTTTAGGATTACCCAGTCCTGCCTACCTGATGGGGCCACTCAAGTCCAGCTCTTCCACAAGGCTTGTCCCACATATCCCGGCTAAAAGGACTTCATTTGTACACCAAGTTCTTAGGGTTTAGTCTGTGCCAGGTATGGAGCCAGTGAAGGAATAAAACTGTAAGAAGTGTGCATACCCCACCTTCATGACACATGGAGTTTGTGGTGCAGACATGAGGCTCTGTAAGACAATGTGAGAAAGAGTTGAGGAGACTCATAGAATTGAGGAGAGTAGTAACTATGACAAATTACCACAAGCTTGGTGACAGATAGGAGCAGGAACTGATCCCCTAGCAGTTTTGAGGAATGGAAGTCCAAAAACATGATGCTAACAGGACCACACTCCTTCTGGCTTTCAGGAAGAGCCCTTGCTTGCTCTTCCAGCTTCTAGTGCTCATGGTATTTCTGCTGTCTTCCTCATTATCCCGCCTGCTGTTCTTTCTCTTTGATCCGACTCTCTTCTGTATGTGATTCACAAGATCCTTGTCTCTGTATCTAGGGACCACCCATACAATACAAGATGCTCCCGTCTTCACATATGCATCTAATTACGCCTGTGCAGACACTGTTTTGAACTAAGGTAACATCACAGTCTTCAGGAATTAGACCGGGGACAGATCTTTTGTAGGAAGCACTGTTTCACTCACTTGGATATCCACTTACAGCAAGGACAAAGAAGCCTACCTACACTGAGAGATTAGAGGAAATCTTTTTTTTTTTTTTTTTTTGGAGCTGAGGATCGAACCCAGGGCTTGCGCTTGCTAGGCATGCGCTCTACCACTGAGCTAAATCCTCAACCCCGAGATTAGGGGAAATCTTAGAGAAGACAGTATTTAAACTAGGTGAAGTCAAGATGGTTGCGGTATAGAATTGTTTCCGATCCCAGTACAGACTTAAGGGTATGGATTCCCGAAATCACTGAGACTTATTGTGCCTGGAGAGGTGTAAGGATGAGAGAAACAGCTGGGAAAGTAGTGAGGCAGAAGTCAAGAGCAGACTTGAAACCAGTATCTGGGACCAGTGTGATGGGGAAGTGTGAAGGGGTGTTAAGAAATGGAAGAGTACTGTCAGACTCAGGAAGAGTGTGTGAATGGAGTGCCAGGAACTGGGTGGGTTGACCATGACTGGACCTGAGAAGACTGGTTGGGGAGTGGTTACATCATGGCTGTGCATTAGAAATTAAGACAGAGCAGAAGGTGAGGGGGAAGGTCAATAAATTCAAGAGATTAGAGACAGAATCAACAGGATCCTGGTAGTTGATGTGTGTGTGTGTGTGTGTGTGTGTGTGTGTGTGTGTGTGTGTGTGTGTGTGTGTGTGAAGAAGTCAGGAGTCCCCAGCACTTGGATTTTGTTTTGCACAGCGCTGAGGTAGGAAGGGAAATGCAGTTTCACTGGGCACCAAGGGAGGGGTTTCCAGTGTCCCTTGGGTAGCCAGGTGGTGACTCGGTGGACATTTGAACTCAGAGTTCTGCAGCACAGGAGAGGAGACTGAGGCTGGGCATATGAACGCAGGAATTGCCACTGTGGGTCATGAGCACAAACAAGGGTCTGTGGCAAACAGCAAAAGACCAGGAGGTGCTGACGACCATGACCCATCATTCCTCGTATTTGATCCTCAGCTCCCTCAGATACCAACTCTGCATACTTAAGTCCCTTGACCCACACACAACATCCTTAAGCCACCTCTAGAGTACTTACAATATGTAACATAATGGAAATTCTCTGTGAATGCTATTACATTGTACTGTTTGCATATAATGACAAAGAAAATGTCTGCACATGTTCAGGACAGACACAGTCTTTTCTTCTGAATATTTTTGGTCTGTGGTTGGTTGAAGCCCATGGATACAGACGGCCAACTCTGCTTAATTATGTGTAATTTTTACCATACAATTAGAAATCATTGTCAATTGTCTGCTCTGCCGCCCATCTTATATTTTTAATGAGCCATTCAAGAACAATCTTGTGTCTGTTGGCATGGTCTCTAACTATTTTGTGTACTTAGGAACCAAGCAAGGACTCAGTACAGGGGGCTCATCTGGGAGTAAGTTCTGCTGTGCCATGTGGGAACCGTCCAGAGCCTGGTTTAGAACAGGAGGGGGCACCTCCATGTCACCATCAACTGCATCCACCCTCTTCATTTCTATTAAGTTGTAATTACACCTTTCTAAAATGAGGAAGTTTGGATTTGATTTTGTTTTTGTTCATGGTATCTCCTTCCCCTCCCGTGTGTCTATCCCAGCTCATTAGAAAACCCCGCCATCACGGGCCCTTCTTGATTTGTGTTTCCTAATATGGTGGCCGCTTGCAGGTGACTGGCACACAGCTGATGTGAGTGAGCAGTTACCCTGGTGAAGAGCGGAGTTAAATATTCTTTCATGAATGCCCAAGTCAGTGCCTCAAGGAACATTCCTCCCCAAAGCAGGCCTGATAACTCTATACGTTCTAGAATCCTATACTTTCACTAAGCTACTGAATGTTATCCTTTGGAACAGTTCAATGTGTTTGTACCAGAGCTCTGGGAGAACAAAGCTCTGTTAACCCCAGTTACTACTATGCACCAAACTATGGTGTATGTTACTTCCTACACGGTCAAAAAAAGAATCACTGCAAAAAAACAAAAGGATGAATGATCAACTGTGGAACAACCACAGCTTCCCTTTCTTACCTTCTCCAAGTTGATAGAAAAAAAAAAAACAACCCTCACGCATCACTAACAGCCTCGGGCCTTTCTGAAAGCTTCACATATTGTTCATCTTCTTGAACTTGCTCTAAACCCTGAATGTCAAGTGCACTGGTCTCCACTCCCAGTCACATTCTGTGGTGTTCACTTGACCCAACCCCAAAGCTCTTCATCCAGTTCACTTTTAGACACTGGATAAACGAGAACCGGGGCAAAGCGCTGACGGTCTCCTGCCAGATACAAAATTCATGAGTCAGCACCCTGACCCTTCTAGTGGTAAACTAACCCCTGCATAGAGTGGAGCCTGAGCCAGGTCAGAAGCTCTGGCTTCGTGGCAACACCTGGGGGCTCCTTTGCAAGCTTAGTGATCTCCAGCTCTCAGTGTGGTTGATCTCCAGTTCTCAGTGGTGGTTACTCCCACCTTCTACTAACAGATAAGAGGGATGTGGAAGGTTCCATGGGCCTGGCTGGATCTAACTCCCACACCCTCGGCAGGCATTGGGCCAGAATTCTGTGACCGGGTTTCATTGCAAACCCATGAAAGGCAGTCTCCAAAAAGGCAGTGTTCTGACGTTCCACATCAGAGCCAAGGTCAACAGTCTGGGGCCCAGTTGCCACCCAGCTTGGGTTAGGTAAAGCAGACAGCTGTGTAAGCTAGATGAGGCTAGGGAAGCCCTGGAGGAAGGCATTCAAAGGAGATGCCGGAGGGAGTCTTCTTCCGTTCTTGGTGCCAGCTGCCATTGTGGAGCTCTGGGTGCTTGAGAGGAAAACGTTATCATGAGCTCTGGGGTAGTCAGCACCTGTGAAAGGATTCAGTTCAGATTAGGTAAGAAAAAAAGCAAGGTGTTCCCCTTTACATCAAAGCTGTGTTCTGAATTAAGTAAAGGGTAAGGTGTTGGCATATATCACTGAGTCCCAGGCAGTGGGCAGACTCCTTTCTGAATAACCACTGCTAGCTCCAGCATAAAGAGGAGGGGAACTGTCACCACCAGCAGCTGCCCTGTGAGTTCCACATCCTTCATTCTTCCTCCATTCAGGACTGGCAGACAGCCTCTTGCTGTGGGCTGTTCTGTATGGCAAATGTGTTGCTGATTGGTCAATAAAACACTGATTGGCCGTTGGCTAGGCAGGAAGTGTAGGCAGGACAAGGAGGAGAATAAAGCTGGGAAGTGGAAGGCTGAGTCAGAGACACTGCCAACCACCACAATGACAAACAGCATGTGAAGATGCTGGTAAGCCACGAGCCATGTGGCAAGGTATAGATTAATGGAAATGGATTAATTTAAGCTGTAAGAACAGTTAGCAAGAAGCCTGCCACGGCCATACAGTTTGTAAGCAATATAAGTCTCTGTGTTTACTTGGTTGGGTCTGAGCGGCTGTGGGACTGGCAGGTGAGAGAGATTTGTCCTGACTGTGGGCCAGGCAAGAAAACTCTAGCTACAGCCTCTCCTATTGTAAGAAGACCATTGACCCCACTGGGCACTTCCTAGAAAAAACATTCACATGTACTTTTATCCCTATGCCCTGCCTGGTACATACTGCTGCTCTGTTGAGTCTAAAAGCCACCAGCAAACAGGGAGTGAATGTCTCGGTGCCGGATCACCCTTAAGTGGTGAACTGAAAAGAGGGGGGTGTGGTCTTCCCTCGAGGGTCTTGGTGACAGATGAGGTACTTCCTAGAAGGGGACAGAGCTGGGTAGAAGACACAAGCATAGCCACTGATGTCTGCATGCCTGAGGGCTGAGGCAGAGCTTGTTTGAAGCTCACAAGTAAGACCCGAGTTGGCCGAGAATGCCCATGTTATTTTCTCCATCACTTATA
Organism: Peromyscus californicus insignis; assembly: GCF_007827085.1. Lineage (NCBI taxonomy): Eukaryota > Metazoa > Chordata > Mammalia > Rodentia > Cricetidae > Peromyscus > Peromyscus californicus. The sequence continues at coordinate 47,199,886 of NW_026294413.1, forward strand.
GAGGTCCAGTTCCGGGTGAGGACGTGGCTCAGCAGAAGCCCAGGTAGTCATCTGGAGCTCACCAACCTCCTTTGCTCTCTTCAGGTTAACCTCATAGAAAAACATGGATTGAAAAAGTAGCAAAACTCAGGCCCCTGAGACCTTTAAGTAAATTGGGCTCTGTGGCGTCTGGGAGGCTTCTATACTGCCAAGCTGCTAAATGTCTCCCCTGCCCAAACCTCAGTGAGAAACCAGATTATCAGTTACCTCCAGCATGCCAGGTACTGGCACATGGACCATTCTCCCCCAGTCTTATTCCAAACTCTCCATCTTCTCTCATCCTCGCAGGAGCCATGCTCAGTCAAGTCACGATCTCTAGGGCTCTGGCCAGCTGCCTGTCCATTCACCCAGCAGCCTGAACGAACTTGAAAAGGTATCCATTTGAGTGATTCGGCGTCCTTCCTCGATGTCTTTAAGGTTAAGCCTATTCTCTTGGGCTTAGCACCCAAAGCCGTGGGTGATTGCTCAGCCCCTCCTTGAGCACCCTCATGCAGGCATGCTTCCCCTTAGCCTCCTCCTGTAGCTCTGACAGTTCGGATTCCTCCTGACCGTAGCACCCTGCTTCCCTCCCAAGTCTTTCCCTTCCCTATTACAGCTGCTTTCATGTGCCCACACTGAGACAAACTGGGCTCTCTAGGGTCCTCCATGCCCTATTCCATCCTGATTTATTTGTTCATTCCCAATGAAGGATAGAATAGGGCGTGGAGAACCCTAGAGAGTCCAGTTTGTCCCCAAAGGATCCAGAAATGGCTCTTGGCAAGGGGAGGGGGGACTTCTATTCTTTTTCTTATAAAATCCAGATACATAAACAAAGTGTGTCTTTATTATTAGAATTTCATGGATAGCAGGCTGGGGAGAAGGCTCAGCAGTTCAGAGCACTTGCTGCTCCTTCTGATAACCAGTGCCCGGTTCCCAGCACACACACTCAGGGAGCTCGCACTTGCCGATAACTCCAGCTCCAAGAGGATCCGAAGCTCCCAGCCTCCACACTGTACTCAGATGTGCACACCTACACACAGACAGAGACACACATGCATAATTAAAAATGAAATCCTTTCAAAAATGTCTATGGTCTGGAGAAGGAGACTGTGAAAAGTACCCAGTGGGCACACGTAACTCAGTTGGTAAAACACAAAGTCCTGGATTTGATTCCTGGCACCAAATAAACCAAGTATCATGGTTATACCTAGAATGCCGGTATCCCAGAGGCAGAGACAGGAAGAGATCTAACTTCAAGGTCAGCCTTGGGCACATTAAATTTGAGGATAGCCTAGACTACAAGAGATCTTGTCTCAAAAACAAAAACAAAAACAAAACAAATAACCTAAACAAAGAAAACAGAGAAGTCTCCCTAGTAGCCTAGTGAGAAAAGACAGTGAAATACAGTAGATAATTGTTCATGCATCTTTCTCCCCAACTGACTGTGAGCCTTTTGTTCATCCTTGGAGTCTACAGTGACCCACACCTAAAGTACTTTTTGAAGAAATTTTCATGTTGAAAGCTGACTGAATGTAGGCATGAATGAATCCTCCCAATAATTTCAAGGTAAGCGAGTAGGTGCCTCCAACACCATCCAGGTCCCAGGCCTATTGAATTCTTAAAAAGAAACACTCAACATTCAGACCGTCGGACTGACAGGACCATCTCACCTTCTTTGGCTATAATAGATGCAATTTTTTTTTTTTTTTTTTTTTTTTTTTGGTTTTTCGAGACAGGGTTTCTCTGTGTAGCTTTGCGCCTTTCCTGGAACTCACTTGGTAGCCCAGGCTGGCCTCGAACTCACAGCGATCCGCCTGGCTCTGCCTCCCGAGTGCTGGGATTAAAGGCGTGCGCCACCACCGCCCGGCCCAATAGATGCAATTTAAACAAAAACAAGGGGGGATGCTTTTCAGTCCATCTTTAGTGTTCTAAAGTATTCTTACCGGACAGTCCTAAGCCAATTTGATTATCTAGAACAAATCTGGCAAATCAAGCCTGGGATTTTGCAGGCCAAAGAAAAGATGCCTCAGCATCACCTGGGTTTGGCGAGAATGACGCCACTAGAGTGAGTTTTGATGGGAATGACACAGTAAGATGGATTTGGGGAAATCATGGCATTATGGTGGGTTTGGGTTGATACAGTGGTCTTCTACCCCACTAATAGAGAGGAGAATCAAAGGCCAATCCAGCTGGAGCTACCTATTCCTGTTTTCCTGAATCTTGCAATTAATCCGATTTAATTAATTAATTAACTAACCTTGAGCCCCTCTTGTATACTCAACTCAGCATCACAGGGCTGCTCTACCCTTAAAAGGTGGCAGCTGTGGAATAAGAAGAGAATGAACATGATTAAAATGCAAGCTCTGGTGAGGCTGTCACCCAGAGATTTATGAAATGAACCCTTAGGTGGGAGATGAGCTACAGTTGGAGGTCATGATGGACGTGTTATCAATAAAGCGCTTTTCTTCTTCAAAGCTCAGTGGCATCTACAAAGCAGTTTTGTGAGTTGCTTTGCCATACAGGCAACACCGAGTAGTTCAAACCAGTGCTTTACGTTTCCAAGGTCAAGATGAGGTTTCACATCTGATTTATGAGTCTACTTGTTCACTAGACTTCCCTCATTTCAATCAGCCTCACAAGCTTGTGACAGCAAAGCAGTGAAGAAAAAAACAATCCCCGCGACTCTTTCATCTCCCCAGGATGGTGCCTTTCATTTTGAAGCATAAAGCTTCATATTTACATGAAAGGCACATTGACCATAATGTGTAAAATTCGATGCATTGTCATGAAAACAGCAAATGTTCGTAACTGCCGCTCGGGTTAAGGACGGGTCGTGTCTCTGAAACCCTCCCTGGTGGCCCTCCAGCCTCTATGACTCGCACAGGCTACCATGGATTCATTTTCTGTCATTTGATCTTTAAGGAACTCAATAATACAAGTCTTTGTACCCTGCTTCCTTTGCTTGATAAATAATATAGCCTAGAAATTTATCCAAGTTGTTGCATGAAACAATATTTTGTTCATTTAGTTGCAGTGAATGGATTGAACTCCATTATTAGGCAGCCTATGGTTGGACATTCAGATTCTTTCTGCTTTGTGGTGACGGCACATAGTGCTGTTATGGATGTTTTTCCTCTGTGCTTTTTGATAAACATGCACATTTACATTTACCCGGGGGCCAAGTACTAGTTCATACAACCTACCTGGACATTAATATGCTGCACTACTCAAGAAAGTGAAAACACCACTGCACATCTAACATGCAGGATCTCTACACACTGTCTTCTGTAGCTGCCCTTGGGCCTGACTGTGCCTTGTCTCTTGGTCATTCTGCTTGCTGTATGTTAAACACTCAGGGGAATTTGCATTTTCCTGATGAGTAATGAAGGCAGGGCATCTTTTCCTGTGCTTACTGACTATCCAGAGTTCTTTGGAAACTACCTCTACCAGTGTTTTCACATTTTTCTCTTGAGGGAATCTATCTTTTTCTTATTAATTTCTAGAACATCTTTACAAAATTGCTTACAGGCTCTTTTAGTAATGTATGATTTTCAATGGCTTCTCATAATCCATGACTCCATTTCTTTGTTGTTTTCTTTTAATGAACAGCAATTTTAATTTTCAATGGTCTATTTTTCAATGTTTGTGTTTGTGTCAGTTTGACAATTACCCAAGACAAACAACATAAGGCAGGAGGGATTTCTCCTTGGTTCTCAGTTCGTGGATGGCTAGTTGTAGATTCTAGGCATGTGGTGAGACCCACACTGTAGAAGGTATAATGCAGCCAAGTTCCCACCTTAAGAGGGCCATGAAGCAAACAGGAAGAGTGCCTGCATTTACAGACTTCCTCCTTCCTTCACTTCCGATTCATGGGATGGTGCCACCCACATTCAAAGCAAGTGTTGACATCTTGGTTCACCTTTTCTAGAAATCCCCTCACAGACACACCTAGGAGTTCCCTTTGCTAACCTCCCAGACATCTCAGTCCAGTCGAATCTACATTAAATATTAACTACAACAATATTCAGTAATTTCATATGCTACTTATGAAATTTTTGCTTTTTCCACTGTCATGAAGATTTTATGGCATCCTAGCACACGGTTGTTGTTGCAGAATATTCCTTTACACTATGTGAAGATGTGTCACTGTGATTGGTTTAATAAAGAGCTGAATGGCCAGCAGCTGGGGACAGAGAGGATAACTTCAGGGAAGAAGAAATGTGGAGTGGTCAGCCAGATGCAGAGGACGTAGGACATGTAGGAGGAGAGGCAAAAGCCATGAGCCACATGGCAACATGTAGATTAATAGAAATGGGTTAATTTAAGTTACAAGAGCTAGTTAGAAACAAGCCTAAGCTAAGGTCGAGCTTTCATAATTAGTAAGAAGTCACCATGTTATTATTTGGGAGCTGGCTGACAAAATAGAGAAAGACTTGTTACAGGTTGTCAAATCTGTGAGCATGAGCTCCCCTCTCATCTATTTAGGCCTTCCTTCTAGATTTATTGAGGTATAAATAACAAACAAAAATGTATACACACTCGGGACTGAAGAGATGCCTCAGTCAGTAAATACTTGCTACACAAATATGAGGAGCTAAGTTTAAACCTCAAGCACCCTTATAAAAAAACAGGCATGACAGCATGTGACTATAATCCCAGCACTTATAGGTAGAGACAGCAGGATTACTGGCAGATAGTCTAGCCAATCAGTAAGTGCCAGGTTCAATGAGAGACCAGGTTTGTAAGGAACAATAGAGGAAGACATTCGGTGACCTCAACATTTGGCCTCCAAAGGCATGTGCACCTGTGTACACACATACAGACATACACACAAAAAAGAAAGAAAAATAAACAATATGTACTCAAGCTGTACAATGTGATGTTTTGATAAAAGTCCACAACTGAAACCAGGCTAATTAATATATCCCATCATCTCATATCATTATCTTTTATGGCTGTGAAAAGAATACTTTGGAGCTATTCCAGTATTATTCAAGTTACCTCAATAAGATTCTCTAATTATTAGCATATATAAATTTTATATACCATTTATTAAATAATAGTAAACTTTGAGTTAATGTCAAGTATCTGTCACTCAAATCTCAAGAAAGACAAAATAAGAGAAAAAAATCTGAAATATGTTTCCTAGCTACATATTAATGTAGTATTCATTCTAGGATGGTAGAGATTGAGATAAGAAAGACAAGCAACCAAAACGGATTGAAATGGTTGACAGGGTGATGTTTTGCAGAGAACCCAAGATTTCAGATGGGCTTGAGAAATGAATGGTATTTGGAAAGTGGGAGGAAGCATTCCAAGGGGAAACACTGGGATGAGCCAAAATTGAGAGGTCAGAATGCATGCAATCTATGAAGACGACGCTGTCTAGCTCTAGTGTCTACTTTCTAATTTATGAGTGGAGAGAGATAAGATGAAGCCCCATGCTTAGAGGCACATAGAAAAGAAAGCGAAACTAAGTGGCGGGGGAGGGAAACTCAAATCCATGTTGAGTTTGGTAGCCTTGACCCCAGAAGGTAACTCAGCAAGTGCCCACATATTCTTGCTCGACACTAATTGGCTGGCCACCAACTATACAGCTGGCTTTAACAACTTCCTGATAGAAGTCCTCTACTCATACTTGAACCAGAGTACCTGTCAAGGAAGGCTTTTAATCAGAAACAGAACATTTTATAGAATGCTTAGTCTAGAAAGCCTTTCCTGATGCTGTTATGGATCAACCAAAAAGCATTGGATCTGGCGCCTACCTAACCAAATGCTTCTGGAGGGTAACTGCTGGGATGACAGACTGTACTGGTTACCCACTGCACAAATGCTGTGGCAACAGCTGGGCTTCTAGAAGAAATGTGGCTGGAAGTGGGCCTGCGTTTTTGATGCTCTGTTTCCATCTTAACTGGGGCACAGCTTTGCCAATAGCTGGGCAATCCTGGAGCCGCTCCAAAACACATGGCGAGAGGCCCTGTGGCCTCCTGGGAGCTACTGGAGCAAGTTAAGGCGGGACTTCAAGTGATAAGACTCCTAATGGGACTCGAGTATGCATTTGGCCAAGATTTCTTCTAATTTTGGAACTCACTGGAAACTTCTGAACATCATGTTCTATTTGGCTCCCACAAAACATAGCTTTGCATTTGCTTGGTGTTTATTTTATCCTTCAAGATCAGAGCACGATTTACTTGTAGCTCAATTTCTGTGTTGAACACAAGCCCCTACTTAGAAAAACAAGCCAATATTTTTCTTATAGGTCCCTAGAGTAGTGATGCAGTGAACACAAGAAGAAAGGTTCTCTAGAAAAACACGTAAACCAATATGGAAAATATATGCAAACAGGCATGCCCAATGGGAAACATCTTGTAAAGTCTAAAAGTAAGACTCCTTAATCCTCTGGACTCTCTTCCATCTGGGCAGGGCAGCATCTTCCACAGCAACCCCTTCTTGGGAAAATCTCTTACCATATTTAAACAAATATTTTGAGCAAGAAGACTGTAGCTTTCTTTGGAGCTCTGTTCCCAACTGCTGCCTCTGAGGGTGCTGCCTTGCCAGGACCCTTCCCATCTTCATCTCACTGTTTATTTGTTCTGGAATGAGCTTCTTGGTCTTCATTGGTAGAAAATCAAGTTCTGAAGTGCACTGGTGCTTATGACGGAACAGAAATTGAGAAGAATCGGGAGACGCCTTTGTATCAGCCTTGATTCTTTCCAAAGCTCAACGTGAAATAGCTGAAGCCAATAAATGCACATAAAAAAGGTGATTTATTGCTCATGGAACTAAATAGACTTCCCTGCCACCTTCCGCTGGAAGGGTGGAGAACTCTGATTGGGTCGTTGAATTCTTTGCCGATATCTGAGCCAACCACTGCGTCTGGACCGAGGTCACATCATATGGCATGTTTCTAGGCAAAGTGAATTTATTGCCAGAAGCAAGAGGGCTTGGAGGCGGTCAGATAGGGAACACTATAAACTAAAAACAGGAATGATTTCAGAGTATTTTAGGTCTAGTGCACTAGATTCTACAAAAAACATTCTTTCTTAAAACCAAAGGTACCAATGAAAGAAGAAAGCATCCCCATCAAAGAGAGGTACATGAGCACAGTAACCTCTGAGAGCCCCAACATGGCTTTTGTAGACACCTCAACGGCATCATGAAGGTGGCACAATATAATGACTAAAAGCTCGGACTCTGCTCTAACTGACTCAAGTTCAAATCCTAGCAATGTCGTGTGATAAATGTGGTGTAGTCATCTTAAACTATTTTTATTGGCATTCATTCATTATAAATAATAGATTCCACTAGGAGATTGTCACATGCATATTTTGATTCTATTTAATCCATCTACTACACTCTCTTGTCCCCTCACTCCTGTTGATTGCCCTCCTCTTCCCAACTAGTCCCCACTAAACTTCCATGTCCTTTGTAAGCACCTGTGACCCGGTGAGAGCTTCACTGGGGTGCTTACAGGAACGTGAGGGAGGGGCTATTTACAGGAACATGGGTGTCTTACCAGGTTTGTGTTTAACCTTTAGCCTAAGTCTTCTTATTTATGGTACGGAAATGATAAATACAACCTTTCTTTTAGGATATCATGGGGATTAAATGAAGGAGTACACATGAAGCACTTGCTAAAGTGTAAACACTTAAAGATCATTAAGCGTTCAATGTGGATGTTATTTTCATTGGTGCAATCGAAGTTATTAATATTAACTAGGATGCCCATTTATTTCAAGGCTAGAAATTTCTAGGAAGGGCAGTAAAGATGGTGTTGCTCCAGCCTATGATCTTTAGGGAACAAGATGCATCCTACTGCGTGGGTCCCCTTTCCACCAACCCACTCTACTCTCTCTTCCTCCTCCCAGAATTCTCCTCTGTATCCACCAAGGCATGAAACGCTCGTGTAGAAAAATCAAGATCACGTTTCCCTGGCACTTACTTTAACTTTCCAAAAGAGATTTCACAGGAAATTGAGGTCCACATAGCTACAGTCTCAGGATGTATCTGCACCATGAGCCACAAAAGGTAACTCTTCAGAGAGCCATCAAAGCAGCTTGCCAACTCCAGGACCCAGTGACAAGGTAATGTGTAGACCCACCAAAGTGCTTGGCAAGCCAAGCTTCCAGGAAGACCTGTGGGGAAAATCCAAGTCTTGCCCCAGACTGAGCTTCCCCATCGCATTTCCTCTGTTAGATCTTGCCTCCAGTGAAACTTTCCATGGACGGTTCTAGAAACTGGGGTGTCCCAAGAGAGAATTCTTTCTCCTCTGACATTCACACTGCCAGGGAGCCAAGTGGCATGTGGATTTATGATTCAGACTTCTTGTCGAGTAAGGAAAAAAGAGCTTGGCTCCGGGAAGCAAGTGACCCTCCAAACGTGCCTCCTGTGCTCTGGCCAATGTCTATGGCAGCCGTTACCCAGGATTCAGAGTCATATTATTTTAAAGTTTCATAATGTGTTTTCTTTCTAATTATGGAAGGCGAGTAGAATAACACCTTCTGTTGATATAGAACCAGCCCTTGGAAAGTGCTGAAAATAAGGACAGGCTCCCTCCCTCCAGATCCCCAGGAGAGCAGCAGACCTTCCTGTCATTGCCTTTATGGCTACATGGCCTGTCAAAGGCCCATGGAGTCCAGAACCTGGGTTTGCTTTGGATCCAAAATGAGGTATTAGGTTTCCTTTCTATTAGAAAAACATTTCTAAGTAGAAAGAGGGTTTTATGCATACCGTTCACGGTAATGGCCACAAGAAAGAATTTAGTTAAGACTTCCTGATTTTCTCTTCCTTTCTTGTATTTTTTAACTTTTTCTTTTTTTAATTTGATTTTTTTTTTTTTTTTTGAGAAAGGGTCTTGCTATGGAGCCCTGGCTGGCCTTGAACTTGTGACACCTTCTGCCTCTTGAGTGCTGGGATTACAGACACAAAAAATAATTCATCTGCTTTCTTCCCCAACCCTCCCTGTTTTTAGTTTGTTTGTTTGGTATGTGTGTGTGTGTGTGTGTGTGTGTGTGTGTGTGTGTGTGTGTGAGAGAGAGAGAGAGAGAGAGAGAGAGAGAGAGAGAGAGAGAGAGAGAGAGACTATAGAACCCAGCCTGGCCTTGAATTCTAAATCCTCCTGCCTCAGCCTCCCAAGTGTTGGTACTATTTCTTTCCACGTTTTACACCCATACTGTAATGGTGCTATAGTATCCTGGAGACACCAGCATAACATGCTCACAATGACAGCAGGCACTGTCCCTTGAGGTTCATACATCATTGGTCCCAATGCACTTCTTCCTGTGAGCTCCAGCCTTAAACAACTGCAAGTCTTGCATCTAGTCCAACATGATCTTATCTGCACACAAGGAAAACACTGAGGCTCAGAGATGCAGAATGGTTTTTCTAGGGTTCTGCAGCTGACAGGACAAAAGTTCACAGTCTCTAGGTTCATTAGGTTTTTACTCATGGTGTTAACTATAGTGACTGCTCAGAGCAGGGCTTCTTAAACCTTTCCTGCTTGTCACCCCTTTCTACCCAAAACATTTTCATATGACCCTCAGTATATAGATGGATATACAAATCAAATATTAATGCTAATCAAGCATAAAAATTTTATTTGAAACAATTCCATTACATATGTATGTATATGCATAATATATATACATATATATATATATATATATATTTACCATTTGTTTAATGTGAAAGCAATTTGGGAACTGGCAAGGTAGCTCAGTAGGTAAAGGCACTTTCAGGCAAGCCTGACTACCTGAGTTAAATAACCTGGAACCTACATGGAGCAGAGAACTGACTGACTCCTACAAGTTGTCCTTTGACCTCCATATGGACATGCATGGGTGCACATATGTGTGTGTATGTATATATATAATATATGCAAGACTTCCAATTGTTTATATGTATGTGTGTGTGTATGTAAAAGAATTTTAAATGAAAACAAAATTGCTTACATATGAAAGATATGTTCATTTAATTTTCACATGAAGAACTAACTCTTGCCTGAATATTCAATAGTTCAGGCCACTGAGTATCTTCAAACTTTTCACAGTTGATCAATATTTTAATTTTATAATCATCACTATTGAGAGTGGAGCTTCATATAAATACATAGTATAAAATAGTAGCAGTGTGAGTAGGGCCATTTCAGAAACTGAAAACTTCTGTCCTAATTCCAAACCAGAATTTATCTAATAGTTTTTATGAAACTCTAGCAGCTCAAATAGTTTTAAAATCAAGCAATTTAGCACAGTACAATTCAAAAATACATGAATTTGATACTCACATGCTGGGGGATGATAGCAGGAAAATAGTAAAGACTTTGTTTTCATAATTAAACCATGATATTTCTGTAAGACCAGAAAACTTTGAAATAAGACTTAAAACACCAAAAAACACACAGTAGTCTCAAATCTCAGCCAAGGTGGTTCAGGCAGTGTATTGGTCTTGTGTGACACAGGAAACGCACGCCCTGTGTTCAGAACAAAGGATGCAGTGAAGTCACAGGACACAACACAGGTGAGTGCTGCCGGGAACATCTGGGATTCATTAGGGTGCATTTAGTTGCTGAATTAATTTGGGGTTATTCAGAAATCTTTTACCGTGTCAAATTATTCTGCTACCCTAACACACTCAGTTATGTCAATGTCTGAGGGGATTTAAGAAACTGAGGAGCTGTGGGTTAGAGTAACATACTGGTGTCAGCCCCTTGATGTCAGCAGCTGAGTACAGTGATCATTTGTTTATCACTCCCTTGACAGTATGATGTAGGTTCTCTTGACAGGAATGATGGTTGGCCCTCCACGTGGTGATTCAGGAATCCAAATGTGACCCCCCCATCCTCGTGTGGTGGCTCTCAACTGGGAGCACTTTGGTACCCTGGGGGACATTGGGCATAGTCTGGAGATAATTTTCCACTCTTGGCATCTAGCAGGTTGAGGCCATGCTGAAGCTAAGTGCCCCACAATACATGAGATATCCTCCCACAATAAAGAATTTTCTGCCCCAGTGTATCAATAATGCCAAGATTGAGGAACACTGCCCAAGGGGTTCATTATCTTCTGCATCTAGACCTCCAAACAGAGAACAACAAGATGTGAGTACCTAAATACAGGAGGCTAAGAACTGAGTCCTGGCAGGTTGCTGATGCCGATATCTATTTTGGGGTGAAGCAAGATGTCCATCTTTCTACAGTGTCACGGGCAAAATTTGAAGAATATATTTGCCTGGATGCTCACAACACTGTTGAAACATCGGTTGAGCTAATAAAATTGGCACTACACCAACATGGCCCTGGTGTCCTTGGAGTTCAGACTCCCCTGTCAAGTGTTTCTGTATGACTCAGCACACCACTTGGTATTGGAAGTAAAAGAGTCAGACAGAAATTTTGATCTTTCTAGGAAAATGTTGTTTCCCTCTTTTGATCCTGCCTCAGCAACTGACAATGTCACTTCCTCCCCACATTGCTATACCATCATCTGGGTGCTCAGCAGATCTTCCCAGGTCTGTCTCCAGCATAGTTCCCTGCAGGCATGGCCTTGCACTAGCATCTCTGGCCTGGACTACTGCAATGACCTTCTCACTGGCTTCTTTTCTGCCTCACTTACCACACTCCGGTCTACTACCCCAGGCTAGGCAATGTTCTCTTTCTTACTATACTGGTTATTTCTTCATAGCTAGGACCAGACTACCCTCTGGGCAGTTTAGATCATATGAAAGCCACTCACCTCATGCATCCTTGAGGCCTGAGATGCCTTGCATCGTTCCCACAATCCCTTTGACTTGATACCAACACCAGATTGTTTGGGTTTGGTTTCAGCATGGTCCCCTTCTCTCTATCCTTTCAGTACTGTGGAGTGTTACTATGAGAAGAGCTAAGTTGGGTACGAGAGTCAGCCAACTTGCTCCAATCAATCATCCTCTTGAGGGTCTGTGGAACGGTTTCTCTCCTAACTCTCTCCACCTCCTCCACTTAATTGTAGACACCAATGTGCTCTCTGACTCTCCAAAATGCCAGTTTCTCTTGGGGTTAGGGACTCTGCATTTACTCTTGTCCAGATGCTTGACAGCTGCATCCTCCCCTTCAGGGTAGGCCCAGTGTACTCTTCTCAAAGGGAATCATATTCTTTAAATGGATGCCCCCTCCACGCCCTCTCCTTTCCCTGGTTCCATGTCCTCTGCAATGTGAGTCACCCACTGGCAAGAGTAGGTTATCTTTTGTCTTCTCACTCACCATTTGCCTCATCAGCTAGAATGGAAGCTCTGGGAGACAGAAGACATGTTTATCCTGTCCTTCACTCTCTGTGTCCTGTGCTCTAAGGCACTATCAACAGCACATTCTGTACACAGTCATTGAATCAATGAGTGAACAGAATATCAGAGCCCCAGAGGATGAGGAGATGAAGCACATGAAGCCTTGCCCCAGCTCAGCATATCATAAGGGACACAAATGGGTTGCACAGTTCACATGCGGGGCCCCATCTCTACCAACCTGTTTATTCACCCAGAAAAAGAGATAAAGACAGAGGCCCCTTAGAAACAAACTGACAAACCCTCAGACTCAGCAATGCATTCTCTCCAGGAGCAGCACATGGCTGGGCTGCTTCAGAAGCCTCTGTGTTTTATGTAGCATCCCTGACCTCTGACCTACTCTGCTGTTGGGAGCATCCCACAGAACCGCTGCAAAGGACAGACCTGGAGGCCTGACTGAGAAATCCCCTCTGTGGTGTTACTGTTCTCCGCTCACCGCTCTCTACCTTCCTTCTTCTTCTCTTCCCCTGCCATGCCTGCTCCGGCTTCTTGTTTTCACTCACAGGCAACACTACTTTGCTTTTTAAAACCCTCACAAATATGAAAAGTACACTTCTCATCTCATTCCTCTTGGGCCGGCTGCCTGGTTGCTACTTGAGGCCCAGTCTCATGACAGAGATGCCCTTGACATAAGCAGGATTGACTTTGATCACCTCATTCATCTGTCTTCATTATCTTTTAGAGATTCATTTTTCCATTCCTTCCCACCAACAGCAGATGAGCACCATGCTCAGCTTTGAGATGCATCCAGCCGGCCATGGTCTGCAACTAGACATTAAGAAACCAAATTCTGAAAGTTGAACTGAATCAAAAAGCAAAACTTGAATTTGCTGTATGCCAGGTACTATGACAAATTCAAAGAAAGGAAGGGATGTGCAGGTGTGTGGCCAGTGTGCTTTAAAGTGTGGGTGAGGATTACACAGGTTATATTCAGATTCTGTACCATTTTATCTAAGAAGTGTCTTGAGCATTATGGGTTTGGGTATCCACAAAAAGTCCAAGAACTTACCCCTCAATGAAGTGTAAGCTGCAGAGCCCATAGCCACATAAGCTTTGCAACTCTTTGCAAAAAAACGAATCTAATTGCAATGAGGGAAGCCTTTCTCCCACTCTTACCTCCCCTTTACCGAATTCTCGAGCGCCCTGTGCGAAGACTTTCCACAGTATTTTTGGAACACCGCTGAGGTAAAGTTGAGTTGGAGGTATATCTAGCTTGGGTTTAAGGGGATATATTTAGTTGGCTTCCAGTCACCTCTGTACATAGATAAGTTACTGCTATTCATAGGAATTGCTTCTAGAAATACTCTGTAACTTAAGTGCCAACTCACGCCGCATCGTGATACAAAGGCAGATGGAAGTCTGCCACTATGTGTGTGCAGTGGAGAATCTGGCCCTGGGATGTGAGGGAAATGAACTATCTAGATTTGAGGATACGGCAGTGGTAGGTGGTGGACCTGTGGGGATTCCTCCCTTAACAACCATGGAAATGTACAAGCCAGAATCTCCATCGTCCTGGCTGTCTAGTCAGTTAGAAAATTTTGACTCTTTAGACCACAACTTATTGGAGTTTTCTAACCGGCATGCATGTCCTGCTATGAGTCACAGGCTTATGCATATCAACTATTTAAACCTAAAAAGAAGTTTGTTACAACATATTAATGAAAGACTATACTGCCTTTCTGTTGTTTTTCTCGTTAAAATTGCTATGTGATAAAGAGACTAACAAAGACTAAGTGTTCAAAACAGTGTACAGAAAATATTATTATAATATATGCTGGACAGCTAATTAAAAGAATGTGTTATTTTCTAGATTTTGTGATATATGCTATACTTGCCAGTGTTTTAAAATTTTCTAACTTTTTTGATTTATTCCTTTATTCTGAAAAAAACATTTAAATTTTCTAAATGAGGCCTCTGCATTGGGAAATTGGGCCAGGTCCTAGATATAAGTTTATATGGTATATGCTGGAGCTTAGATCTTAAATAACCCCAAAGGCCCATGTGCTAAACTTGTTCCCCAGATGAGGTAAAAGCTTGATGACAGGTCCATGTTACTAGGAACTAGTAGAACCTTTAGGAGGTGGGAGCTAACAGGTCTTTAGGTCAGTCGGGGCATGCCCTTGAAGGAACTGGGGCACGAGGGGGTCATCTCTTTGCTATTGTTTTCCTCTGTCTCATGCTCCCACCGTGATATGTTGCCTTACTCCGGGACCAAGGCAACCGGACCAATTGACACCAGAATAAAACATCCAAACTGGTACCCAAAACAAAGGTCTCCTCATCCTAAGTTAAGCATTTCAAAGAATTCATTATGGTGATAGGAAGATGACTAACACAATGTGTGTTTTTGCTCACTGGGGAGGGTATAGTAGACATATGAGTCCCCCACAGAAAAGGGAAGAGGGGACGAAACTATCAGATGGCAGTTGACATGTCTATCAACCAATCCCGCGTACTCCTCATCCCCCCTGAAAATAGTTCCCAACAGAGTAGAGTCTCAGCTCTTGCTCTTGGGGAAAATGAAGAGACTGAACTGTAGGGCTGGCTACAGATCGAAGCCGGCACCATTCTATTCCCCCCGCCCCTGAGGAGGGAAGCTCTGAGTGTTTTCCTGGTGTCTCTGCAGACAACCTAGGGTCTTGTACATACAGGAAAGTCCTCGATCACTGAGATTCATTTTCGTTGTCGCTGTTTTGTTTCATTTGTTTGTTTGTTTGTTTTGTGAGGCAAGATTTTTCAAAGTTGCCTAGATTGGTGTCCGACTTTCTCTGTAGTTCCGGAAGTTCTTGAATTTGTAATCCTCCTACTTCAGCCTTCTGCACAGCTGAGGTCACGGGCTATCAGGCCTCCTCTTAAGAGTGCCTCCTGGCCAAGCTATCTCCTCGGGGAGCGAGCTGACATCTTCGGGGGCTCCTTTCGGGGGTGACACAGCAAGTTGTGCCCAGAAGACCCTAAGTACCATCAGCACGGTGAAAAAAGATCTTTCTAGAAGTCCTGTGTCCCACTTTCCTTCCTTCTGTCCCTGCTTGAGTACAGTGACAATTTAGGGAGCCTTGGGCTAGGACAAGACAAGTTACACCATCGAACATCAACTTATACTTCAACGGCAAGTTCCTCTGCCTATGCTCACCCGTCCATTTTCCATAGGATTGGCCCTATAGCCCGTCAAGCGGAGCCAGCTGAAGACCTACCACTGACTGTAAGAAAGAAATGCAGTGCTTTTCGGGTCTCCTCCAGATGCTAAGCAAAGATGGGAACACCAAGTGAAGCAGCCAGCAGATAATCATTTACTTCAGCCTGTGACCTTTGCGTTGAAGGTGACTAGCATGATTAAGCAGCTGCTGGCTGAGGAGGTGTTGAAACTGGAATTCTCTAGGCCTGACTCAGTGCTTTTCAACCTTATCCCTGTTCCCCTCAACCTGATGGGGGAGAGCAGGGGCTGGCTGTCATAACAACTCCGGGAAATCCCCACCTCAGGCCTGCCTTGAAACACTACACCCTGCCAGTGTTTTCCTTTGGCATTGGAGCTTTGTTTACTTGCTGGGCAATGAGAAGGCTGCAAGCTTGTACTTGAACCCAGTGGACGGAAAGCTGTAGGGATCAAATGACACTCCAGATGGGAAGAAGCCAAGGCCAAAGGCACAGGCAGGCACAGCCTAATCCCAGAGAGTGACTGCAGCTGTGTGCTCCAAGGCTGTCATTATTTTCTTACTGGAACCCTTGAAATATTGTTTATTTCCTATTTGAACTTGTGTGAGAGTGCCACCCTAGGATAACAACATCGCAGCGAAGTGAGCTGGCCTCCTTCCCTCGTGCTGTTTTCCACTGGGACTCCTCCATTTTCAGTCTTTTGTCTTCTGACCTCCGCCTTGAGACCCCCCTACCCCACTCTGCTTACCCCTCAGCTTTCCCGTGAGAAACCAGAGACTTAAGTTCACGGTGATGCTTAATCCAGACCGACTGTTTCTCTTCCATGGACAATCCTTTGAGTCCAATGGGAGAGGAGAAGGAAGTGAAACTTGGGTAGTCTAAACAACGTGTAGTGAAAACTGAGATTTGCAAGCATGGTCACGTCACGCCGAAGGCTTGACTTCTCATGTGTTTAGACATCGGGAGCCAAATTCTCTGCATGTCTGTACTATGCACCTCTCGCCCTTCTGCTGGCCCCGGGGAGGTACACAGCCTCCACCTCCCCAGGATGTAGGAACACATGAGGTTCCCAAGAGATGGGAGTGCTGGCCCTAGAGAGCAAGAGGAAGGGGGTGTTACCACAGGAGGCAGTTAATAGGAGGCTCTGAACGGGAAGAGTTCATGATAACAGGGAGAAAGCAAAAGAGCAGGAAGGAGAGAGGGAGCCAGGACTCCGAGCGCACTGTCCAGGGAGGTCCAGGGAACCCCGATAGGTCTCAGGTCCCCACTTCTTTTCAATTACTTAGGGGGAAAAAAGCAGCCTTTAAAATGGAGCCATATAGGGACCAGATTATATTTAGATCAGACCCTACTCTCATTTTGAGAAATTCACAGATCAGAATCAAACAAAACAAATTCTAGTATCCGTCTCCCACACACTTCATCTTTTGCTCAATGAAAAGATGAGATGAACTGAATCGCTGAAACCTGCTTAGAACAGCACCTTGCACACGGCAGACACACTCTAGAAGCAGTGTGTAAGTGCCTACTTTAACTATGAACAAGCATTGTTGTTACCGTTATTGTATCTTGGCTGTCTTCAAGAGCTGATGTGAGCATAGGAAGTAGATAGGATGGTAAGTAAATCACAAGCCGCATTCTCTCTTTTCTCCGTTACCTCACCTAAGTAGGAAGAGCAATAAACTAACCCAGGCGGTATAGCTTAGAGTAGAGCCAAGCAGACACAGTTAGACCACCTCACAGGAAGAGATGAGCGAGCGCGTGATAGGCAGCTCACTCCTGCCTCTCACAGTGAATGCAGAAGTGCTTGGAACTGTGCTGGATAATAGAGGGGAACATTAGGAAGAAGAGCGAAATCCACACCAGGGAATACACACACACACACACACACACACACACACACACACACACACACACACACACACAATCAGTTAAAATTACTGTGTGGATCTAACTAGGGAGAAGATGACTGTGATGCTCTGTCCAATCCCTTAGCAGAGATTTACCCCGGTGGACCTAACCCTAAGAAGACACTCCGGTCCTTTGAGGACCTCTTCTTTGTCCCTTCATCACTGACTCCTATGGCTTCGGGTTCACGTGTGCCTGCCCCATCAGTAACCTGCCCGTGCCGACCTCGTAGAACCGTCCCTTCCGTCTGGACAGACGATGTGATCATGGCCAACTCTGGGTGCTTTGACTGACTCTTGAATTTCAGAAGCCTTTCAGGTCTATAACCATTGTAGGTCCCAAATCCATTTTCTTCCAGTAAAATCAAAATCTCATAAGAACATTAAAAAATAATGTTTCCCTGCGGCTAGCACAATCCTCGACCCTTGTATCGTGAGTAAAGAAATGTAATGTTAGCTGACAACATCACCAGCCCTGCTGTGCTGCTCTGTAAGGCTTGTTCCCAAAGATTCAAAATCACCTCCCATGGTTTCTCTTTGCATGTGTAGAAGGTGTTCTGATGAATCATCCTGACTGTGGCAAGAAGAAGAAGAAAACTCTAGGGGGAGGGTTTCCGATACAGACCAATTAATCCTCTGACAATGTGAGCTATTTATTTTATTCTTACTTCCTGGGTCCCACTGGAAGACAACCCAAGCGCAGTTTCTAATTGCTTAATGCCACTTAATTCTAGGGAGTTCATTTACCTCCCGTGGATCAGTTAGGCATCTTTATCCTAACTGTGTCATGGAACATCATCTCATTTTAAGGTATTCGCGTTCTTCTCCCCTTGGGGATACTTCGATGCTGAGTTACAGGTCAGATATGACCTGGATCCAGCTTGGTTTCTGGAATGGAGACCAATAGGCCAATAGGCCTTCTGTGGGTGGGGCTCAGAGCTGGTTTGTAAATAAGATGTTGCTAGAATCACAATGCTTGGGATTGTACCCCATGCCGGAGTGCAGCCGTGTAAAGAAAAGGGCAAGGGATGGCCAGATAGCTCAGCAGGTAAAGGAAGTTGCTACCAAGCCTAATGACTTAGATTACATCCTCAGAACCCACAGGGTGGAAAGAGAGAATTGACTCTTGAAAATTGTCCTCAGACCTCTACATGTGCACCAGGGTGTGCTCACGCATGCGCGCACGCGCACACACACACACACACACACACACACACACACGTTTTTAAAGCATGGAGGTGGGGGAGCAAGCTATTTGGTAGTTATGTACCTGCTGTGAGTTGATAACAAGATGTTGACAACAGAGGAAAAATGCCCTTTATATGGTGAGAGGCCTGTACTCAGCAGCCAAAAGCACACTGCCTACCAACAAGACATGCTTCAAACACAAGGATGGTTTCTCAGCTAATGCCTCCGTCTAGCCGACATCTCTCCCGAGATTTTGCAATTAGCTTTGTTTTGATTCCATGCTCTCAGATCAGCCTCCTGATTCTTATTTAGTCACTGCAGGCACCTCAATACCCCAAAGAGGTGCCCTGGATTACTGGAAATAAGTAGCTTAGTTACCAGAATGGCAGAGCCTAACCCAGTGGAGGAATGGCTCTGTTTTATAGTCAATAAATCAGTTCTCTGTAAGCTTAGCATAATCCAGTCCTTCACAGTATAGCAAGCTCCACAGGGACTGGGGAAATAGAGGTTCTTTATCGGAAAGCTGGGAGCCAGACTCTAAATCACCATTTCCTTAAACTCCACCGTTCCTCAGTTTCCTCCCTTTAAAAAGCTGTGGGGAATGAGTACCTGCTTTGTGGGGCTGTTGTGAAGACAAATGGTGTTTATGGACCTGCGTGTCTATTAAATGATTGGACCTGTGGAAAGTCCTTGGAAGAATGCCTGTGATTCAACGTGGCCTGCTAGGTAGTGGGTACTTAGAAAGATGGCTGCCCTGCTAGCAGCAGCCAGGTAGCGGCTCTCTCTCCTCGACTGTATCCCACAGCCTTCAGTGTGGTTGTTCTCTCTGGACACTCCGCTCTGAAAACGACTCTACATGGAGGCTGTAGTGGTCAGAGCAGCATCAGGAGCCAAGGACTTCTGTGGTTATGTAGGTCACGCACTTCTTTACTACCCAATTGCTGCCACCCATAAATGCTTAATTTTTCAACAAGTCCTTTTTTTTTTATTGGCTCTGAACCCTGCTATGATTTGGATAAGTGCCCACCTACTAAATGACCTTTGTGTTGTCCCCCACATGACCAAAGGCTTGTCCCAGACTGTAGCCCTGTTGTGGTATAGTGGAATCCTTAGGAAGAGGGGCTTAATGAGAAGTCTAAGGTGGCAGGGGGCATGCGCTCAAAGGGGCCTGTGGGAGGCTGCTCTTTTGTTTTCCCTTTGGCCTTGAAGCGAGCAGCTTACTCCATAATGAGCGGACTTGCCACCGACTTCCAACTGATTGTGAACTGAACACTTCCAAACCTGTGCGACCAAAGGAAACCTTTCTTCTCCGTAAGTTGATGATCTGGGGAGTTTGGTTATATGAAAGATGGCTAACGCACCCCTACAGTTCACGTAGCTACAAGTGACCTAGCTAACTGCTCTCCTCTCAGGTGGTTCTCTCTTCCATGCTATGGAAGTGACGTGGTGGATTGAAAGAAAATGGCCCCCAAAGGGAATGGCACTATTGAGAGGCTATGGCCTTGTTGGAATAGCTGTGGCCTTGTTGGAGTAGATGTGGCATTGTTGGAGTAGGTGTGGCCTTGTTGGAGGAAGTGTGTCACTGTGGAGGTGGGCTTTGAGGTCTCCTGTATGCTCAAGCCACGCCCAACAAGACAGTTCACTTCCTGTTGCCTGAGCAAGATGTAGAACTCTCAGCTACCTCTCCAGCACCATGTCCACCTGTATACTGCCTTGCTTCCGGCCATGATGATAATGTACTAGACATCTGGAATGTAAGTAAACCACCTAAATAAATGTTTTCTTTTATAAGAGTTGCCATGGTCATGGTGTCTCTTCACAGCAACAGAAACCCTAACTAAGACAAATGACAAGATGTGTAGACTTCTTGGACCCGGAGCAACATTTCCAAAATGACGTCCTCTCTCGACTTTCTCCACATAGCCCTGGCTGTCCTGAAACTCACTATGTAAACCAGGCTGGCCTCAAACTCAAAAAGACCCTCCTGCCTCTGTCTCCCTAATGTTAGTAGTAAATGACACTTCCCATCTTTATCTCCATTCCTGCCTCCTAAATAATGAAACCACTTGGCAATTTCTTGTGAGATGATTTCAGCCAGCCTGACCTTCAGAGCAGGAAGTTAGTCCACAACTGTAGCTACTGCTAGGGACCTGGGAGTAGAAGAACCTTCTGCTGACCCCTCATGGTGGACGTGATTGCAGGAGTTAGAGGGAGGAGGTGGGCAGCGTTCCTGGGTGACTTCTAGTGAGCAACAGCTGTGGTTCCCAGGAGTTCCCCCACCTGCTGCTGGACCAGGAAAGTCTCCATCCATCTTAGCCTCCCTGTGAGACATCCACAGGATGTTCTCCTCGGATGGGAGGAACTGTAGTTAGCTCACCACTAAATTCTGTCCTGGGAGTTCAAGGCAGAACGGATTGAGACAGATATCATAAATCATTCTTCCTTTGAATTTCCAAGATGGAATAGCCCAAGGAAACGTGGATTCTACAAGTATATGGCTACGTGCCACTCATACATATAAATGTACTTTGTCCATACATTGAGTCTGACTTGGTGCTGGGAACCTTGACATCACTTCTCCATTCCCAGGTTAGCCCCTGTCCTTCCTATGGTCTGATGGCCCTTTATCTATGGTCCTAGAACGGCCAGGCAATTTTTTTGTGGTTTCCCGTAGTATGGTTATGTGGGCTGGCCTTCTGAAATGCAGCCTTGGAAAAGAAGCCGCCTACAAACCCCAGCTCTCTACAACTTGGATCAGCTCATCTCACTTTGTTCTGATTTAGAATCTAGAACTACAGAGAGTCATTTCTAAGAAGGGACTTTGCCATCCTGTTGAAGGAGCCTGGGAAATAGTCTTCAAGGCTACAGAGAAAACAAGGACTAGAAAAATTTTGTTTGTTTATTACCGGTTCTCCCCACAGCCACTTACATAAGGGCTGGAGTTGAGACGGGCTGTCCCGCCTGGACTCAGGATAAGAGCTAACACTCCTGGGGACGATGACAGAAACAACGTGGGAACCACAGGGTTCTGGCCCATGACGTCCAGGAAGGAAAACCAAGTGGTGTGTGGCGATTAGTCTGTTCACAATGATGCGGTGGTTTCCTGGGGTGTTTAGAAGCATTTGGTGGGAGGCACAGTCTCCAAGAGGGGGAAAGGCTCTGAGAACAAGATATGAATAGTTCCTTGTTTTCCATTTTTAAGATAGAACAATGCACACTGGACTGTGTGAGCCTCAGAGTAGAGTCAAAAGTTCAGGTGTCTTCTGGCCTTTCAGATCCATCCTGACTCACAACGGCACAAATAAACACTGTATCCAAATCTGAGACCGGTTTAAAAGGTTGAGAGAAACCATGTACCATTTTGTTCAATTGAATTTTTCAGAAATAAAGACACACACTAAACCCTTTCTTCCTGAAACAAACGCACAAAAACTGAGTCTGCCAGGAAACAATGTAAACCCCACAGACAGATTATGTTCAGAGGTCCAAGGGGACAACTGCTTCCCCCACACGTTAGTGGAAAGCAGATGTGGCTACAGCGTGGTAGAGGCAAACAAACAGGGTTGGCAGCCCAACCATAAGGCAGGCCGAGCTTTTCTTCACAGCCTCCCTCCGAGGGAGACACTGTGGCCTCTTCTGCGCGCTGTTCCCAGCTTTACAGGGAATCTGAAAAACATTTTCCATGTGTTTTCATTTAACTTCTGGTTAAAATGTGGGCCCGGCCCTCCTTGTTCCTCCCTCAAGAGCCCATGTGAGTAATTGCCTGTTGAGTTTTCCGCTTGCCTGTCTACCTAGATGTGCGTTTTTCCTACAGCCGGACACACCTAACTCTTAGCATCTGTCGTCACGGTAAGGTTTCTTCTTGTTGCTTCCGGATGACAAGTTGAAACTAGTACAGTCTTACATATAAGCCATATCTAAGCAGCATTTGACTGGTGGAGTTGGGTCTGTCCTGCTCATTCCTTTCCTTCTTACCTTTCTTGCCTCTCTATCCCTTTCTAGTCCTTTCCTTCTTCCTTCTCCTCTGTTGGCAAAAACACTAAGCTCCGGTCAGGCTGATGGCTCGATGGGCAAAGGTACTTGTGGCCATGCCTAGAGATCTTAATTTGTTCCCCGGAATCCACATTGTGGAAGGAAAGTGGTAATCGACTCCAGCAAATGGTCCCCTGACTCCACACAATGCCATCAGGTGCATGTCTCACCTCCCCACACACAAATGAGTAAATAAATGTAAAATTACTTAAAGGAAAACATCAAGTTTTTCTATTAAAGACTCTCTAAATTTCTGATTTACACTTGGTATATATGCAATATATACCACAGAATATAAGCACCCTCCCTGGGGTTCCCAAGGTTAGCATCAGTCTATGTGGGCTATGATTCATTTTAACTAAGATGGAATCCAGAAAGAAATAAAGGAAGAAGACAGAACTACAAGATGCTCCATGAAGACACCTCTGAAATGTCTCCCCTGGGCTATGTCTCACCCTCTTTCCACTGATTGCCCGGACACGGTAGACTCGGATGCTCATCGTTCACCATCTTTCAGTTTGCCTTTCAGAGTCTTGAGCAAACAGGAAAGCTGAGAACAGAAGTCATCCCGGACTCAGGAGTTGCAAATGGAAAAGGCACATCTTGAATCAATGAAAACCTAAAATGGAAATCCATTTGTTCGTGTGACAAAACCACGAGAAAGGGTGGCAGACAGGGAGATGGGAAAACACTCCTAGGATGTGCCCACACTCCCCTTTTCCCTCCCGCCCCGGCCATTTTCCCAGACCGTGTCCCTCCACGAGGTGAGGTCACTGAAAGGAAAAGTTGGACTCAGGACCCCCAAGGCTGAGTTCTTGCACGAAGGAGATTCATTTTCTCCAGAGGGACAGCGGGCAGGGAATACGAGACAAAGACAGGAGACGGGACAGCGAGAAGGGGAAGGGAACAAGGGACAGGGGGAAGGGGTATTTGTCCTGGAGGGACAGAGGACTGCCCCAGATAGAGAGGAGGCAGACTGGCCCATAGGAAAATGACCATTTATAAAGGTAAAGGGGAAACCCTGTGTTAGGATGAGGGGTTTAATTTTAATTGGGCGTGTTAATTAGGTGAGCCAAGGGGGCTTCTGATTGCTGGACTTCAGGACTTTGATAGCTGGACCTTGGTAGTCAGCCTCAGGAGGAAGAAGTGGCCGAATAAGGGAACAGACCTTGGTGGCTCGCTTTAGGAATGTAATCTACCGGTTTTTAGCAAGGCAGGGGGAATGGGGGAGAAGGGCAAGGCCTGCCAGAGCCATGTTTGCCAGGCCTGGGCTGGCTAGAGTCCCTTCAATCACCAAATCAACTTATCTCCCCATAACCTGTGACTTAAGCAGAAATATGCTTCGTCCTGCCCCCTGCTTCCCTACCCCCACCATGTCCGTCCCATGGATTAAAAGAGTACCTAAGGAAGGATGCTGATTGGGCCACGGTGATGAGTGTGTGAACTATGAGGTTTACTCTCCTGCGTCATGCCCCCCATGACAAGGTCTATTTAAATTAAATTAAACAACAGCCATTACAACATCTAAGAGAAGGGGAGCTGCAGAGGCCACTGAGCCCCAACAGACAGACGACTCCTGCCTCAGATCTTCTTCCCCTTCCTCTTGGTCCCCTAAGTGGGGGCCACAAGACACATGTGATCTAGATCTCACATCCCCCCACCCACCAAGGTACAGTGATAGTTACTGTCTCACTATCCTGGAAAAGATCACAAGAGTTTGCCTGGTTTTCTTACTAATGCCAAATATCACTAATAACTCCAGATAAAATCTGGATTTTTGCAGAAGAAAAAAAAAAAAACGTAGACTTGGAGAGTTAGAAACATAGAGGAATCTAAATAATTTCCTACCTTTAACCAGAGCTGAACAAAAAATAAAGCAGGGGATGGCGGGTGTTCAAAGGTCTTCAAGGTCATTCACTGTGTGAGAAAGAAGAAGAGACCTCCTAAGATCCTCTTAGAGCAGTGGGTCTCAACCTTCCCAATGCTGTGACCCTCTCATACAGTTCCTCATGTTGTGGTGACCCCCAACCATAAAATTATTTCATTGCTACTTCATAACTATAATTTTGCTACTGTTATGAACCATAACATAAATATGTGTGGTTTCTGGTGTTCTTAGGCGACGCCTGTGAAAGGGTCATTTGATCCCTAAAGAGCCTGTGTCCCACAGGTTAACCCACTGCTCCAGGTTCTGTGAGGTCATGAGTCTGCCATTACCCTAGCCTGAGGTCACTGGCTCCTTTTTTCAATCCTGTAGAGCACTGGCCCTCCCTTCTCTCTTGGGAACTGGCCTAATGCCAGCAGGGCTTCGAGTTCAGGGTCCCATGGAGGTGTTTCGAGTCAGTTACCCTGTGCAAACTGAGCAGGTACCTGTAAGGGCTAGGAATTCTCAGTCCTTAAAAACAGGGAGTCTCCCCTTGGTCCCCATCTCACTGTGTCAACACGGTCTCTTCTCTGTGTGTGTGACATTATCATTCCTTTCCTCTGCATCTTCATCCGATTCACTAACTCAGATGATAGGAGAAGCGTGGGGCTAAATACAACCATCTAGAACACCTTTAGACCAAAGTTTTTAGATCACAAGAAACGAGAGAGAGAAAGACAGACAGAAATACAGAGAGAAAGAGAGAGAGAGAGAGAGAGAGAGAGAGAGAGAGAGAGAGAGAGAGAGAGAGAGAGAGAGAGAGTGAGAGAGAGAAATTTACTTTCTATCCCAGTGGTAGAAAAACAATGCCCTCCACCACCCCAAAAAGTTCTCGGCTCCCAATCCCTGGAACGTGTGAACATAGTGTTGCATACCAGAGACATTAAAACCACTCTTAAAATGATTTAGAGTGGCAGAGTACCCTGCATCACTTTGGGGAGGGCAATGTAATCACACAGATCCTTAGAAGGGAGAAGGAGCTAGGTCAGAGTACCACACCTCACAAGAAGGACTTACTCTAACATTGGAAGCTTTGAAGATGGAAAGAAGAGGCCATGAGCCAAGAAACACAGGCAGTCTCTAAAAGATAGAAAAGACAAGGAAATAGTTTCTCTGCTATAATTCCCAGAAAGGAGTCCAGCTTTGACTTTAGCTCAGTGAAACCCATGCTGGACTTCTAATCTACAGACTATAAGATAAATTTGTGTGTTGGTAGGAAGGAAGGCTTGCTGCAGCCACAATAGGAAACAAATACACTTTCTGTTTCATCCACATGTGTCTTGGAATCTCTTGATGATTCCAATGACTGGGCTACAGAGAAACAGCAGTGTGGACAAGGAGAACAGATCTGAATCCTACGTCACTTCACTCTGTGGCTTTGCATGCATCAGTTTCCATACCTGCGAAACAAGACCCCCTTAAAAAGCGATCCCCAAGCCTCTCTCCCTTGAGCTCTGAACTGTAATGGCCACTCCCTTTTCTTACTGGTACCGACTGATGTGGCAGATCTGGCTGGCCCTGAGCTGTTGGCTCACTGCTCAGAACAGAGCCCTTGCTAGGGAGGGAGGCCCACTGGACAGCAGGTGCCTCAGGGCCTGTCCACAATGAGTGTGGGAATCGGAGCTGGGGGCAGACTCGAGAAACTCCCTGGGTGCGCTCGCTCTCTCTCTCTCTCTCTCTCTCTCTCTCTCTCTCTCTCTCTCTCTCTCTCTCCTCAGAAACCTTCCAACGCCACACAAGGAACACTGGGAGAGCCCAGCTGCTAGAGAATTATAAACCCCAAGTGGCCACCAGAATTATCCTAAAGGAAGGGGACTTGTGTTGACCATGGAGGAGAAATGGGCTCTGCGTGGACTCTTGAGGAATTTGTGAGGAGCCGAAAAGCTGGAGTGCAAGAGGCTGATATGTGTCCTGATATCTTGGGGGCTTAAAGAAACCATGTGAAGCCGGGCGGTGGTGGCGCACGCCTTTAATCCCAGCACTCGGGAGGCAGAGCCAGGCGGATCTCTGTGAGTTCAAGGCCAGCCTGGGCTACCAAGTGAGTTCCAGGACAGGCGCAAAGCTACACAGAGAAACCCTGCTCGAAAAACCAAAAAAAAAAAAAAAAAAAAAAAAAAAGAAAACCATGGGATGGGGTCCTTAAAAGATTCCAATACAGAGACAAAGACCGAATGAGCTCCTGGAGGCCCCGCTGTATTCTTTGCCATACTATCTTCCCAAAGCTCAGTGGCACAGCAGGGTTGTCACAGGCACTCCGTGCACTGGTGCTTGGAACTTGTGGGCAAAGGAATGAATAGGCAATGCTGTAGTTTGGCTCTTGTGTGTCCCCTAAAGGCCTATTATTGAAGACTTGGTGCCCAGGGTGCATCAGGAGAAGAGGGACATTTAAGAGGGAGGGGGCGTGGAGGGAGGATCTTAGATCGTATGTCCCTATAAATTAATAATTATCTCTGGTGTTTATTATAGCACATGAAAACTAACACACATTTCACTGTTTTCTGAGTCATAATACAGTCATAACTCAACATGATTTTAAAGGAGATAAGCGGGACTTCCATACACAGAGTGGATCCAAAGAGGCAGAGAGGAATTCCAAATAGAAGCTTCAGACACAAAGATTAAGCTGGGGGGTGGGGGGGGGGCAGTGTAAACTGAGTCCCATGTACCACTCCAGCTGGGAGGGTGACATTTTCCTTCACACAAATCTCCAGGAAATAAACCTACCAGTCGTGAATAAAAACAGCACGATAACTCAGCCCACACAGAGCCAAACCCCTCCGGCACCTCCGGAGCTTCTCTAACCCACATTGTGCTGTCAGTGGGAATGACCAGTAATGGATGGCTGCAGACTGTTCTCCCCGTCAGCAGAGCTGATTCTTAGTTTACCCCTTGCCTTCCTTAGACTCAACATCCCTGATTCGCCTCACTGCTTTCAGAGGCTCGTCCTCCAAGTTCAACCATTTCAATGCTTTTTCTCCAGATTCCTTTCCAACTTCCCCCTTCCCTCAAGTCACCTGAATGGTAAGATCAGATTTACTCCAGTCACGCACATCTGAAAGTGCTTTCCTCTAAAGCAGCACTTCTCAACCTGTGAGTCACGACCCCTTAGGAGGTCGCACAGCAGCGATTTACATGATGATTTGTAACACGAGCAAAGTTACAGTTATGAAGTAGCAACGAAAATAATTTTATGGTTGGGGGCGTCACTACAACATGGGGAAACTGCAGTAAAGGGTTGCAGCCTTAGGAAGGTTGAGACCACTGCTCTAAAGGATTCACAAGGAACACGGGACCTCCTCTCCCAGAACAGGTCCAGGATGCAGACAGCATCTGCCCGAAAGAATCTCACAGAAATCAATGGGAAAGTCACCTCCCAACAGAGTCCAGCCTTAGATCCCAAGGGAATGCTCCATCTTCTTCTTCTTCACCCTCCTCTCCCAGTGTCCCTTGATTTACCTCAGCCAAAGTCCTTGCCAGTGGAGACAGAAAGGTAATTGATGGCCTTAAGGGATATCAAAGTGCTATTGAGCAAAACCACAGCTCAACAGCTGCGCAGGTGCTTCCTGCGGCGGGGAGGGAGAGGAGCATCTTTGGAAAGCCCTAAATAACCCTGGGCAGGGATGTCAACTTGACAAATGACTCCAGAGAAATAGCCCCGTTGTTCTACTGTGTGTGATTCATCCAGAGCCACCCTGGAGTGGGGGACCAGGGCCTTCCCTGCGCCTTGCCAATGGTCACCAGGAGGGATTCCATGGCACTGGTATTGCTTCTCTCGGCCTCAGTCCTTTTGGCTTGTTTTCTTGTGGCTTTATTTAGTGAATCCCAGATTTGTATCCTTTTAGTTTAAGCTGCATTCACTGGGAAATGGGAACTGTGGGGGAGAGCCCTTTCAATGAGCCCAAAGGTCTCCCACCCTACAACCCCTGCTTTGAGGGCAGTTCCCCCGGGCTTCTGAGCCTTAGGGCAACAAAGACTACCTACTCCCGAGTCAGAGAATCCCTTTGTCTTCTTCATCTCAACACTTCTCAAATAGCATGCCTACTTTAATACTTTAAAGTGACTGAAAGGTCAGGGTAGCTGGTTTCTAATATAGGTCCCTGAGACCTCAGCCAGGTGCACGCTCATGGCTTCCAGGACTCTGAAACAAAAACATCAGCTCTCAGTTCCCCTCAGCACAGACTGTGAGGTTGGGGGTGGGGCGGTCTGCTGGGACTGACTGAGACTCAAGCCATAGCAATGGAGGGACAGTATGGAGAACGGAGGCGTGGGGGGGGGGGGAGCTCTCTGAAGTTGTTTAGTGTAAACAGCAACAGAAGCAGACAGCACCCAGACACCCAGGAAAAGGTATGTGATCTTTTCAGTTAGGAAGGAGGTCTGCAGTAATCCTGTTCTGAAGGCAATCAATGTGGCCAGCAAGTGTGACCGGGGCCTGCCTAGAGCATACACACACACACACACACACACACACACACACACACACGCACGCACGCACGCACGCACGCACGCACACGCACACGCACACGCACACGCACGCGCACGCACACGCACACACAGCACTGCTCCAGGTTTGTTAGCTCTTTTGTAACCAAGTATTCCAGCCACCAGACTGCGGCATGCACATGAATGCATGGGTGCTCGCTGTGAAAGGACTCGGTAGACCAGAAGGCTGTCTACCAGCTGAGGGGATATCTGCACGTGAGTTATTAGCACAGTCCCTGCACAGGACAGTGCTGCTGGTCTGGAATGAAGTCCTGGGAGCACACAGAGAGCTCGGCCGATGTGTCCCCAAAGCCATCATCTTCCGATTCACTTTCTCATCCTGGCTTATGTGCTCTGGGTTTTTATGCCCTCAGTGTCCATCAATGGCAGCTTTGTTAATGTGAACAGAAAGCAAGGCGAATTCATTTGAAATCAACATCTCCTGGGTCTCACTGTGTGCTCCTCCTCACCAGAGCTGAAAATCGTTGCAACCTTGAGATTGAAAAACTGAGTGAAATTGTCTTTTTTTTTTTTAATTGAGAGACATCTGGCAGCTGGAATTAAGGGTCACAAAAGTTTTGGAATTGCACACCTGTCTATTTCCCTGTGGGCATCCCCTCTGGTTCTTATACACAGATCATCAGGGTCTAATTATGGAAGCCCTTAGGTCAGGCAAAGTCAGCTGCAATTCTGACCTGGCCTGCATGTTAACCTGCCTTTCTGGAAAGTGTCTAATTGCTCTTGCACCTTGGATGGGCTGGGCTTAGGCAGGAAGGACAAGGGGGAGCGTTGTTTGAGCTCTGTATACTTGCCAGACTCTAGTGTCCTCTGGGAAATGGACAGACCTTCCTACTCCAGAGATAAAGGAGATGGAAGGCGGACAGATGGATGAGATGCTCTCACCCCAAGACAGCAGCACCTGCATGCATGTATGTGCTTGTACACACATGCCATGTGCCCATTTGACATTGAAATCAACAGATTCTAAAGCATACATATTTGAACCCACACAGACCCAGTTTTGATTCTCTCCTGTCACCTGTTAGCCTGTGAGCCTGGGTGAGCTAATTAGCCGTCTGGAACCGTGGGTTTCTTGTTTATAAAATGGGGGAACAAAAAGGACCAAATCACAGTGTTGCTGGAGGGACAGAGGACATAACACAAGAAAGCACTTTAGCAGTATCTGGCTGTTCCAACAGCTTGGTAAATGATTGATAACATTGCAACAATAACAATAACATAAAAGTCTCCTCTTCTAGTCAGCCCTAAGCCCTCCACAGAAAGTCGGAGTTGATTCCATTTGGGGCTTTGCATAGAGTTCACTACTGGACAGAACTATAGCATAGGTTACAAATATCAATATTTATAACAGGAATCCTTGCCCTCTGATCTTCAGGCAAGCTTTATTTGTTAGATCATACACAAAATATCACCACAAATATTTCTGTCACAGTGAATTCCCAGAGAGAGGCCATCTGCATTTTGGGAACTGAGAGTTTATCTTCTTAAAGACAGAGGTAGAGAGGCCTGGAGACTCTTAGCACTTGACCAAGACTCCAGCTACTTATCCACAGAGTCAAGATCAGAAACTAGTTTTCCCAGTCCTGGTCTTGGGATCTTTCCACATATCCACTCAGTGTTTGGGAGGCATTTAAATAGGCCAGTTCTTTGAGGAGCCAAGAACAAAGAGAGGCAGCTGTGCATGGTGTTTGATTTTAGGCAGTGCCCACGGAGAGCATCAAAGAGAAACCCTTGCTTGGAGAGTCTCTCCACGGTTCCCATCCTCCACTATGAATATAGCCCAAACTGTCCTGCATGAATCGGGAACACAGGGCGGCCCATCTGCAATGTGCACAGCGCTGAGAGCCTGGTCCCCACAGAAACAGATCATTTTTGCTCCAGGAGGCATAAAAACTTAGTAACAGAGAACAGATAGGTTCATTGGGTTCATTGTCTTCAAAAAAGTGCTCACGGTTCTCAGACACCCCCTTACATGGATGCAAAAGGGCTAGAACCAGAGAGATGTGAACACCATGAACTTCCTGGGTTCCATGAACTTACTAACACAAGCCCAACAAACACTAACACTTTACCAACGCTTGGAGGTGTGGCTTTGGCAGCCTGCAGCTTCAGAAGCCAAGCACGGCATTTGTAGTTTAGCCGTCAGCCTTCATGTGAGCTCCGTGAACACAGGGATCTGCCGTAGGTTTGCTCTTGCGGCACCCCGTGTTCAGAACGACACCCAGACGTGACAGCGGCTCCACAGCTGTTGAGCCTTTGAGGACAATGCAGTGTGTAAGTTGAAGTAAATGGTTTTCCTTCTTTGCGCCACCTTTCCCCATCCTGAAAAGTGAATAGAGTTTGAAGATCTTCGTCTTAAAAAAGACAATGCTAGTGAGTGCCAGATGACCCGAGCTCACAACTGTCCTGCTTTTTTATTCTCTCTGGATGGACCATGGATATTCGGCCACTTAGCAGACACACCTAAAGGGTACTTCACCTAAGTGACCGCATGAGAAAGAGCATAGGAAGACATTCGGTGGCTGCTATCTGTTTCTTCACTTGAACTGTCTTCTTGAGAGCAGTTATGGGGGCTGGGGAGATGGCTCAACCGCTAAGAGCACTGGCTGCTCTTCCAGAGGACCCGGGTTCTGTTCCCAGCACCCACATGGTAGCTCACAACCTCTCAGAACTCCAGCCCCTAGGGGATCTCAGTCCTCTGGCACCCAGGCACTTGTGCGCATACCCACACAGGGACAGGCAGACAGACAGACAGACACATACACACACCTGATTAAAAATAAATCTTTTTTAAAAGAAAGGAAGGGAAATTGTGTAAGATGGTTTTGTTTTATTTATGTTATTTTATATGAAGTTGGCTGTGGTGTTCAGATTCACCTGTGATACCAAAACAGTGTATTCTGCTGGACCCTTTTTCTGGTTAAGCCCGTTCCTACAAGACAGGCTTTGCAACCTCATAAAGATCCCACTGAACCTCTACAGCAAGCCCTTCATGGAAGAAAGCCAGAGAACTTCCCAGATGGTAAACTGCCCTGCCGACATCCTCAGGCTGTGACTTACACTATCCCTAAAGCTCACACAGTGTCGATGTAAAGCCCTCACACTGAGCCTCCTCCCAAAACACCAGCTCAATTAAAAACCACACGTACATGGCCCAACTTCAATCCAAAAATCAGAAAAACCACAAGTAGCAACATAGGTGAAGAGCTCATGTCTAAGTATACATATAAGTTTACTAAGTCTTAATTCATTAGGGATCAGGGGCTATGGCATCATATCTATTTGCCAAAGTGAATAATAAGAAAAATAAAAGCATTGAGGATATGAAATAGGATCCAGCCCTTGCCATCTGGATACTCTTCTCGAGTATCACACTCTGCTGAAATTCAGTTAAACCAATACATTAAACCACAATGGTGTGGACCTGTAAGCCAAGCTTTAGGGAGGCTAAGAAAGTTAGATTGCAAGTTCAAGGCCTGCCTAGGTTATCAAGTGGGTTCAAGGCCAACTTGAGCAATATAGTGAGACTTTGTCTCAAGATAAAAAATAAATAAATAAAAGATTAAACAAAATGCTCCCACTGATGCAACAGGGGCATGACTGTAATGGAGGTAACCAGCTGCTTTTTGATTGAGGATTCAAGGCCTGCCTCACGAGAGGGATTTCATGTGTGGTACTGCTATCCCAGCTAAAAGCCCATGACTGGGGAGGTCATAAACCCTGAGGGAGGAGGGAATTACTGTTGTTTCGTTAAGTGGACATACAGTCAAATTGCCAACTAAATATCTGTGTTTATACCCATAGATTAAGGCTGCTTTCAGCTTTGGTCAGAAAAGCTTCTCGTTGAGGGGGTAACTTAGAACTATTGATGCAGACTCAGTGATGAGAATAAGTGACTGCACAGAGTTTAGCCCTAAATAGATCATCTATATTCCATGCTGAGGGAACACAGAAGAGCATGAAAGATAAAGAGTGTAAAAGGTAGTGGATGGGAAGGAGCATGATGAAACACTGTCTTTTGGACATGACAGGGATATTACACCATGAACTCACAGACCTGTACCAGACTGGATCCTTCAGCTCATGGATAGGTAGAACACATGGGTGCCTAGGACCTGTGGGCCATTAATCGTTGCTGGGGGGAGAAGGAATCACATTCATCAGTGATGTAGCCCTGGTAAGTTGCCCTTTCTCAAGTAAATAATCCCTCACCCATGCTCATGCAAGCATTCCTAATTAAACTCAAGAGGTGTGTGGATGTGGATGTGTGTGTGTGTGTGTGTGTGTGTGTGTGTGTGTGTGTGTGTGCATATGCGTACACACACCAAAGATAAAAGTAGGAAGAAGACTTGCTGGGAAGGAGTAGCTCATCAGGAAGGGGTGGGAGTAAGAGGGATGGGGGAAGAACATAATGAAAGGAACATTATATAAAACTGTGAAAGAATAAATAATCTTAAATGAAATGTAAATAAATAAATAGGCTGAAAATATAGCTCACTGGTTGCCTTAGTTAGGGTTTCTATTGCTGTGAAGAGACACCATGACCACAGCAACTCTTAAAAAGGAAATCATTTTATTGGGCTGGCTTACAGATTCAGAGGTTTAGTCCATTATCATCATGGCGGGACATGGTGGCATGCAGACAGATATGGTGCTGGAGAAGGAGCTGAAAGATGTACATCTTGATCCACAGGCAGCAGGAAGGAGTCTGAGCATCATACTGAGTGTGGCTTGAGTAAAAGAGATCTCAAAGCCCACCTTCACAGTGACACACTTCCTCCAAGGCCACGCTTACTTCAATAAGGCCACAGTGATTAATAGTGCTCCTATTAGTGCTACTCCCTTTTGGGGGTCATTTCTTTCAAACCCCCACAGTAGTAAAGTGTTTGCCTAGCATACACAAAGCCCTAAGGTCAAGGCTCAATACTGAAGAAAAAGGCAAATAATTAAGAAGTCATTTGCACATCCTATTAACTAACATTGAACTGGCCTGGGATATCATTTGTATTTCACATAGAAAAAGCAGCTAATGTAGCATGGTTTGGGCTGAAAGACCAGCTCTCCTCTGAATGACTCGAGCTCAGATTCTGAACATCAGCTTCTTTCTCTGTCCCATGAGGGCAAAGAGAGCAGTGTTGTTTAAAAATCAGAGAGTGCCTGCCAGCTCCCAGGAGCCTGTTCTTATCAATGATGCTTTGCAAAGACCATGGCCAAAGAAGTCACTGCTCTAACTGTGACCATGACCTGTCACACTGTCAACCCTTGGCAAACACTTGGCTTCCTCTCCCAGTAATGTTAGTAGTATGTATAAAACGCGAGGTGCCAATATTTCCCAGCCTCAACAGAACAATTTTTCAGTAGACAAATTTGTAGAAACCAAATGTGTTATGTTCATTTGTCCACAGCTTTCAATGGTCCAAACTAAACATTCCTATTTAAAACAGGGTTTTCTTTCCCAACAACTTAGGACACAGATGGACGGACACACACACACACACACACACACACACACACACACACACACACACACACACACAAAGTCTTGCTTAGCCCAGCAATTCATTTCTCGTTTTGGTTTGGGACCCAGCCAGTTGGTAAAAGGTTTCAGTGTGTGTTTACCACCTCTTTGTTCTCAGGCATTTCTGCGGCCTTCTGGCAGCTCTTTGGTCTGCTGCAAGCAGCAAAGCCTTCCAGGGTTACAAAGTCCAGACAGATCCCAGGCTCTGACCACTGCCTTGGGCTGATAGAAAACAGCTGGAAGCCTTTCCTCTCCTAACCCAGGCTCATGCCCAGCTCTCTAGGCAAACATGAGGCAGGAGCTGAGTCCCTGGCCTCAGGAGGCAGCTCTTGCTGGAGCTCTTGTGCGGTCACTGCACTCTGTCTTACTGGGCCCCCACTCAGGACTTTACTTGACATTCGCCTCTCAATTCTCCCAATCTCCAACAATAGATCGAGGGACTGTAGGTAGGTGGGTGTGCCCATCACATCTGGTTTTCAACAGTGATGCTACAGATTCCAGCTTCCAGGAGGCTCAGGAATGTCTTTCTAAATATTTTATCTGAGCATTCAGTACCAGCCCAAGCCTCCAGTCCCGACCCTGGTTAAGGGTTGTACTGTGATTGAACATGAGGTTATAGCCTGTGCACCAAATCAGATTCAATTGCCCATCCTCAATAAGCCAACTAAAAGAGCCAAATTAATAGTGGAAGGCAGAAAATGGAGAGTTCTTCAATGTGGCCACACAGGGAAGAGGAACAAAGAGACCCAGTGATGCTCTATAATCTGTCTTTGGAATCCTGAAGTGAGATTAACATTTAAATAGAGGGCCAAGGAGATTCGCACCTAAGTAGTCAGGGTCAAAGTGTGGTCCCACCCACCATTGACCCATCATTGTCTAGGCCTCTGTCTCATCCTGTAAGATGGTCTGGCAAGTTGTTAAAACTGTGTGAAATCTCTTCCACAGCTGGACTTTTCTTTCCAGTACGAAATTCCTGGGGAAATCCTCATTTATTTGGGGTCCATTATTCTCAATCACCTGACAGATTGAGGGATACCATGTCTCTTTAGAAAATCTTCAGTTACAGTTCTATAAACTTCGAAGTAAGAAAATCAAGTCCAAGCTGCACCCCTCTGGCTCTCTCATCTCTCCGCCATCATTACAGCACTTAAATACCTACTGTGGCAAAGGTATTCAAAGGCTGTACGACTCGATAGTCAAAGACGCCACCGTTAGCCTTCAACTGGCCGAGACCCAAAACTGATTTTGCCTTTGAACGATGTCCTGGGATATTGAACCAAGTCTGGAATGCCCCTTTGCCCCAGCTCTTCACATGTAAAGCGAGGATAGACAATGACATCTGGAGCTGGTATAGAGGTTGATGGAGGTGGTGGGCAGAAAAGGCCTGCTCCATATTGGTGGTCAGTATTGAAAGTCTAAATATAAGTTCTGGCAGTCTCAACTCCCCTCAGTACTCTCTGGTTTGTTTCAGCGAGCACCCCCCAGCTCCCAGAAAAGGCTCCGTAGATTGAATGAGTTCATACAGGTTTCTGTGGGAGGTGTTAAGCCTCTGGCATACTCTCAACTTTGAGAATAGTATGACCAGTTGACTGAGTAACTAATTTGACAAACATATCTTCAACATCGAACATTGTTGAAGCACAAATCTATGGGACAGAAAAGTCCCAGCTGTCCTTGTCCAGCACTGAACTGGAGAGATGGAGACACTGGTCAGATGTTGTGGTTAGAACGTGAGCTAGGAGGGACTATAACAGAGACACAGTAAAGTGGACCACTGGAAAGGGATGAATAAGCAGGAACTTCCAGAGGAGGACACAGGAGTGAAGTCCAGACAGAGAGGGTATGCAAAGTCACAAACAGAGCTCTGGAGAATGAGGGCTGCTTCAATGTGGATGAAAGACATGAGAACAGGCATGCCCACTCTGCTGCTGTAATCATGTGCCTTCGGCCACTGGAACTCCAAATTTCAAGATACTCAGACAGGTTAGGTCACCACCTCCAACGCTCCTCTCAGATCCAGCTCCTGGGGGTGGGAGTGGGGGAGGGGGTGAGACGACAGTAGAGTCGTTATGTGATTTAGTTCATTTTCTCCACTCTTGGTTTTCAGTAGAAGCCAACATCTTCTCAAAGTTCAGTTTCTTCATCTACACAGTGAGTCTCTGACGCTTTTAAGGGAAGAATGTCACTCCAACATTGCTATATGTCACCTCGTGAACATTTTCTTCAAATAAAGGGCTGTTTGTAGTGGGTAGCCATTCCAGCTTTGATCTGGAAGTTCCAACCCCCATTGAGACTTCAGCAACTGTCACGCCTACAAGGCAGGGCGAAAGGAGGCGCCTGGGGACCTGAGATCTGGATCGGCGGGCTCTCGCTCTCTGTTGAGGGACCCTGGACTAGAGAGGTGTACCAAGCAGAGCTCCAGAGAACACCGCTGGACTGCGATACACCTTCCCCAGACCCCGCGACCTACCTATCCCTTAATTTGTAAGTTACGCCATTAAATAAATCTCCTTTTATCTACGTGGAGTGGCCTTAATAATTTCACCAATAGCTGTTAATGTACCCTTCGAGAAGACATACACAGCAATTTACCAGAAATCCACTGTACTTTTCACACATGGCCATGAGCATCTTAAATAGATTTTTTCCCAGTTTCCTCGTGGCTCCACTTGACTTTGTCACCCTTTGCTCCAACCAGAGGACAGTGAGCTATCAGATCTCACCATTGCTTCCTGAGAAGAGACTGCGTCACATCACACCGGAAGCAAAGAGTCACAGAGGTAAAAGTACACAAGTTCCCCCTGGCCATTCTGCATCATCTTTCTCCATGAGAAAAAAGCAAACAAACAAACAAATGTCAACAATAAAACCACTAAAATCTATCAGGGCCTGGGGGGTGAGTGCACTGATGCATCACATAATCTGCTCCTCAACAAAGAAATATCCTGGACAAGTGACTTCTTTTCTACCACCAGTGACGCTGTCTCGGGACTCTATGTAACGTCACCATGTTCCAAACTACTGCCGACCTGCCCTGAGGCCAAAGCCAGGCAGGATATCCTGTACACACTGATGGAAATGGAATGCCAGAGTCTTGACCATTGAAGCGTCTGCATATTGACAATTCCACATTTTATGCAAGAGAAGTGATATGCTCTGTCAGACCCCAAGAAGTTCCTCAGTGAAAAAGAGAGAAAATTAGCCACCTTATTTATTGCCCTAGTAGTCCAGGGGCTCCTTTTCCATAAAGGTTGAGAATGCAACACAACCAGCCCACAAAGAACCCTGGTGGGTGGACAGGATCTTAGGGAAACACAGTGGAGGTCTAGGACAAATATTTAAGTGAACATTACAATTATTCGGCAAAATCCCCTCGGGCATAGCAGGTGACTAGACGTCTACACTGAAATCTGTGGTCTCCACCAAGCTGACAATACAAGAAAATTTCACACGAGAAAGTGAAAGATTCAGGAGGGAAATGACTTTTTCAAACCCACCGCACTGGGTTGCTCAGCTTCCCACTCTTCAAGCCTTCTCCAAAGTCCACAAGAGTTCAGTGGTGGCTTTCTGACTCCAGATTGTCCTTCCCACTCCTACTTAACAGATTCATCAACCGCCCACCCTGCTCTGGGAACCCAGCACTGCATAAACAATGGCCCAGGCAGAGTCTTTGAAACACAAACCAAGTCTGCCCAGGAGGGGAACAGGACAATGCTGTGGATGCTGTGGGTGCTATGGCAGGGACCAGAGCATCCAGTTCACTCTCCTCCCCGAGTTGCCCCTGGTTTTGATGTCAGTGGCTTAGCCCTGGGCTCCTTCCCTAGTAAAATGCACAGACCTGCATCTTCAAGGGGTTGGTGGAAAGAGAAAGCACGGCCCCGAGATGGAGAGTGGGGCCAGTTAGGGAACTAGGAGCAGCTGTCACTGCACAGATGTGTTCCATGCGGTGACCCTGCCACACAAACCCTTCTGGGAGAGCCCTCTGGAAATGACCCTGTTAGAACTAAGAAATGGAGACTCGGGTTAATGTTACCAGTTCCTTGATTTGCAGGACTGGATGTTGAACCCAGGACCCGGATGTGCTGGCAAGCACTCTATCCTTTAGCTATGGTACTCCAAGCTCTCTTTTTACTCTTTATTTTGAGACAGTGTCTCACTAAATTGCCCAGCCAGGTCTTGAAGTTGGCATCCTCCTGCCTCAGCCTCCCAGGAAGTGTGATTACAGGCCTCCAATATCAGGACTAGCTTGGCCTGTTCATTAAGGAGTAGGAAACCCTCCAGAGGACATCTGGTGGCAGTAGAAAACATCTTGTATCTTAGGAAGTTTTTGTATTTTCTCCAAGTGGCCACACCTACATGCTCTTAGAAAAAGACTGCTGTCACTCCACTGGTGGGCCTGGGAGTTGGGAGAGAGTCCCATCAGGTTGAAAAGTCGAGGTCATCCCCTTTACTGCCACGTGACTTCTCTGTATAGTGTGATCCAGTGCATGAGGCTTCACCATGGCCAGGACCCATCCTGCTGCTCCCTGGAATTCAGGATCCATCAGAGGCAGACTCTGTTAATTGACCCCAGACATCCAGGTCCCACCCTCTTCTCATTCCTGCCTCCAACTACAGAGGCTACAAGTTAATGGTTCCTCCCTTCCAATGAAGCAATGACTGCTGACCCCATTCTGCCCATGAAATGGAAGCAGAAGTCTCCCACAGACAGCATCAGGAAAACTTTCCTTTCTTGAACAAGAGGGACAATCTTAGCTGGCACCGCCCCGCTGTCCTCAACCTTCCCTTCTGTCATCAATGTGCCCTGGGTGCACAATTCTCTTACAAAGGGGCAAAGTGCAAGCTTGGGGCTCATTGACTCCAAAGCCTCTGCTCCTAACCATGGCTTTCCACACAGACAACTCACAGAAAGAAGAAAATGTGAGCAGTATGCACTAGAGAGAGAAGAGTGCCTCAGCCTCAGCACTGCTCTTGCCATAGCCTAGCTGTTCAGCCTGGGAACAGACCACCAACCCCACCAAGTCTCACTCTCCTTATTTGTGATCATGGCTTGAGTAAAGTCTCTGAAGTACTCTCCAGTGTTCCAGTTCTATAGTTAGGAACCTAGAATATGAACATTCTCCTCTGATAAGCCACTATGTGCCCAAAGCACAGCTGTGTCTAACAGACCCAGACCCTATGGAGCCAGCTAGTGACCCAAACAATTCATGGCATCATCCTCTCCCCTGCTGAATAGCACTATCGTGACATATCATAAATGCAAGAGTCCCTATATCTTCTCACGGTTTAAAGGAAGCTTGCACAGTACCCAGGTACTATAGTCTGCCACGATCTGGATCCAAAGACAGAAGTCACAAACCTTCCCCCACAAGTCATTAAAGTATTTGGGCCTACATCTGTACATTTGGTTTAACAATAAAAACCTCCTTCATCTTACTTCCAACCAACATTACAGTGAAATCCTATAAAAGAAAGTTCTTTTAAAATGCAAACTTGTCATTATCTAGGGTCTAGCAATGCTCAGAGAAGCCTAAGGAGGCTATTGATTGCAAGCTTGGCCTGTACAACACCCACCAGCCACTCATTGTGCTCAGTGAAGAGACTCCGCTGAAGGCAGACCTGAGATACTCTGCTCTCTAGCGCACTCTCTGGCCGGTTCTTGTGGTGCTCACCCTCAACTCAGTTTGGAGAGGGCCTTTTCGCAACACCTAGCTTTATGCTCTTTGCAAAACCCAAGGGCAAGAAAAAGAAAAACAAAAGGCAAGGAGTTTATAGATGTTCAACAGTTTGGAGACAGTATTAAGACACTCGCACGCTCCCAGCCTACTGCCTTCCATCACACATCACCGGCTCTTGTGTTATCCAATACAAAAAAATAAGACAATAAAATTAAAAATATGTCCTCCAAAGACCTTTCCAGCATGGTTTGTGATTCATCTGCTTCTGCTCATGGAGTGTGTTATTTTCAACACTGGTGTTTGGATCTGAGGCCCCAATGTCACTATTCAAACATCAAAGAGAAGTCACCGAAACTCAGGACAGGCAGCAGACAGGGGGTTGGCTTTCTATCTCCCTCTTGCCTCTCCTTGGTTCTCTGAGCCCCCGAGCTCTGGTAGGATCCCTGAACTTTTGATTCTGCCTCCCGTCTACCAGTTGGAATCATTTACTACAACCTGCCCAAACCAAACCAAAGAAAGATGGCCACGTCCTCCATGTTCTGTCGAGTCAAACACTAATCTCTTCAAAATGTCAATGATTCGTACCTGGAACAGAACCTACTTTTTAAGGATGTTGTGGGAAGCATGGGGCTTCTGATCTCTGGGTCTGGTTGCTTCCCCTAGCTTCAGGTAGGGGAACTGCCAGGCAAATCTGGGCGGCTGAGATCACAGTGGCTGGGAAGAGCCCCTCCAACTCAGCTTGAAGTCCTGGGTAGAGCAGGCCTCCACTTCCTCACGTGACCTGTCCTGCCATCTTAGGCAGGATATGACCCTTACTCTTCCAACACATCATTGTCCACCACCACACAACTTGCTCTTAATTCAGCTGCCTGTTCTCTTAAGGTCTGTTGCCTGATGGGAAAATTTGTTGTCACCGGAGACAAGTCCACTGTAGGAAGCAACATGGGCCAGGGAGACTGGCATAATGGTCACGTGCCAGGCTTTGGGCAGCAATGGGGTCAGGTCTGACCTCTGCCTCTCACTGTCTCTGGCATCTCAGACATTCACTTTTTCTTTCCAGTCTTGAGCTGCTCAGGAACTAGTGCGAACGCGGGTGTCCCTGAGTCGTTACTTTGTAGGCACCTATAAATAATTTCCTCACGATATGCCTGCCATATAAAGACTCCTCCATACAGGCCCATCAGTAAAGAGAACTACTTACTGAACACCTTTCTGGGGCCAGCCATTCAGGCTAGGTACATTGTAGCCACTCTGTCGTCCTTACAGTCACGCAATGGCATACAAGTTATGAGCCCTGAGAAGGTTAAGTGACTTGCCCAAGGCCACGAGGCTATTGAGAGACACCGCATAGGTAAGAGTTGAACCCAGGTCTGTCTGATCAGAAGTCTTATGTGAAGGTCCGGGTGGAGGAAGCAGGGCTGGGTCAAGAAAACCAGAGTTGAAGAAAAAAATCCTGGTAGGGAGCTTCTGTAAGGCCAAGGGCGGTGAGAGCTACACATGGGAAGACCCTCTTGGAGGGTGGGAGGATGAAGTTCAGTTACCAAAATGAGACAAATGTCCTTTCTGACAAATACTAGAAGAAATTACCATTGATACTGTGGGTCGATTCAACTACCATCCCTAGTCCTTTCCAACAGAATCTCAACTGTGGTCAGTTTTGTGTCTGTGCTGAACATGGAGGCATTCCCCTTGCTAAATGCTGACGGCACTGAATATTTGTGTCAAATATTCATGTGTTGCAAATTCACATGTTACAACCTACCCCTCCAGGGGATGGTGTTAGGGGTGGGTCTCAAGGAGGTAACTGATGTCTTTATAAAAGAGACCCATGGAGAGGGAGACCCATGCTTTCTCTTTTCCGTGGTGTGAGGGCCCAGCAACCAGGCAACCTGTGAGCCAGGACAGGGACCTCAGCAGACACTGACTGCTGATGCCTTTACCATGGACTTGGCAGCCTCCTCTCCAACAATAAATTCTTGTTTATCAGTTACCCAGTCTGCGGTATTTGCCACAGCTGCCTGAACTAACAAAAGCAAAGCTGTTCAGAAAACTGGGGGAGGGCATGCTTCAGGAAAGAATTTCATTTCTTAAAAATCAAAATCTAATATGGGATGAAGCGGACCTTCTGTCTTTACCTCTGGAAGTTCAGAGTGCTCACATGAGAAGTGTCGAGAGAGATGTTGTAAGGTGTGAGGACAGCAGTACTGAGATGGCACTGAAAGGCAGGGAAAGAAGAGACGATCATCAAGTCATCCTGCAAATACTAGAATCCACCACTCAAAGCATCTCCCTCAGCAAATGTTAAACTCCACTCCGGGTTCCTTTATCCCTTCAAGCATCCTATTCCTGAGGGAAACAGAAAGCAAAGGAAAGAAAATAAGCTTAGCTAGCCAAACCTCATCAAAATAAAAGTTTCCCCATCCTCAGTCTCATAACACAGCCTGCACCTCACTCTGCCAGATGTTTCCAAGGTTAGCTGGTTACACAACGTTCTTCTTCCCCTTTTTGAAACCTCCCCAACCATGACCACACCACTAATGATAAGCTATTTCAAGGCACCAAGTAGCCTGAATCATTTTTATACCCATTACACTCCCCACCCTGCCTGTTAATGATGACTCTGTGCTATTTCTATCCTGAGTTGTCATGCCTGCTATAGACTGGACAAAACACAGCACCTTACACACACACACACACACACACACACACACACACACACACACACACGCACGCACGCGCGCGCGCCCATGTACACACAGAGCCACACATGCTTATTGACTTGAAACAAGAACCAGCGAGCCAGGGTTATTGTGCACTATTCAAGATTTAATCACACCAGAAGGAAATGGCAGAGATACATGAGGAGGAGAAACTGAAGACCCAAGGCAGTGGGGAGGGGAGGCAGAGGAGACGGCATAGCAGCAGCTCAGGACTTGATGTCCGTGAGATTGACCGTGCTGCTATGACAAGCGGCTTGCCCTAATTAGCTTTTGCAAAAGCTGCTTCTCCTAGCTTATAATCAATTAAAGAAGCAGTGTTTATTCTCAAGCTTTCCCACTCTGTGACTGGAGGGCTGGTAGGGTTCCAGACTCAGCTCACCCACCTGACACCATTTACATGTCAGTCACACTGTTTGGGGATAGTCAGGGGAGAAGGGATTCATGGATGGCTGTGTCCAGGGAAGACAGGAAGATGCCGCAGGAGGCAGCATCAGCCATGAGTGGTGCCTGAACACACCAGAAATGGTACCTCCTAAGAGCTGACCCGATTTATGTTTAATCTTAACTGATGGTTTTTACATCTCTGTGTCCAGGAGGCAAAACCAGATTTCTTATTTGTTAGTAAAGATCATCTGGCCTGAGAATGTCACTGAGTGGGAGAGGGCTTCCCTAGCACACACAAGCCCTTGGATTTGAAACCTAGTACGACAATAAACATATAAATAAATATTTTTGTGAAATGGTGGTACACACTTGCAATCCTAAGTCTTAGGAGGTTGATGCAGGATTGCAAGTTCGGGACCAGCTTGGGCTGCATAGATTCCGTTTCAGAAACAAGAACCATTTGGGAGAACAGGCTATGACTTTGTGGGAGTTTATCATTTGCTCACCTAGGATGCAAGAAAGAAAAGCCTGTGACCGAGAGAAACTCACTCTGCTCCTGCCTGGGCTTTCCTGGTCACAACACAGAGGCACTTTTCACCACACTCAGTCTATGCTCCCTCTGTAGCCTTGGGAATGAATGAGACCCTTCAAGTTGCCTCAACAGAGCACCCATGCAAGAAGGCAGGCTGCAGGAGGGAGGGGAGGAGAGACCCAGTCAAAATAAAAACACAGAGATTTCTGCAGGACAGTACCTCCAGCTGTGAAGGCAACTGCTTCCTCCTGGAGTTGCAATGGATAGGAAATCGAATCTGTGTGCTTATCTCCATGGGCAACTTCCCGGTCTTCTTTCTCTCTCAGATGAAACCTCGTCTGCTCAGATGGTCTGTTCTGTCTATTGGTTGTTTTTAACCTGTTTCTCCTCCACCAAAGCTACATGAAGAATGGCACAGGTCACATGAAGAATGGCCTTGTCACAACAGAGTGAGCCAGAAGAGCAGCTCTGAAGCCTGAGATGGCAAAGAAAAGGGGGACATTCAGCTCTTGGGCTACTGGTCACCACCCGTCATATGAGCAGGTCTGTCAAAGGAATATTGACTGCAGTAAACCATGCTCTGAAATGTGATTATGAGAACTGAGCCTATGGCATCTCTCTCTCTCTCTGTTAGTCTGCTAGGGGTCATTGTCTGCTGTTGCCTGATCATGATGTTCCCATTTGTCACTTGTTACAATCTTTCCAGGAGATGATGATTC
Source organism: Peromyscus californicus insignis (assembly GCF_007827085.1). Classification (NCBI taxonomy): domain Eukaryota; kingdom Metazoa; phylum Chordata; class Mammalia; order Rodentia; family Cricetidae; genus Peromyscus; species Peromyscus californicus. Next base: position 47,244,462 of record NW_026294413.1, read on the forward strand.
TGTGTTGAAGTGTCGCTTTTGGACTATGACATAATTTGAAAAGTCCTCCAGTGAGATGAAAACTTCATTTTTTCTCTTCAGGGTATTTTTTTTTTTTTATATTTTTGTCATTTTAAGTCATTCTAGTCCATGTCCACAGATCTCTACTCCTTGCTGTCCCACCACTATCCTGAAAATCCAGTTGGGTGCTTTTCTTGGCCTAACACATTGGCCCTTGAGCAGAAGCATGAAAGCATCTCAGAATGGGAAGGTGTGTGGTCAGATGTGGTCAGAAGTAAGAAAGATGGCCTCAGTCAGCTCTAGCAGAGGCATGCCTTCAAGGAAGAGAACACAACCCACAGCACCTGAGGAAAATAGCTTCCTTAATGCCCTACTACATACCTACCACACAGCAGACTCAGAACAGTGACCCCAAGGCCATTACACATTTGTTACGCTCTCCAAGGGAGGAAGCTGGAGCTTGAAAAGGTAACAAAAAAACCCTATTGACAAGACTAAACTCTCCGCAGAATGCCCCATCTCCACTCTGCTCACAGAGCGTCGTCACATATTTCCCTACTGTATCTCCCTCATCCTTCCAACTACCCTTCCAGAAGCACCAGGCACGGATGAGCACTGTCGAAATAACTGGTATTAATGTCGGATAGAAATGCCACCAGGACAAGACAGCATGGTGGACTGCAGGACAGCCAGCATTCTGGACTTACTTGGTAACCACTGAGCAGACGTTCACTGAGAGAAGCTCCTGGCTCCACAGAACCCTCTAGAGCTGTTGATATAGACATGGCATCCTTCCACAGGTGGTCCCTCACAGAGTCACTGAAAAGTCTCTGATGGCTTAACAGGCCTTGTCATGTCCCTTGATCCTGTAATCCTAAATCAAGAGAGCCTTGATCTTTATCCAACTGAAAAGCAGGAAACTGGGGTTAGGCCAAGAACAGAGCTGTTTATTTCACTACTTAACATTGGGAGTAGAAGCTTCAAGTCTATACCTGTTCTAAGTTTGGCCAGCATTCATATGTCTATTACACTTACAGCTTTCCACAAACCAGCCTCGTACACTGGCCTGTCCTGGCTTGGGGTGGAAAGTGAAGTCCACAGCACCCTGTCCAGGAGTGTTACCTTCATCCATCTCCTACTTACATATTGTCCATCCCACCGTTAAAGGCTGTGTGACCAAGGCGACAGTCTGGAGCCAGATGCCCTGGTTTGGCCCTTAGCTGTGCCATTTCCTGGCACAATGTCTCTGTGCTACATCTGTGAAAAGAAGGAGATAAGAGAGTTCTCTGGGGTTATTGTGAAGAATAACAATGAGAATACTTGTAAACTTCTTAGAATGGTGTGGACTGAATATGAGGCTCATAAACAATACCCATTCTAATATACTCATTAACATTGCCCTTGTGAACTCAGGAAAGGGATCTCCTTTATATGCCCCTGGAGCTCACTCAGTTCTCCAAAGAAAGAAAAGTCCAAGCTGAGACTCCAGCGTGGTTCTCAGAGGTAGAAACTGTAGAAAACAGGGAATGCGGGGTCAGAATAGGGACTGCCTTATCCCCAGTGCCCCCAAATCCACACACTGATGCTCTAACCCTCCATTGGATGGTATCTAAAGAGGAAGCCTTTGGAAGTTTGGTTAGATAAGATCATAAGGGTGGGGGGCTCACAATGGGATGAGCACCCTTATAGGAAGAAATACCACACAGCTGTCTGAGAGCTCCATGCCTGGTAAGTGAACACAGAGAGAGGTGACCGCCTGCAAGCCAGAAGGTGGGCCCTGACCAGAAACCAGCAAAGCAGGTGCATTCTTTTGGACTGCCAGCCTCCATAGCTGTGAGAAAATGAATTTCTATTGTTTAAGCCACCCAGAGTATGGTATTTTATTATGGCAGGCCAAGCTAACTAATACAGTGTCCAACCATGAAAATAAAGCGTTTCATGGCTCTTTCCCCACAAGGGAAGGTTTCCACACACAAGCAGGCTCTTGCAAGAAGCCATTACGGATTGAGTTCTAAGACCAAATACTTACTTAAAAGCCGCCCAAAGCTGAGTGAGCATGGTAGCACATGCCTGTGATCACAGTGCTAGAGAGACTGCAGCAGAAGGCAGGGGTCGAGACCATGCTGGCCTACATAGTCACACACACGCGTGCACACACACACACACACACACACACACACACACACACACACACACACACACGTGTGTGTGTGTGTGTGTGTGTGTGTGTGTGTGTGTGACTTGTTCTCTTAGTTCTCTCTAGGTACTTAGTCTGTAACTTAAAAAGAAATCACTTTACTCTAATTAACTCACAAATAAGCATCACCCAGCTAGATTCAGGTGGCCAGCCTGAACTTCTCTACAGTTAGACAAGCCATCATGGAGTCCCCTTAGAGTTTTACACTTTCGCTACCACATACATTTTTACAGACTTATCTCCCCCCAAAAATAGAGAAAGACAGAAAACTATGACAGAGTTGAAACTAGAAAAACAAATTAAGACTCTATCTTAAAAAATATGGCAAACAAACACACAAAACTATTTTAAAAATTAGTGAAGACTCCTCTGCTCTGGTAATATTTCTGTGGAATCTGTGTATGTTTTAGTCAGGGTTTCTATTGCTGTGATAAAACATCATGACCAAAAGCAACCTGGGTAAGAAAGGGTTTATTTCACTTACATGACAGTCTATCACTGATAGAAGTCGGGACAGGAACTCAAGGCAGGAACCTGGAGGCAGGAGCTGAGGCCATGGAGGAGTGCTGTTTACTGGCTTGCTCTCTGTGACTTGCTCAGACTGTTTCTTATAGAACCCAGGACCACCAGCTCAGTGATAGCACCACCTACAATGATCTGGGCCCTCCCCTACTAGTCACCAATCAAGAAAATGCCTGACAGACTTGCTTATAAGCCAATCTGATGGAGGCATTTCCTGAGAGTCCCTATTGCCAGATAACTCTGGCTTATATCAAGCTGACAAAAAAAAAAAAAAAAAAAAAAAAAAAAAAAAAAAAAAAAACCAACCAGGACCATGTATGCTGACTCTTAATCTTACTAGAGTAATATTTAAAGTGGTGGTTCATGTAGCTTAATTTTCCATAAAGCTGGTATGAGCTGTGTTAGTAATTCAACAAGAAACCTTGGAACCTCCAGAGCTACCCTGAGGTCTGAGTTTCTCCATCTCATCTGTCTTTTTGTGAACTGAGCTTCAGGCAGACGAGGAGGAGGCTGCCTCACTAGAGCACACCAGGAGCAACATTAATAATTACGTTAGAAATAGGCTTTGCTTATTCTGCCTCAAATTAAGTCAAGCCTCTCTCTATACATTTCACCACTTTAAAAATACGTGTGTAACTATTGTGTCATAAATGGGAGAGGGGCAAGGCGGTATGTTCAGGGGAGCTAATGGTAGTCAAGGGCTGCTGCTGGGGGAGAGGAATCCATTGTCTTCAGTAGTGTAGTGAGTTACTCCCTTGGGTAGTTTTACACCCATGCCATAGGAGTGATCATGGATAAACTCAGTGAGTGGCAAGGCAAAAAGACATGGAAATGGAATGGGGACTTGGTGGCAGGGGGAGGAGGAGAGAGGGTATAGGGAGGTGTATGACCATAATGTACTATACATGTGTACAAACTGTCAAAGAGTGATATGTGTGCATGTGCTCATATATACACAGACTGACCCTGACTTTCAGCTTGACTTATTGTTTACACTGATGTAAGCATGATCCATAGTCATCAAGAAACATATGGCATGGCTTTTAATTCGATCTTTTCCCACGTTAGCCATGTGCAGTTACCCCACCCTCTCATGACGTGGATTGTGACAGCGTATCACAACTCCCAGTCAGCCATGTGATTATAAAGGCCAAAACCAACTTCACAGTAAACTGTGTTGGTAAGCAAGCACGTTGGGCAGGTTAGGTGTATTAAATGTAATTGCCTCTGAATTTTTTAAAAATTGAGATAGGGTTTTATTATGTAGCCTAGACTGGCCTTGAACTCCAGATCTCTGTGCCTCAACCTCCCCAAGTCTGGGTTACAGGCGTACAACACCATATCGACCTCTACTCATGCATTTAGATTGCGATATTGGGATATTTTCCATTTTACAGTGGGTCTATTGAGACAAACCTCTTTAAAAAGTGAAAGAACAAACATCTATATTTTTGGTTTTCCTTAGGAACATGTTGGAGTCATTTGTGAGTATGAAAACAGTATTGGTACTCACAGATTTAGAGCAAGGGCTTCAGCGGCCACTGTCAGGTGCCACACCCTTGGCCTCAGGTGTCATGGGGGCGGTTCTCAGCCCTAAACTGCTGCCTCCTGTGCTGTTCTTATGTCGAATGTCATCCCTTGCCTCCAGATCCAATCCTGTTTCACACTACTGTTCAGGCTCTCTCCTGAGGGCGACTTCATGGCACTAACACATATGGGTCTTGTGGGTTATGATCTGTTAGCTCTCATGCTCCTTCCCTCTAGACTTCTACCTCTTCACCACTCCATCCATCCTGGGGTGCTAGTTTCCAAGTGCTAGGCTTCATGCTACGGGTGTTTGCATGGACAGAGCTGTCGAGAGGGGCCATGGCAGTTGGAGATCTCACAATCAGTGCCAGCAACACGAGGAAGAAGCTCAGACCTCCCTCATTCTAAACACACAAGGCTGCAAGCACAGGCTACTGCTGCAGTCTGTTGTGTGGGGAGTATCCTGACACGGATGAGGAGTCCAGACTCCACAGGAGGACCCTGGGGAGTCTAAGAAATCCGGGGTCCTACTGTCAGCATGCATCATGAGTGTGCAGGAGGCAATGAACAAGTGACTTTGGAACAGATGAAAAGTAAAGGGGTGAATGAAAAAGGCCAGGCTTAGGAAGCCTGTGACAACCAGCCATGGCTATTGCCCAAGCAGTCATCCAGCATTCCACTTCAGAAGCTGTCATGGACTCAGGTGGATACGCCTGGGGTCCTACTCTACCCACTCACCAAGGCCTGTTCAGATGAATTGTTCAAACGATGGTCTCCATGGCAATGAACGGATACATGGAATGCTAGAATTAGGAAGGAAACAGTTACACTAAAAAACAGACCTGAAATTTCCTCCAGAGGGGAATGAAATGGGAGTACTGTGGTCCAGAGAACAGTAAGAAGAGGTGAACCAGCCTCTTAGGGACAGCCCGTGGCCATGTTCCTTTACACACCATGTGGGGCTTTCACAATCAGCTGTGGGAGACGGTTCCCTGGTTGTTGTTGTTTTGTTTGTTTGTTTATTTTCAGACAGGGTTTTACTATGTAGCCCTGACTGTTCTGGAACTCACTCTGTAGACCAGGCTGGCCCGAACTCAGAGATCTGGCTGCCTCTGCCTCCCACCACCATCCGGCTGGGAGATGGTTCTTGCACACAGTTCTAACTCGATAAGTCTCCCTGCTGTAAGCATCAACAGGGTTGACCATTCACAGAAATCCTCAACAGTGCACCATCATCTCAGCTTCCACCATGAGTGATTTTGCTCAGATAACCGACTTCCTTTCCTTTGGTTTTCATAGTTACGCTTCTTTTAGGAAAGTCTCATTTGTTTTATGTCTTCAGTGACTTAGTTGGAACTCAGGAGCCACTCTGTATGACTGTCTCCATTTCTCTCCTCTCTGGTGAGTATTGACTCCGTTGCCCTGGAAACAAGATAAACATCTCTGAGAACAACACTTTCTTTTCCTTCTCTCTGGGAAAAACTTGGATAAGATTCAAAAATTTTTTAAACATTTAAAAGTTAGCATTTTCTACATCTGGTATTTTATCTTTCAACTTCTCTCTGTGCTCAGCCATGACCCTCAAAGTCAACAATGAGATCCACACTAAACTACTCTGATTGTTTACCTTTTCTTGGTCAATCCTCGACCAGCACGTGACTTATAAATACCTTTAAAAGATTTGGCATTTGTCCATTCATTTGGTGTACTTTATTAAGAGCCTATCACGTGCCCAATGCACAGAAGGGTGGGAGGTCCTCCTATGCCAGGAGGTATTATGAAAGTCAAGAAGGAAGCTGCCCCGAGTTCTGTCAGGATACTGCTGGGATCAGAGTGTATGGCAAGTTCTGAGAGAGCAGAGGTGAGTGGGAACAAAGGAGGAAGAAGGACAGATGGGAGAGGAAGTCATCAAGGCCAGCCGCTAAGAAACACTGAAACAAATGTTAGCTCTTGACCTCAGTCCAAAGGCTGGGAAGTCATGGCAGACGGTAGACTGGTTTAGATCCCAGAGAAGTGCCCAGCTATTTCAGTGGACATTTGTGGAATAGAGGACTTTGAGTAGAAAGTAAATTAAGAAGGAACAAAGGGGACTGGGGAGATGACTCTGTGGACAAAATGCTCACTAGGAAAGTGTGAGACAAGAGTGTGAATTGTAGATGTAACCGACCGTCTTATATTTTTGGTTGTGAGCCTAGCCTTTAACGGCTGAGCCATCTCTCCAGCCTAGCGGTGGATCAGATGGTCTTGTAGAGTGAATCCCAGCACCCACATAACAGCTCCAGGCTCAATGAGATGTCCTGCCTCAGTAAATGAAGAGAGATCAAGAAGATACCTGATGTCAGCCTCTGGCCTGCCCACACACATGCACAGGTGTACCAGTGCACATATGAATGCACATACATGTCACACACAAATACAGTGTGCTGGCTAGTTTATGCCAACGTGACATAGGTTAGAGTCATCTGAAAGGAGAGAACCTCAACTGAGAAAAATGCTTCCATTAGATCTGCATTTAGGGCATTTTCTTTACTAGTGATTGATGGGGGAGGGCCCAGGTCATTGTGGGTGGTGTGGTCCCTGGGCTGGTAGTCCTGGATTCTACAAGAAAGCAGGCTGAGCAAGCCATGGAGAGCAAGCCAGTAAAGCAGCACCCCTCCATGGCCTCTGCATCAGCTCCGGCCTCCAGGATTCTGCCCTGTTTGAGTTCCTGTCCTGACTTGCTTCAGTGATGAGCAGTGATGTGGAAGTGTAAGCTAAATACACCCTTTCCTCCCCAACTTGCTTTCAATCATGATGTTTCATCACAGCAATAGAAACCCTAATTAAGATATAAACATAGCCCTTTCTGCTCGGCAGCCATAGCGCCCAGCCAGAATGGCATGATCCTGAAGCCCCACTTCCACAAGGATTGGCAGCAGCGAGTGGACACTTGGTTCAACCAGCCGGCATGCAAGATCCGCAGACGCAAGGGCCGGCAGGCGAAAGCGCGCCGCATTGCTCCTCGCCCGGCGTCCCGGTCCCATCAGGCCCATAGTGAGGTACCCCACAGTGAGATACCACACCAAGGTTCCAGCTGGCAGGGGCTTCAGCCTGGAAGAACTCAGGGTGGCTGGTATCCATAAGAAAGTGGCTCGCACCATCGGCATCACTGTGGACCCAAGGAGGCAAAATAAATCTACTGAATCACTACAGGCCAATGTGCCGGGCCTGAAGGAGTACCGACTGTTCCGACCTCATACTCTTCCCCAGGAAGCCTTCTGCTCCAAAGAAGGGAGATAGTTCTGCTCAAGAACTTAAACTGGCCACCCAGCTCACAGGACCTGTGATGCCCATCCGGAATGTCTACAAAAAGGAGAAAGCCAGGGTCATCACAGAAGAAGAGAAGAACCTCAAGGCTTCTTGACCTGGATGGTGCTCTTTGGCATCCGAGCAAAGAGGGCAAAGGAAGCTGCAGAGCAAGATGATGAAAAGAAAAAGTGATGTGCTGTTGGAGAGTTGCAATAAATTTTCCATAAAGGAAAAAAAAAGACATACACATAGACAGAGAGAAGGAATAAAATACAATTATACAATGCATAAAACATTTTTGCTCAACTAATATATTTGCCACTGGTCCTATAGAATCACATTTCCCAGTAATTTTATGGCCATCTTAGTTTGTATAAGTATAGTCAGTGATGCTATACCACATGAAAATCACCCAGTAAGGCAGATCTTGGAACCAATTCCCCACATTAACGATACATGAGACCCTAGCATGGTGTCTCAGACCTGTCATCAAGTGCCTGGGAGCAAAGGCAGGAAGACAGGAGGACTGTTCAGCTTTAGCTGCATAGTGAGTTCTAAACCAGCCTGGGCTACAGACCAAGGAGAGGGAGGGGATGAATATGAGTATATACAATGACCAAAGAAGACATGGGACATTGGACTCCTTGGGCCACAGCAAAACTTATGAAGGATCACTTACATGATGTGGTTAGTCTCTTTCCATTAAGACAGCTGGGAAGGAGGAAGGGGGCCATGGACAAAAGTAAACTGCTCGCTCTCTCTCTCTCTCCTCTTTCTCTCCTCTCTCTCCTCTCTCTCTCTCTCTCTCTCTCTCTCTCTCTCTCTCTCTCTCTCTCTCTCTCTCTCTCTCTCTCCCTGTTTGTTCTGTTGGATTTTTGTTATTATTGTTGTTGTTTTGTTTTTCCAGACTGGGTTTCCCTGTGTACCCTGGCTGTCCTGGAACTCACTCTGTAGACCAGGCTGGCCTTAAACTCAGAGATCCACCAGCCTCTGCCTCCCAAGTGCTGGGATTAAAGGCATGCAAACACCACATCTGGCACAGCTAAATTGTTCTTGAGAGAGATCTGCTGCATAGGCCCTGGAAAAAGTCATGAAGTACTTATGTTTTGAGAAGGTGCCTGAATTTGGCTGTTTCATTCCCGCCAAAGCAACTAGAGTGGCCCCAGTGGACAAACTTCCATGACTTGGTGGCTTGGCACAGTGACACCCTGGGGCTGCTGGCTCTAGGCAAGAGGCCAAATTGCCCAGGAGACAATAGGGTATGGCAGCTAAGGCCAGCACAGCCCTCCTATGTCAGCAGGTTTGGAGCCCTGGGCAAGGATTCTCAGCATAGAAGCACCCATTTAGATTTTGATCTTCAAAGCTGTCATCTAACTGAGAACCTAAAAAGGGAAAGTAGCTACTCTGTGTCACTCAAAAGAGAGCACCATCCAGGTCAAGGTCAGTGAAGGTGGGGGACCATATAAGGACAGGTCCTCTAGCTTTCAAGAAGGAGCTGCTGAGAGTCCCCAGTCCCTAAGGCAAGAACAGGAGTGGGAAAGTCAGGTCCCTGGGGGACCCTATCACAGAGAATATAGGGAATGGATAATATATGAAGAGAGGGATGGCTACCCAAATGAGTAAGAGGAAGAAAGGCAGGCAGGAGGGAGAGAGGGAGGGAGGGAAGGGAAGGTGGGTGGGTGGGTGGATGGGTAGGTCAGAAACCCAAATCCAAAGAGAAATATTAGTCAGAAATGAAATTGACGTGGGAAGGACAAGGGTAGTCAGAGGCCACGCTGAGGATTTGAATGTAGCAATTTACTCACTGAGGAAAGCTATTCTGATTGAAGTAAACAGCCCCCCCTCAGGTCCCTTGGGAGGGAATCAGGTAGTCTCAGGACTTTTGATTTGGGAAGTTTCTGATCCCTCAGACGTCAGTCTCTCCATGTGGGGCTAAAACTAAAACTCAGGGAGCATGGACAAATCTATTTTGTACCAACCCTCTTCTATCTGAGTTGAGAACACACGAGAAATGTGATCTTCAAGCCCAAAGCACTATTCCAGAAAATCCCAATAAGCAGACTAAAACCCATGTGCGTATGTGTGTACGTCTGTGTTTTAATGCTGCTATGCTGCATCCGCTAAACCCTCACCTGTGGTGATCTCTGTGAGGCATTTACCTATAAACAAACACTAAGCTCTGTCTACTTCCACACAGGAATTGCCCAACAATGTAATAATGCTCTCCAAATCCCTAGTCAAATTTCATCTAAATGGAGTAATCCAGGTGAAACCAGCCCCTCTGTCACATCCGCCTGCCAGAATGCTCTTGCCAGAGAGCAAAGATGTTTTTGGCGTTTCATCCTGCCACACCCCACCATTCTGTTTCCAAAGAAGAGGCTTGTGTAAATTCATCCTTAGAAACAAAAACACCTGGGGCTGGGAATGTAGCCCAGGTGCTAGAGTGCTTGCCTAGCATCTACAATGTCCTGGGTTCGATTCCACCATTGCCTAAAACTGGGCATGGTAATGCACACCTGTAATCCCAGCACTTGGAAAGTGGGGACAGGAAGATCAGAAGTTCAGGGTCACCCTCAGCTACATAGTAAGTCTGAGACCTGCTTGAGATACATGAGACTGTGTCTACAAAAATTAAATACAAGACAAATAAAAGCACTTTGCCGACTGATAGCCACAGAGGACTCTTCCTATGTCACCTGACACCACTCTCAGCCCATGGCTTGTGAGTCAAGAGTGCCACAAACAAGAACCCTAGCTGCCCAGCTCACTCCTGGCTCTATCTCTTACGAGCTTTGTGACCTTGGGGGAGTATCAATGCGAAGACTCAAGAGAGACACTTCCAGCACTTGGCTCGGGAGGATCACAGTCTCCTTCACCCCCCCACCACCCTCACTTCTGAAAATTAGCTTCCGGCTTTCCTCTTGCCCCCGCCCCCACCCAGTGCTGACTCTTCAAGTCCCTACAGTCACAGAGTGGGTACCAGAAAGTGCAATGGCCTCAGAGCCCCCCTGGAAATGTCATTTCTAAGTAAATTTTGCTAACCAAGTAAGGGTAGGTTTATAAAGTCCAAGAAATGTCATGTTTATGTATTGTCAATAATCAACTCCGAGCAATGATTCTAACCTCAAATTTCAGTATCTGCAGAAGCCCCCAGACTTTGGGGTCATGCTAAGAACCCACAGGGTCTCTTGAGGCTCTAGTGTCTGGTATGGCCCAGACAGAGCCTTGAGTGGAAGGATTCAATTATCACTGTAGCCAAGAATTCCACTGCCTGGACTTCAGGTTTCCTGGGAATTCTCCACAAATATTTCTGAGTCTTGTTCCTCATCGGGTAAGTAAACCATCCCACAAGGGTAGGATTTCCTCAGAGGTGACTTCTGCTGCCCTCCCCAGCTTCCACTGGACACCCTAAAGCTGTTCTTCCCCCCACCATGGGAGGAGGGGATTTATAATCCAAAAGACCTAGTATCATGAAGAGCAATGTAGAACAGCCCTTCTGACTGAAGCGCAAGGATCTCAGATGGGTTTCCAGGTTTATTGTCTTGATGGCTAAGGCTACTAAACACTTTTTAAGTAAGCATCTGCAGTTCTTCTTTTGAGCACTCTGATTAATGTCACAGCCCATTTCTGACTGAGCATTATGTTTTGTGATGTTTAGTTTATCATGTATTCTAGTTACGAACGGTCTATCAGATACGGCAAAGGCTTTCTCTCCCTTCTGCAGGCTGTCTCCTCGCTTAACCGACCACTTCCTTTGCTATTACAAAGGCTTTTTAATTCCACGAAATGTCAGTTTGGGTCCTTACTCCCTTAACAACTGGAGCCCTATTCAGAAAGTCCTGCTCTATGCCTAGATCTAAACTTGTATTCCCCACTATTTCCCCAACAGCTTCAGACTTTCAGGTCTTAACCATCCTTTAAAGGCTTTACCTTCAGTGCCTGGGTCAGAACTTGAACTTGAACTGATGTGCTGCACAACCTTATTGTGAACTTAAGATTGACATATGTTCCCTGGGACCAACCTGGCTGCAGATGTGACAGAAGAATGTGTGTCTGTTTGGAAACCTGGATGGATTTCAGGACAGGTGCTCCTTTCTTCCCCTCCCTCCCATCCCATCCTCTCAGAAACTGCCGAGAATCACACACATACATACACACACACACACACACACACACACACACACAGAGAGAGACAGAGACAGAGACAGAGACAGAGACAGACAGAGACAGAGACAGAGACAGATTTATTGCTTAGCGAGGGTTGGGAACATAACTTCTGACACCCCCCTCTACAATATGCATGTACATATGCTCAGGGGTTGGTGGCCTGAGCATGGAAAAAGGCCACACAGAACACAGGCATAAGAAGACATCTAAGGAAGTCCATTCCCTCCTTGGCTACTAGGATCATGGCTCCAGTCCATAGACATGACTACACTAGAAACCATATTCATGTATGTTGCCTCTCTGATCCTCACAGTGGCTCTGAGAAACAGGACGGACGAAGAAAGTTCACAACAGGCTAAGCAATCACCTTGCTCCAGGTCAACCAGAAAGAATGTGAGAACCCACACAGGACCGTGGCTGGCCCAGCTCCTGGATACAGTAGCTGCTTTGCTCTGAGCGGGGAACGTCCCAACTGGAAAAGCACTCTCATAACTAATGCAACGCTTGATTCCTCCCCAAATCTAGAAGGAAAGCAGTGTTACCATGTCAGTGGAACATAAAGTCAAACTGATGCTTTGCCCAACTGTACCAGAGGCATGGCTAGTTTTCTCTGTTCTTAACACCTCAATTGAATTTGTCCTGAGTCATCCTACACCCCTTGGTGATTCCTGGACCCACATCAGGTAAATGTCCTCAGCAGCCCAGTTGTTTATCTAAACCTATCCCAGAACGTGTGCCACGGGTGCCGTCGTCTCAGGCGCAAGGCAAATGAAAAGGCCAAATTTAGTTGCAGATGACAAGCGCGAGGTCCAGGCGTTTCTGAGAAGCTTGTGAAACCCTCTCTCCTGTTTACTCAAAGTCGAATTCTTGCCTTAGTAGAGGCTACAGCATTGCCTGCTCAATCTGGAAGGCTCTTTCCTGTGGCTTTAAGAAGTGGAAACAAGAGGCTCCCTCACTGGGCTGCCCTAGAGGACGCTGAGTGTCTCAGGGCTGTGCGAATGGCTGGCATCATCATTTCCCTGAATCAGGTTCCCAAAAGAACACAATGATGAGAGAAAGCCGCTGAACATGTTGACATGGCATCTGGCCCTGGGAATTCTTAAACAGGTGGCCTGCCACGTAAGGATCCAAACCAGACAGACAGAAGGTCTGGGACCAAGACCACAGAAACCCCTTTCTACAGTGTTTTCTTAACTGGATTCCACAACCTAAGAGACCGCGACACAAGGAGAATGTCTGGATTTCTCCTCACTCAGGAAGACAGACCAGAAAGCTGCTGCCAGTTTGTGATTTCCAAAGACGCAGGACAATATTCCAAAGAGCAATGTCAATAATCTTCTTGCCACCCACCAATGGATTAGCATGCACTGCAGAATGCTTTGCATTTTGAATTTTTAGAAATCATGTGCTCATAGATATCCCCTATAACAGTCACTCCCTGGCCTCTAGAAGGAACCACTACCCAATTCTCACCATTTTACTGGCCTCCCAAGAGCATGGCCCACGCAGACCGGTTATCTAATTTCCTTCTGGTCAGCCCCCAGGAGCTATTTTGGGCTTGCTCTGTGTGTACTCCACTTTTCCTGCCAGGACTGACTCAGCCCCTCTCCTCTCCTGGGACTCTTTTCTCTGAGTGAAACTTTGAAAGATGCAGACTTCCTCCAGGGCAGCACTTGGTGCCTGGCTCAACTTGGCAAGCTGCCAGAAGGTGCCAAGTACCACCCTGCGTGTCTGGAAAATGGCAGGGAGGGCAGGATCCTCCTCACCTCAGCTCTCACAGCCTACACCCCTCCTTTGCTGCCTCCAGCTGTGTCCTGAGTCCTGTGAGAGCCTAAATGCATGGTGCTGAGTGCGTGAGCCTTGGCTTTCATTTTCCTCTGCCCACAATGCACCTGCCTTTATCTAACTCCTAGTGTTTTTTTCTTTGGTTTTTCAAGACAGGGTTTCTCTGTGTAGCTTTGCGCCTTTCCTGGAACTCACTTGGTAGCCCAGGCTGGCCTCGAACTCACAGAGATCCACCTGCCTCTGCCTCCCGAGTGCTGGGATTAAAGGCGTGCGCCACCACCGCCCGGCCTAACTCCTAGTTTTATCCTGCTCTCCAGCACAGCCTAAGTACTCCTCCTTGGTTCCCCTTTAGACTCTGCCCCATCCGGGCATCCAAGCCACCCAATAGAATCGACCTCCTTACTTGTCTATTTCCCATCCCCCTCTGCTACCCTGGCTCCACAAGGATAACCCCTGTGCTTTGATGGCCCTGCCTCCCATATGCTTTTTACATATGGGATTTGCTTTAATTGTGTTATCAAAGTAAAGTGCTGAGAGGGCAAGATAAGAGAAAAGGAAGGGGGGTTGAAAAAGAGAGATCTTCAAAAGCCTTTGGTTAGTGGAAATTGAGGCGGTCCCTCGAAACCACCATGCCTGACTGCGTGAATTAACACCAGGCTGATGATGAATCAGTCAGAAACAATGACAGGATCTCTAACCTCTGCTGCCTAGAGAAAGGGTTTCCAAGTCCAGTGGCTCCCTGGGCCAAGTAGGTAACATCAGTGTGGGGACAGGAGCCGGACGTTCAAGAGCAGAGGGGGATGGTGCCATGGAAACACTGTGTGGACAGCCTCGCCCAGCAAAACACTCAGATTCAAATTCAAACACAAGCAAAGCCCGCACGAAGCTCCGGTCAGATTCAGATGGCTACATCTGCAAACACGGTGCTTGTCAGGACAAAAAAAAAGCCCTGGTCCTCTTTTTCTACATTTGACATGTTTAACCAGAGTGCAGTGGTATAGTTTTAGTCTGACTACGTTGTGCTAGTCAGACTTGTGACTTGTGTTCTTCATCAACATATTTCTGTGGATGAAGAAGGTATTGCAATCTCCACTTCTAAATGTGGTGAATGCCCCAGTATACTGTTTCTGGTGAAGAAAGTCCAGGGGATCAACATTTGCAGCCTGGAACCTCATTGGGGAGGCAAGAAGAAAACCGTCAGGCACAGGCAGATCATCATCTTACCATATCTCAAGGTCAGAATTATCTCTATAGTTTCCACCCTGCTCAACACTTCAGCCCAGCCAAAATGCCTACAGGTGATGCATCCCCAATGCTACACACACACACACACACACACACACACACACACACACACACAAACACCTTAGACCACAGTCTGAGCACCTCCTCTTTACCAGGCTTCCTCCTTGTCACCCCTGTCTCTCCTTTCTCCGCTCTTCTCCAAATGCTACCAGAGGCCTGCATGCTCCACTGCAGTGCTTGGGCACACTAGATTGTAGCTGTGATTTGTGTCTGTCATTCCCACCAGAGTGCCAAGAGCAGGACAGGGTCTGATGCATCAATAACTGCCCAGCGTGACACACATGCTTATTTGTTGGCATTGCACAAATAACGGGATCAGCAGAAGAATGAATGAATGAATGAATGAATGAATGAATGAATGAATGAATGAATGAAGCAAGGCTTCTAGGGGTGAACTGCCTAGGCATCCTCAAATAGGTCATGCCATACAGAGTCTTCTTGAAGGGCAAAGACAAACCTTCAGTCTGAAACTCATGCCTAAATGCTTTAGGCACATTTAATCTGTGCAATAGCCTCCATCATATAGATGCTACCATACTCATTTATTCTCTGTCCCCGCCTCCGCCCCCGCTCTCTCTCCTACCCTCTCTCCTTCCCTCTCTCCATTCCATCCTTGCTTTCTCTTCTCTTTTTTTTTGAATCAGCGTCTATGTATCCCAGGCTGGCCTCAAACTTGATGTGTAGCCCATGATGATTTTGAACTCCCAATCCTCCTGCCTCCACCTCCCAAGTGTTGGGATTCCGAGAGTGCACTATCACACCCAGTTTCTGCAATGCTAGTGTATGAAGCAGGACCTCCCACATACTAGGCAAGCACTTTCCCAAATAAGCTATATCCCAACCACCATATTCCTTACACACTGAATTTGTTTCCAATCAATCCACAGCTATAAGTAACTGAGCCCCAAACTCCAACCAGTGTCCCTAGACTGCGTGTACTGCCTCTTTCCACCACCCGAATGGGCAGTATCTGGGACCTCCCAACCCCTGATGGGAGGTATGTTTCTGCCTCAGCTGCTGCACGACCATGCTCCTGACCTCGTCATTCTAAGCTCACAGGGCAGAAGCAACTCTCAGAAGTGGCCCCTGGAATGGATTCTGGCTTCCAGCCATTAGGATCAGAAGCTGGCCTTCCACTGTGAGGAGAAGCTTCAGTTCACCAGACAAGCATCTGTGAGCACCAGGACTCAGATCCACCTATGACCTCAGACAAATGTCCCTGCTCATCTCTTCTCATCGGCACACGCTATTATCACTGAAGGACAACCCCAAGCCACATCCTAAATCCATTTAAATCATTTAGGCAATACTTGTCATTGCATTTTGATAAATGTAAGTGTGAGAGAACAGGAGAGAGAATAAGAAAGTGAAGTCACGTACACCAGGCTCCTAAAATACCCTGTGTTTAAAGGTGTAATCATGACGCACACATCCGTAGAGAGAACAAGACAGAAAAACCTCTCTGACATTTGTACCTTACAAAATTATTGATTAAACCCATCCTCGAAATCAGTAGCATTAAGTGACAAGGAGTTTATCATAGTGAGTCAGCTGTGGTCTATCCAGTTTCTATTTTAGCTCCGCAGCCTAAGATGACGCAAACTAACCATGCCATTCCCAAATTAATCTTAAATCAAATCTTCAGCCAGGAAAGGAGGGGTAATTACTAGATCACACCCAAAATGTCCACCAGTCTTTATGACATCCTGTCTCAAGCTCTATGAAACCCTGAGAGCTGCATGGCAAGGACCCAGGCTACTCACATTGGCTGATGCAGGCACAAAACACACTCCACCAAAACTCATGAAGAAAGAGACCAGACCTTTCCAGAACACAGCTTCTCTGCCCGGCAATAACAGACAGTGGACATTGGCTTCCCTGTCGCTGAATCTGCAGGAATTTAGCACAGCTTAGGGAACACAGTTCTGAGCTTGGCTCTGCTGCTTACAATTCTGTTCCAGAGAACAGCGTTTTATCTACTATCAGACAGCAGACTCGGAGAGGCACAGAGCACCAAGACCAAACCAGGGGTCCACAAACAGTGAGAGAAGCATACAAACTATAGCCGTCGGATTCTCAATCAACTGTCATTGATCAAAACAAAAGGAGGCCTTTTGAATGAGAGAAATATTTGTTTCTAGAGAGTAAGCCATGATCTCAGAAAGAACACAGCTTCAAATGAAACGTTACTCTTCCTGTTTCGCTTTTCAAAGACTTCCCCCCAAATACTCCATTATTTTTCTTTCTTTCTTTTCCTTTTTTGTGAACTCACTGTCCTTTTGGAAGCTTGGGGACATCAGATTTCTGCTGGTTCTGCAGTTGCTAAGAAATGATACCGTGCTAAGTGAAAGAAGTGAGCCACAGCTGGTCACATACAACATGATTCAGTCTCTGTGTTGACCTTTTATGCTTGCCCCATTGGATACTCCATTGGGGCATTTGTTGTTTGTGTTTGATTTTTGCTTCTGGGGGCTTTTCTTGGGATATCATCACACTCAACAATCCTTTTCTGAGCCACATTCGGTCCGTGTAAAAATCATCAAATTCATCTTATCAACCCACCAGAAACATTCTTCCTCTCTGCTCAGGGGTTCTTTATCTGAAGCATTTTTTTTCTATTCATTCTTGGAATTCTCATCCCTCAGCTTACATTACCCAATAAAGCAGTGTCCCCTGAGGGCAGACCTCATCCAGAAGAACAGAGGCACTGGCTTTTTCAGTATGGTTTCTTTCTTCCTTCTGACAGAAACATGAAGAGATTTTTCCCTAGTATTCATTATGAATATGGAGTTGGGCCCCTGGGGCTAAAACTCCTAAAAATGTGATCCCCCTAGAGAGTCCCTTTGAAAGTGTTTTAAGGGAGGGGTGTGTGTGTGTGTGTGTGTGTGTGTGTGTGTGTGTGTGTGTGTGTGTGTCTGTGTTATGAACATATTTGTATAAATGTACATTGAGTGTATGTACACATACATGAGGAAGCCAAAAACTGACATGGGTCTTTTCCTCAATTGCCCTTTCTGTCTTTTTTTTTTTTTTTAAGGAGTCTTTGATTGGACCTGGACCTCATGGATTCAGCTTGGCCAGCTTGGCCCTCTGGGGACCCCTTGTTTCTGTGTCTCCAGCACTGGGCTTACAAGCACACATTATAACTGACTTTAACAGATGTTAAACTCGGGTCCTCACGGTCGCATAGTGAGCACTTTACTACCGACTAAACTGTCTCTCTAAACCCTACCCCTACCCTGGAAGGTTCGGTTTGTTTGTTGGCTTGGTTTTGTGACAGGTGTTTGACGTGGTGGTGGTGGTGGTAGTGGTGGTGGTGGTGTTTTGTGGGGAAGGGCAGTAAGGATTTATGTTAGCTGGTTGTTAGTTGAGAAAGGGTCTCATTCTGTAGCCCAGACTAACCTGGAATTCATGAGTAACCCAAGTTGGCCTCAAGCTCACAGAAACCCTCCTGCCTCAGCCTCTCACATGCTGAATTTAGAGAAGACTGAGTTAATGGCACAATTCTGTCAATTTTTACCCTCTTCCTATAGTTTTGGATGCCTCCTCTTCATCCACAGAGAGCTTTTCTGTGGATTGATAAAGTAGAACATGTCTTTCTCAATGTAGAACAATCTATGTAGATGTACATGTCTTTCTCAATGTAGGACAATCTATGTAGATGTACATGTCTTTCTCAATGTAGGACAATCTATGTAGATGTACATGTCTTTCTCAATGTAGGACAATCTATGTGGATGTACATGTCTTTCTCAATGTAGGACAATCTATGTGGATGTACATATCTTTCTCAATGTAGGACAATCTATGTAGATGTACATGTCTTTCTCAATGTAGGACAATCTATGTGGATGTACATGTCTTTCTCAATGTAGGACAATCTATGTGGATGTAAATGTCTTTCTCAATGTAGGACAATCTATGTCGATGTACATGTCTTTCTCAATGTAGGACAATCTATGTGGATGTAAATGTCTTTCTCAATGTAGGACAATCTATGTGGATGTACATGTCTTTCTCAATGTAGGACAATCTATGTGGATGTACATGTCTTTCTCAATGTAGGACAATCTATGTGGATGTAAATGTCTTTCTCAATGTAGAACAATCTATGTGGATGTACATGTCTTTCTCAATGTAGGACAATCTATGTAGATGTACATGTCTTTCTCAATGTAGGACAATCTATGTGGATGTACATGTCTTTCTCAATGTAGGACAATCTATGTGGATGTAAATGTCTTTCTCAATGTAGAACAATCTATGTGGATGTACATGTCTTTCTCAATGTAGGACAATCTATGTCGATGTACACGTCTTTCTCAATGAGACCAAAAATTCATGAAGGACAAACAATATATTTTGGAGTTGTTGCCATCTTCCAGAGGATATCAAGTAAATATTTACCAATTAAGCAAATACCAAGAGAGCATCCTGCCTCCATGACACAGGGCACAGTAAGCTAGCCAGAAATATCTCCCACATCCTGTAGACGTACATTGCCTTCCCCAAGGAAGTGTCTAGGCTCCCAAAGTTCTACCCCAAGTTAGAATCTTTTTCTTTCTCTTTTAAAAAATCAATACTTAGAGAATTTCATACAATTTATTTTGATCATGTTCACCCTCTCCCCTAATTCCTCCCAGTTTTACCCCTACCTCTTGTAACCTCTTCAAAAAAATCAAGTCCTGTCAGTGTGACCATGTTTTCTTGGATGTGTGGCCATCCAGTAGAGTATGGTCAACCTACCAGGGGCCACACTTAAAGAAAACTGACTCTCCCTGTGCTAGTAACTATCAATTGCCAATAGCTCCTTGACTGGGGATACGACTCCATGCTCACCCCCACCTGGCTCTTGGCTGGGGGTAAGACTCCACGCTCACCTTCCACCTGGCTCTTGGCTGGAGGGTAAGACTCCCTGCTTACCCCCCACACACACACACACACCTGGCTCTTGGCTGGGGGTAAGACTCCACGCTCACCTTCCACCTGGCTCTTGGCTGGAGGGTAAGACTCCCTGCTTACCCCCCCCACACACACACACCTGGCTCTTGGCTGGGGGTAAGACTCCATGCTCACCCCCCACACACACACACACACCTGGTTCTTGGCTGGGGGTAAGACTCCATGCTCACCACCCACACATCTGGTTCTTGGCTGGGGGGTAAGACTCCATGTTCACCCTCCCACACCTGGCTCTTGGCTGGGGGTAGGACTCCATGCTCACCCCCACCTGGCTCTTGGCTGGGGGTAAGACTCCATGCTCACCCCCCCACACCTGGCTCTTGGCTGGGGGTAGGACTCTATGCTCACCCCCCACCTGTCTTAGGCATGTACAGGTCACATGCATGCTGTTATAACTGCCATGAATTCCTATGTGCAGCTGCCCTGCAGTGTCTGGAAAATCCTGTCCTTCTAGTCATCCACTGCCTCTGGCCTTACACTGTTTCTGCCCCTTCTGCAGTGATCCCTGAGCTGTGGGAGGATGGGATCTGATAGGGATTCGGAGATTACCTGTTATATTATTTAGACTGATAGGTGATTTAAAGATGAGACTACACAGTCTCTTATTCTCTGTGCCTTGACCAGTTCTGAACCTCTGTTAACACTTCTCTGATGAGGGCTGAGAAGCACACTAAAATCTACAGATATGATGATATGTCACTAGAAGTCAGTTTAATGCTGTGTCCATTTAGCAGATGAATAGTAGAAGGTTCTCCCCTAGGGCCTATGACCTGCGTAGACATGGCTTTCAACATGCCTCCTTCTCAGAAAGTGAGTGCCTGTTCAAAGAGCTCCAAAGAACCCCCTCCCAGACTCAGGCAAGATCTCCATGGCAACAACTGTAGCAGGGACTACAACAGCTGATTCCAGGATGGCTGTGACACCAAACAGATGTGCAAAGCAAGTCTTGGAGGCACAGACAAAAATCAGAAAACAGCAGGTGACCAAATGATTTCCACGTCATCATGCTTGTCCTGGTTAGTTTATGTCAACTGACACACACCTAAACATAAGAGGGAATCTCAGTTGAGGAATTACCTCCACAGATGGGCCTGTGGGCATGTCTGAGGGTTGTTTTATGTTTCTTATTGTTGTTTGTTTTTTCTTGATTAATGACGGATACAGGACCCACTGTGGGTCATGCCACCCTAAGCAGGTGGTCCCGGGGTGTACAAGAAAGCAGGCTGGTCAAGTCAGTAAGCAGCACCCCTCCATGGTCTTTGCTTCACTTCCTGCCTCCAGGTTCCTTCTCTGACTTTCCTCAATAACGGATTGTGATCAGGACATGTAAGCCGAGTAAACCCTCTCCTCCTCAGCTTGCTTTTAGTCATTGACTTTATCACACTGATAGAAAGCAAACTACAATCTGCTTGACCAGGATTGTGTATAAAACAAACTTGCTGGGTGTGGTGGTACACACCTTTATTCCCAGTACCCGGGAAGCAGAGGCAGGTGGATCTCTGTGACTTCGAGGCCAGCCTGGTCTACAAAGTGAGTTCCAGGACAGCCAAAGCTACACAGAGGAACCCTGTCTCAACAAAATAGAACAAAAAATTAAAACTGAGCATCTGCTGGTATCACATCTAGAAGTCTCTGTACCTGAGACAAGCCTCCTGAACAAAAGAAACAGCCAACCCTAGAAATGATCAGAAGGCACCTCAGAGAAGAGGCTTGGAAGCCGGCATGACAATTACTCCATGAATATAAGCAGGCTACTTTTTGTATTTACAGACTTCTATGAATTTATGTTGACAGCCAAAGACAGAGCTCTTTAATGTAAGTTCAGTCATTCCCAGTATTTGTCTCACTTAGTCTGACTTGGAGATCTCCAGGTTTGCTCACAGATAGTGCTATGGCCTCATCTAGGGAGACCCCATACTTAAAAACACACCAGCACGATGGAGGTGCATCCTCTCCAGGCTGATGGCTGTGATGGAACTTGGAAGACAACACACACACACACACACACACACACACACACACACACACACACACACACACACACAGTTCTATGGAAACAACAATTCAAAGGTAACATCATCCTGTGCAATGGATAACTCCCCATACATCTTCTTGCTGAAGCTGACTTGGACCATACTGTTGCGTATGTCTTTTCTGAGTGTGCCTTGCCTACGCTACCCTGTGTGTGGAATGACTCAATTCTCCCACCACTTTCCTCAATTTAATTTGCTGCAACACCTCCATTCATGCCAAGCTTCGTGGTGCCATTTGCCCTTCCCCGGAGTGACTATGATCATAAATGTGGGTGCTGTAATTGTGCCTCATAGTACTGCTAAATTGATCATCTGCCTGTTATATTAAATCAAGCCTATTATTTTATTTCTATTACAAAGGGGAGACGACTATAAGACTACAACATTTCACAGGGAACTTATGGATCCTGGTTTGAGAAACATTCAATTAGGTCAGATGCCTACCCTGGTAGCATCCCCCTATCTGCCCAACTTTTCTTGGTTTGTTCCTAAGGAGAGACAGGGATACAGCTCCTACACCATCAGTCTACATAGAAGGCGGCATTTTCACAACAAACTTCCCTCTATGTATCATGATGGAAGAATTTTCAGGAAACCCAAGTCAAAAAATGACCCACCTGTGCTCCCAGCCAACCTCCCCCCTACATTGCTCTGGTGACCACACTTGGCTGTGTCCCCAGGAATCCTAAGATACTAAGTGAATGAAGCCCTTCATTAGCGAATTGTTTAGAACCAGCCTGTCTTGACTTATTTTGATTTCTCACGCTTTATCTATAGTAAATACACATATACGTCTCAGTCATTTTTCCCATGGGTGGTAACACTAAACGTATTCACGCTGGTGTGCAACCACTGTCTAGACCCTTCTCACCCTGTAGAGCCTGAGTGCTGTTCTCAATACATATGAACGCTCCCTCCTCCTCCCTGGCATCCTCAGCCTTTGCTTCCAGATTTCTGTTTTAGGGCCCCCTATAGAACCAGGTGGTACAGTATTCACTCTTCTGTGACTGACTCACCCCACTTAGGACAGTTTGTCTTCACAGTTCACCCATATTGTAAGGGGTCAAGAATTGCCTCCTTATGAAAGCTGAAGTGTCGTGATCCCACCTCAGCCTGGGCTCAGGAACGTCAGAGCTAACAAATAAATTGTCCAACTACCAGATGAGTTTCACACAAGAGACCAGCCCCAAATAACTTCAACTGTCTTTATTTATACATCAGAAACAAGCATGTTTTTCCATACTAGCAAACAAGTTTTTCCCATCCTCCAATGTTAACTACTCCAGGAAAAACAAGTATGTCAGATCTGTTTTTTCCCAATTTTTACATCAAAACATCTTTAAACCAAAACCAACAACATTTTGCTAGCTTGGCCAAATACTGGGCCAGGTACGTCCTGACTTTACAAAACTAAAAGGTGATTGACTGCTGTGGGGTGTCCTTCTGGATGCTATGACTATGTGTTGCTCCAATGGGTTGATGAATAAAGCTGTTTGGCCAATGTGGATGCAGAATAAGGCTAGGCGGTACATTCAAACTAAAGAGACAGAGGAAGAAAAAGGTCAGGGAGACACTGTGAGCCGCCGCCAGGAGAAGCAAGATGTGAAAGTACCGGTAAGCCACGAAGCCACGTGGCAAGACATAGGATAATAGGAATGGGTTGAAGTAAGCTGTAAGGGCTAGTTAATAATGTGCTGGAGCCATCGGCCATACAGTTTGCCATCAATATTAAGCCTCTGCGTCATTATTTTATAAGCAGCTGTGGGACCGTGGGGCTGGGTGGGACTGGAGAAACTTCTGGCTACAATGGACAGAGGCACACATTTTCAAGAACAAGAATCTTGTCCAAAACATATTTATAGAAATAGGGGTGATCTGCCTCCCCTCCTGTCAGTACTGAATCAGAACAGCTCCTGGGGTCCGAAGTGACAGCTGGCATCCCCAGACCAAAAAAAAAAAAAAAAAAAAAACCAAAAAAACAAAAAAACTTAAGAAGCATCAGCTCCCAAAGAATTTTAGGGGAAAGAAAAAATGGGGTTTCCAGGAATGACCACCTCTGTCCCATTCATGATTGACAAAATGACACTAAAACCACCAAGAGCATCATAATATTATGAGAGAGAAGAGAGCATGCAGGCCGGATGGTCCCCGAATGGTCCCAGCAGCATTCTGCACTGTCCCAAAGTTCACTGGTCTTTGCAGAGTGAGGCTGTCCCCATGGGCTTTTTTTTTTTTTTTTTTTGCCTCCTCTGGAGACCCGTGGGACAAGCACTCGCATACTGGTTCAAAACTAGGCTTAAAGGCTTCCAACACTGAAGATTATTCCATTGGCTGAATATGTCACACACATCTCCCCACCCGTTTTCTGCCCAATACTTTAATCACTTCCATGTTTGGGTTATTATAAATAAAGCTGCTATGAACATGGGCATATTTAATGGATTTTTCTCCATTGTTTGGGTTCTATTATGTTTTCTAGATTTGCTAAATCCCCACTTAAGCCTGGGAGAAATTGCCTTTAGGATTTGATGTCTTCTTTTTTTCCCCCGTGTATAATTTCATATGCCTTTTCTCCCAGGCATGGGCACAGAGCTGCGCAGGGTGACATTTTCATGGGCCGCACTACAGAAGGCCCCACAGGAACACATAAACACACACCAACAACAGTGCTTGGCTCGGTTCCAGTGGAGAAGAGCTGAGCGGGTCGTTAGGGTCACTCTTAGCCACAGGCAGCCGGCCTCCTGGCAGTCCATGCTGGAAGCTTCTTCCCTCAGCAGGTCCTCTCCCGCTCACCAATTTTACAAACGTTAGAGCGGAAGCTGTGTCCCTTGTGCCTGGTAAAGGCAACCCAAAGTTAGCTGCCGTTGTAGGTGGAGGCTGTCACTCCTGTGTGAAGTCTTCTCCGAGAGTGACACACTGAAATGTGCTGTGCCTTTTATGGAGAAGTATCCAAAATGCCACCATCGAACGGGTGCCCAAACTGATGTACACCCAGACCTGTACACCAGCACACATGTACACACATGAGCATGCATGTACCCCCACAAAGGCCCGACGGTAGAGTCAAGGGCCAGCTGACCTTCTGAAAACCATTCTCCCAAAGCTGGAGCCATACAGAAGCTCCCTTTATTGTGGCCCTCCTTCCTACCGGTCAGAGGAAAAACAATCATCCTGATCATATTTGTTTCTTCCAGTGGCTTCATGACAAGAGGAAATGAGTGGCCTTACTCCCACCACAGAAGCAAAAGCATTTTCACAAAAGGCAGAACCCCAGAGACTCTCGGTCCCCAGCTACCCAAGGAGACTCTGGCTCTCCCAAGTATACAGCCCCCTCCATGAAGTCCTGGTAGCAGCTGAAGAGCTCATGGGAGGCTGGAGCGTCATCCATTTAAAGATGGATTCACAGTGAGTTGCTCCTTCCTTCACCTATGTGTGTAGCAAGTCTGAAGAGTAAACCTGAGTTATGAAAACGTTTTACAAATGATAAAACGCTTTACAAGTGGAATGCATCATTGCTTGTTGGAAACGCAGCTTCATGAGAAGAATTTTCTTCTCTGAAATGTTGTTCACAGTTCTCATGCCTGTCAAGTAGGATTCGGTCTTGGGAGTGAGCAGATAATTAAACCTAGCTACCAACTCGACTCTGCCTGGCCTGCGGCATGTCCAGGATCACAAAGCTGCTTAAAGATCAAAGGGCTCTTGAGTCCAGAAGTCCAGTTTGCATCTGCTTCACCTCCTGCTCTGAGAGGAGCCAGCTCTTCAGAGCAGCTGCAAGTGTCCCCTCTGTGTTCCCAAGCAAATCCCACTTTCATTTCCCACCATCCCCTGCAAGCAGTACGAGCTTCAGGGTCATAGTTGGGAGAGACAGTGGCAGGCGTGACCTGTACTTCAATTGGGGGTACAGAAGGGGGGCCTCCTGGCCTCCTACACACTTCTCAAAATAAGAGATGGAAATGTCAGCCGCAGGAAATCTCTCTTGAGGAGGAAACTCAAGCGCCTGCCTTTCCTGTTCTATCGTGAGCTTCCAGTAATCAAATTCTGCTAAAAATAGGCTTGCTTACGTTCTCTCACTATAAGTTTCTTAACTTCTCCCTCCGAGCTTGAAAGGATTCAAAACTGCACCCACTGCCATCCTCTTGCCAATGGTCACCACGTCAATCACGAAAATGAAATCTTAATATCTTTCTTTTTTCAGTTATTCATCCCTTTCCAAGACTGTAAAGTCCAACAGTCACATAACTGCTGGGATGCTACCCCACAAAGGAGTTTGCCAGAGAGAGAGACTCAACTATATAGTGACCTTCACCTTGGAGAATACCAGCAAGAAGAAGTGTGTAAGGGTCCTTGGCTCCACTGCATCTAAAGGGAGAACTGATGAGACCCACACACACACACTTTTAGCCAACAAAGTTCTTCCTACGTACCCTATTTGCTGTTAACTGTCAACTTGACATGGTCAAGTCACCTGAGAAGCATCACAGTTGAAGGACTGTGTAAATCATTTGGCCTGTGGGTACGTCTTTGGGGGATTGTCTTGCTTCTTGTTTGATATAGTAGGGCTCGGCCCACTGTGAGCAGCACCATTCCCTGGGCAGGTGATCCTGGGCCACATAAGAAGAGTTAAGGATAAGCCTAGGAGCGACTGACAGTAATGTCCCTCGTATCTTCTGCTTTGCTGTTTCTGCTTGAGCTCTTGCTCTGACGTCCCTCAAACGTGGACTGTAACCTATAAGCTGAAATAAACACTTCTCCACAAGCTGCTTTTGTCCACAGTGTCTTATCCCAGCAATAGGGATGAAACAAAAAGACCCAGCATCTCAGAAACTTCCACAGGGGTCTCTCGAATGTTAAGCGTGAATCAACATCAAGGAACCTACTACTCACCTGCCAGGTGCTGTACACCTCCATGCTTCTTGCTACACTTTTCCAAGCCCTTAACAGTTTCTCTAGACCACTATTCCAGGGTAGTCTTGTGACCATGAACCCAGTTACCTCCCAACACCAACCTCTGGAGCCAGCCAGCCCCACCATCACTTGACCTACAGTATGACTACTCATGGCTAAGATGTCTGAACAGCTACACCAAGTTCTTGACCACACAGCTCTTGAAGTTCTGTCCCAACCCCCAAAGGGCTCAGAAATAAACCTTCCTCAAATGTTGAAGCTGAATTCAACCAAGAGGAGACGATCAGAAACATCCACATTGAGGATTTATGTAACTGCACAGACACTTAAAAAAAAAACTTAATACTGAGCTGGGTAATGTTGTCTGTAGTGAGATAAGAAAAGAAGGCCCATAGTTCAAGGGCCACTTGGTCTGAATAGTAGTGTTGTCAGAAAGGAAGGACATGGCTTTTGAAAAAATATCTTAATGTCATGGAAAGTCACAAAATATATGAAGACCCATTCTCTAAACTAAAGGAGACCAAAGAGACATGGCAACTGAACCTGATGACTGGCTTTTAATAGATCCTGGCATGTCTTTAATGTCCATAAAATATAGTCATTGGATCTGGAATTTGAACATCAGTTGCATATTAAACAATATTTTGTATAATTGTAAAGTCTTTAAGTGTGAACATTATACTGTATTTACATATATTGTATTTACATTGCCCCATTTCCTAGAACTTTGATGATAAAGTATTCAGAGATGAAAGATCATGAAGCCTACAGCCCACTCCCAAGCAGTTTGACAAAGTCAAACACCTGTGTCTACAGTCTTGTGTTTCTACTGCTGTGTTGAAACACCATGACCAAAAGCAACTTGGGGAGGAAAGGGTTTAGTTCACTTTCTAACTCTCAGGACATACTCCATTGCTGAGGGAAGTCAGGGCAGGAGCTCGAGGCACGGACCAGTGATGCTTACTAGCCTCATCTTCACGGCTTACTCAGTCTGCTTTATTACAGCTCCCAGGGCTGCAAGCCCAGGGTGGTTAGCATCCGCAACAAGCTGATCTCTCCGACACTAATCATCAATAAAGAAAATGCATCATAAGCTTGCTCACAGGCCAATCTAGTGAGGGTATTTTCTCAATTGAGGTTCCCCCTTCCCAAATGACTCTAGTTTGTGTTGAGTTGACATAAAACTAGCCAGGACATAAACACACATGTATGTATGTGCGCATATATGGAGAAAAAGGAAGTATTGATAATTCAAAGTCGAAGGTGTATAACATACTGCTTTGCAGATGTTTGATGATTAAAATATTTTAGGTGAAAAGTTGACAATATAGACATTGTTGTCATTCTAAATTCTGTTCTTACACCATCTCTCTTCAGGGGAAAAATACCAATGCAAAAGGCTACACAAAACAGATATGAGGAGGAGGGGGAGTGAACATCACCAAGTCAGTAACCAGTGTCTCTGCAAACACTGAACTCCAGTTCAGTTCACACACAACAGAGACCACACGACACACTATGCTTGTAAAATAGCGAAATTCTTTTATTGTAGGATATACATTATATAGTACATAATATAGTACCTAAATTTTATATATAAATGGAGCGTCATCCATTTAAAGATGGATTCACAGTGAATCCATATATATTATTCATTATACAGTGTATATTTAGCATATGTTCACTGATTAACAAAAGGCAGGAAAAGGTGGTATCGGTACAAATCTTCAGATAAGAATCCCTAAGGAGAACTCCAGAAGTCCTCCCTAAGACAGCCACCCTGATCCTCCTTCAAGATCTACAACAGGAAATCCTCTTCTTTGTGGCTTGAGGCTGAGAATCTTCAACCCAGACAAAATCAAGTACAGATAGAGATATAAAGGGCGGAGGGTCCTGAGAGAACAGAGGTGATACACTTGGCTGGTGAGCAAGATGAACAAGATGAAAAGCTAACTGGAACCCCACAGGATGGACCAAGCCTGCGGCCAGCCTGTAGCCTCAGGGCGCTGGGTCAGGGACTCAGTGGGAAGAGAGAACAGGGGAGCTCATTTATATTGGATTCTAAAATATATTCTCCAGGGGTACATGGCCAACTCAGGGATCTTTCTGGAAACTAGAAAATTCTACAACGTAAAAGGGTCACATTCACAGGTAGGTGTTATACTTATGTTTGGAGAACAGATGCCTAGAGAATGTGTTTGTTGACTGACAGATCACATTCATTATGTTGAGAAGTCTTTAAATGTGGGAGTGGCTTCAGATAAGTTTTGACTAAGTCTTAAACAAACCATCCCATTCAGCTTTTATTTGCTTAATTTTAATTCACATTCCTCAACCCCAATGGACGCCATAGCCTCTTCTAGAAAGAGTGAGGAGTACATGCCCGTGAGGAAGCTTGCCAAAAGCCCAGTGGGGAGCATATGCAGCCGGGTGGCCCAGTGGTGGTCTCCGATGACGGTCCTGTGTTGCAGCGCGATTCACTGTGCAGTTTAAAACCAACTCCTTTTACATTCTTCACTCTCCCTTGCTCACTCCTAAGTCAGTCTGAGCCAGTGCCAATGAGGAGAGCAGAGCTGTAGTCTTCTCGGCTAAAATAAACACCCGAAATGAACCAAGGAAGCTGAAATAGAGTGCAAGCCTGCTCTGAGAAGCCTGTAAGTCTCCAGATTCAAAGTTATATTTCTGACACATGTAACGTAACAGCCAACAACTCTCGAAAACCCATTAGGTGCCAGGCACTTCTTAGACATTACCTCATTCAACTACAAGATAAACATTAATAATCTCATTTCACAAATAAGAAAATTGGAGTCTCAAAGAAGCCAAGTATTTTGGCCAAGACTTTTCAACTAGAAAGTAAGAAGCCAAAATACAAACCTTATGTTTTTTTTTTTTTTTAGTTCAATGCTTTATCCGGCTGTACCAACAATTACATTCAGAGAGAGAGAGAGAGAGAGAGAGAGACAGACAGACAGACAGACAGACAGACAGAGACAGACAGACAGAGACAGAGACAGAGACAGAGACAGAGACAGAGAAGGAAACCAAGCAACCCCCAGAGAATATCATATATGTCAGGGTACAATCAGAAAGCAGAAACCCTACTGGTGATTTTAACAGAGAGAGTTTGCCATAGAGAAGTAGTTAAATCCTGGAAATCCTGAGAGATGAGTAGGTAACACTGAGTAACCAAAGCTGATAACTAGGATGGTGCCACCAGCTCTAAGGATGGGCACATGAAGACCTTAGGCCCCAGAAGCTTAGCAGTGCTTAGAGCTGGGACTCAGAACCAGAGGAGAGGACATTACCCTCCCGCTGCTGGTCCAGTGAAGCCCGTATGCTGCTACTCACTCAACCAGTACCACTTCCAGGGTAAAAGACCTGTTTTGTGATGCTCCCAGAAGAGCAAGGAAGTACAAAGGGCAGGTCTGCTCTCCTGCCTTGCCAGCCCAATGCCCCCTGGTTGACAAAAAGAGACACGAGGTTGGCAGAGTCTACAAGGGTGGGTTTGGAGCTGAGTGAGAACAGCTCTCCAACCAGAACAGCGATGAGTATAAGTTCCATGCAGGTGGTTTGAGACAAGGACAAGAATCGCTGCTGCAATAACGTTAGCTGCCATTGCTAAGTACCTAGATGTAACATCCACAGCCTGGCTCCCTGCCCGTGCATTCAAGACTCTTTGACTCCTTGTACCCTCTGTGCAACTGTATAGATGCACAAACCAGAGTTAAAAGATGCAGAATATGGGGGTTGGGGATTTAGCTCAGTGGTAGAGTGCTTGCCTAGCATGCGCAAGGTCCTGGGTTCGATCCTCAGCTCCACAAAAAAAAAAAAAAAAAAAAAAAAAAGAAAGATGCAGAATAACATGCAAAAGATTAGGAAGGGGAGAAACAGAGGCATCGTAGACAGGCCTGTCTGCACACTGTCACCCTATGGCTCTTCCCCAACCTCTATATTAAGTCTGCTAGCATTGCCGTAACACAGCGCCACCAACCAAGAAGTTTATAAGAAAAATGGGGGGGGGGGGGGTTAAGACAAATGACCTAGTGATTAAGAGCACTGGAAACTCTTGCAGAGGACCTGGGTTCTGTTCCCAGCACCCACATGATGGCTCACAACCATCTGTAACTCCAAATTCAGGAGACCAGGGATGCACACGGTATACATGTATACATGTAGGCAAATAGTTATACACTGAAAATGAAATGTCTTTAAAAGAAAACTGAATGGTCTTTGCAGGGCTAGGTTCACTCAGATTTCAAGCAAAGGCTCCTCCCCTTGCTCTCCTAGCTGTGGTAGATCTCAGTGTCCCTTGGATGTGTGGATGCATCATGTCTGGCTCTGCCTGTCTTCATACGGCCGTCTCCTCTGCACGTCTAGGAATAGATGAGAGCCCACCTGGGTGGCTCCTCCCGATGCCTGACTTAATTACATCTGCAATGATGTTTATCCCAAATAAGGTGGGATTTCCAGGTTCAGAAGGGATAGGACTTTAGACACATTTTTTGGAGGTTCATGATTCAGTACCATACCGCCATACCATGTAAAATGATTCCTGGCTTAAATGTCCTGCTCAGCAAATCCACTCACAATGAAGCCTGTATTCTTGTAGCGTTTTCAGCATCTAAAGCAATGTCTGGTAGGCAGATGCTTTACTATTTGGTGTTCCTGTCCCTTTAAGCTTTCTATCCCCCTCCCTAAAGTCACATGCAATGGCATCTTCAGTGGCTCATGTCACCTGGAACAACCAGCCCATCCTGCTTCGCCTCACCAACTCATGATCTCATTTATCTGGAAACAGCCTCCTCCTCCCCTGTTCTGCCTCAACTGCTTCCTTTGACTTGAATTTAGTTAGCATTTGCATCCTGCCATCCCAGAATTTCCTGGACACAAGTGATCCGGGTAGTGTGATTTTTTTTTTTAACAAAATCAGTTCCGATTTCCCTCAGTGAGAGGACAGGAAACCCCCAAAGCCTCCTCCATGCCCCCACCCATCCTGACAAGAGTCTGCCCTTATTCTTAAGCCTTTCTCAATATCCCAGTGGAAGAAGGGAACCTTCAAATCCCAATTTCTCTTCCTAGTTGGATAGAAGAATGATTCGTTTTGCAACTCACCTGGATGGGAACATAGTTTGGAAATTTGCCTACCATGCAAACGCATTTCTTCCCTTCTTGTGTGTGTGAGCTGCAAAAAGATTTCTCAAGTAAGCCGAGTTGAAGAAAGAAAGGTACATTTTATATTTTGCAAAACAAATGCAAGCTGAGAGATCCCTAATGCGTAATGAAACGCATCGCCTACCCTTGGACAGAGAGAATGCAAAATGCCTTTCTCTCCATGTAAGTATGTCAGACTCATCGTATCTGGAGTATTTATTAGAGAGCACTTCCAGCATGCCTATCACCAAATCCCTTGGATATAAATTCTGACATTCTCATATTTTACTTCCTGTAAGAAAAAAAAAAAAGGTGTACATTAAAAAGCAAACTCCTGAAAGATGGCCAGGGTTTTGTTTCTGCCAGTATGTGAGTACGTCACCAACATGTGTTCGAATCTGAATTTTCAGAAAGCATGTTCTGCCTCCACAGACACGGCGATAATTCTTCCCCCTTTCCCCACAAAGGCCGAGGAAACATCCCCGCTGGTGGAGGACACGTTAGATATTTGTCAAGATAACCCCTCAGCATCTCACTTCTTTTCTGTAAGCTCGCCCTCACATGTGGGTTCACATTGTGCTTTTATTTTCTTTTTTCAGGCAGCAGATGAAAAGAACAGAGCGGATTGTTTCAAACATGCCACCTGGCACTCCGCCTCTACCCTGCCTGGTTTAGTGCTCTATATTAACGGGAAAGTCGTTTAGCCTTCAATACCACATCGCAAGTTATTAGAGACAGAAAGAAAAATACCTGTAAGGAATTATTTTATGCGGCGTTAGTTCCCCAGTATAAAGCACATTTGGGGCTTTGGAAAGGAAAGATGAAGGTGTTTGAGAGAACCATGAAGAAGAGGGAGTTGGTTAGGGAAAAGAATGCTAAAACAGGAAGCCACAGCTCCAGGCAGGCTACACTCTACCACATCAGTCAAAGCTGGACATAAGCCTTGAACTCCGGTTTGTTGAAAGGAGAGCAGGGTATTCTTCTACTTCATTTCTCCAGATCAGTTCTCCTGCTAATCAGCCATGCATTCCTCTCACTTCCTGCAGGAGCAGCAGCCATGCAAGCTTCATAGTCCTCATCCAAGAGACCCTTGGTCACAGGGAAGATGTGTCCCCAGGTTTCTTGCTTACCGCTGGCATTCAGCTCATGGCCTAGACACCTCTTCCAGGCAAGTGTCTTGTCTACAGATCCGGCCAAGACCACTTGATACGTATTGGCCAAGGACAACGTGATTGAATGGGTAGTCTGTGACGTCCAGGACTTGTTGGTACAAGAAAGATGAGAAATAGGGGGTGGGTGATGGTTACATAGTCTCTGTACTTCAAAAGAACCATGTTGTCTCTTATGTTCTCTCTACCTGAAATGCTGCTCTGCTTTCTAGAGCTGAGTGAATCCCACCACCCTTGAAGGATGCCCAACCAACGTCTGCTGCCAAAATTCATGATGCTCAGAGGTATGAGTTCAAGCTCTTAAAAAAACAAAACAACAAAGAAAAACCTCAAGGGATGGTAAGAGAAGGCGAGAAGAGTGGGGTGTACAACTGTTGTAGAACATTATTTTAAGGTGTGTTACTTTTGTTCATGTTGCATTTGTTTAACTCTGTGAAGCTGTGTTACTGTGCCTGTCTGAAACACCTGATGCTCTAATAAAGAGCTGAATGGCCAATAGCAAGGCAGGAGAAAGGATAGGCAGGGCTGGCAGGCAGAGAGAATATATAGAAGGAGAAATCCGGAAACAAACAAACCAAAAGATCCAGGAGCTGGAGAAAGAGGAGGAGAACTCCAGGTCCAGCCACCCAGTACACAGCAAGCCATGGAGCAAGAGCAAGATTTACAGAAGGAACATAAGGCTGGCCATTTATAATTACGTATAAGCCTCTGTGTGGGTATTTATTTGGGAGCTGGGTGGTGGGCCCCCCAAAAGAACAAAGAGATAAACAACAACAGACAGCTGTTGAGAAAGTGTGACAGGCGGAGGCAGAAAGAACTTTCATTGGGTGTTTGGTACGTGTGGCATCTCTGAGCTGACACATGGGAAAGAGGTGATGTAAAGATGAAGGAAGAGATGGAGATGATGTAACCCCAAGCCCAGGGTTAGTTAGTTCTATGTCAACTTGACAAGTTAAGTCACCTGAAAAGAGGAAACCTCAGTTGAGAAAATGCTTCCATAAGATCAGACTGTACACAGACAAACCTATAGGGCATTTTCTTAATTAGTGATTGATGAGGGAGAGTCCAGCCTATTGTGGATGGTACCACCCCTGAGCTGGTGGTCCTGGGTTCTATAAGAAAGCAGTCTGAGCAAGCCATGAGGAGCAAGCCAGTAAGCAGCAGTCTTCCATGGCCTCTGCATCGGCTCCTGCCTCCAGGTTCCTGCCCTGCTTGAGTTCCTGTCCTGACTTCCTCCAATGATGAACTGTGATATGGAAGTGTAAGCCAAATAAACCCTTTCTTCCACAACCTGTTTTTGCTCATGGTGTTTCATCACAGCAATAGAAACTCTGACTAAGACAGCAAGAAACAGCAGGCATTCGTTGCTGTGAGCCTCCACAGACATAGGAGACAGGCATGGAACAGATTCTCCTCAGAGCTTCCAGAAAGAACCAACCTTGCTAATACCTTGATAGCATATTTCGAGCCTCTAGACTGTGAGAAAATGCATTCCTGCTGTTTTAAGCCACCAGGTGTATGGTAATTTGACACGGTGATTCTAGTAAACAAATAGAAGTTTTAGACTAGGTACTGAGGAAGCATTGGTTTAATGAGTACCATTACAATCTATAACGGATTTAATAAACAATGTGGTAACTATAATGGTTAATATCATCAACTGATAGATCTAGAATCATGTAGACAAGCCTCCATGCAGTCTGTGAGGGAGAATTTAGATTAGGTAACTTGAAGTGAGAAGACCTGCCCTCACTGTAGAAGGCACCATTCATTCCATTGGTCGGCATCCTGGATTAAAGAAAAAGAAAGCCAGCTAAACACTTGAAGCATTCATTCATCTCTCTCTACTTCCCGACTATGGGGCACAATGTGACCAGCTGCATTCTGCTCTTGCCTCCCTGACTTCCTGTGGTGACTGCACCCTCACACTGTGGTCCCAAAGAAACCCTTCCTTAGGTTGGTGTTGTCAAATATTTTATCACAGCAGTGAGAAAAGTAGCTGATGCAGCTATTTATGGAAGGTCTACCTACCAGTTTCCATTTTCTCCTGCTTTTGGTCCAGTGGAAGCCATAAGCCATAACTATAACAGGAAGTGCCAGATGACAGTGGAGATCAAGGGTCCACAGAAAGGAAATCAACCCTGTCAGCCAGAGAGGAATCAGAAAGACCTAATGATCCAGGCCGGATGGTGCATGAAGGGCTATAACAGGCCTGAGCATGGCAAACACAGGTCTAAGCAAGGCAAACATGGTCCCAACAGGTTTTGCCTTTACCCTTTTCCCCCTTGCTAAAAAACTGTTAGATGGCATTCCTAAAGCTATCCCCCAAGTCCATTCCCTTATTTGCTCACTGACTCATTCCTGAGACAAAACACCAATCAAAATTCATTATGTGTCTTCCAAAACTCATGAGTGGGAAATATAATCTGTAGCTGGTTGTTATTACTCTTACTCTTCTGGCTCTTTGGTCTTTCAGGACCCTATGCTCTTTTGGGGGGCGTCCCACTACCCACTCACAAATAAATTACACGTGGAGGCTTATTTTTAATTGTAAGTACCTGGCCTTAGCTTGACTTGTTTCTCTTTTCTTTAACTTTCAATTATCCCATCTACCTTTTGCCTCTGTGCTTTTTCCTTTTCTTACTTCTGTATATCTGATTTTCACTCTTACTTCATGGCTGGCTGTGTGGCTGGGTGGCTGGTCCCTAGCATCCTCCTCTCCTTGTTCTCTTGCTCTTCTTTTTCCCAGATTTCTCCTTCTATTTATTCTCTCTGCCTGCCAGCTCTGCCTATCCTTTCTCCTGCCTCACTATTGGCCATTCAGCTCTTTATTAGACCATCAGGTATTTTAGACAGGCACAGAAACACAGCTTCACAAAGTTAAACAAATGCAACATAAACAAAAGTAACACATTTTAAAATAATATTCTACAGCAATAATCCACAATCCAACAGTGTTGGGAGTTGGGACCCTTAAAAGTTGAGTAGATTATGAGGGCTCTAGGAATGAATTAACTTCATTATCACAGGAATGGGCTCATGGTCAAGTGTGATTTAACTGTAAGTCTCTGCCCCCTCTTTCTTCTTTCCACCATGAGATGAAGCAGCAAGACCAGACACAGCTTCTCACTCTGAGATGCCCTCACCTCTAGAAACTGCTGCTTGTAACATTCTTAAAGCATAAAACAGAGTAATAAATACACATACCCATACACACACACACACACACACACACACACACACACACACACACACGTCATGAATACATCATGAATCCACTTCAGATCCCAAAACTGTTTCTTAGATGCCAACATCTCCATGCATACATGGGGTGTGGGGGTGTGGGGATGGGGCTTCATTGCTATTGTATATTCAAGGCATCTGATGGTGAATTGCTGTAGGTTCCTTGTATAAATGACACCATGAAGAATCAGACAAGCCGGCAATAAAGCTAAATGCAGACAAGCTTGGGCCAAGTACTCCTGAAGATTAGGGATAACACACCACTACACTAAAGCCTTGACAATGTCAGCCTACACAGAGAATGTATTACTTTAATTCTTAAAGGTAATTTAGCATCGCAGGAACAGTATGGACTTGAGGGTTAAGTCACAGATACACAACCTACAGCTGCACAAAGCAGTGAGGCTTTGGACAAATCTCCATAATATAAAGACACTCACCTTGCAGAGTATTTATAATGAGATGAAATAGACAGATGGAACCTTTAGAACATAGGATATGCCTAAAAAGAGAATATTGCTCTGGTGGATGGCCCTACATCCATGTATGTACTGGCAGCCAGACTCTGGATTTAAAAAGGAAGACATGAACTTGGGAGGGAGATTTAAAAGTAGGGGAGGAGTTGGAATAAGCCCTGAGAAGTGGATATGATCAAATTATATTGTAAACAGATATGAAATTCTTAAAGAATAAATTAAAAGTATATTTTAAAAACAGAATATTATACCTCCATGAGTTAGTATATGTCCTATTTTGTGACTAAGCCTCCTTGTTCATTAACATACACCAATGAGAAAGCCAGAAGACTAGCCAATAGCAGAATAGATCATCAAGGCTTGCCCATTGGGAGCCAAAGCCTAATTGTACACACCTGTCATCCAAGCTCCTCAAAAGACTGAGATGGGAAGTTTAATTCCTGCCTGTATAACTTCCTGAAAAACTATTTCAAACTAAAAAGTAAAAAGGGGGTGAAGCTATAGCTCAGTGATGGAACACTGCCTACCACGTGCACAGCTCAGGGATCTGCCTAGTCCCCAAATATCATCTGCTTATTGGTTTCGTCCTCCTTACACTTCATTTATATGTTCATTTACTGAGCATTTATTATGCTACTATACATGTCAGACACTAGATCTAGACTCCTATGGCTTCTCAGCATTACCAATATGTACCGTTAAATAGACCTGTGTCTCCCTTTGGGTGCTCCACTGTCTCAAGTGAGAAACCCTGCACCTGTCCTAGACCACCTCAGACAGTTCACTCCACAACTTCTGGGCAGCGTGCATTACCACAGTCCCTCCTTAAGTCTTCTCCTTCCAGCCTGCATGGGATTTTTCTACACGTTATGCTAGAAAACAGTTAAGTAAGCAAAATCCAAGATCCAGACTGGGTACAGAGCAGAGAAAACAGAAGGTCCTTCAGCCTGTGAGGTCCAACTCTTCATACTTGACAGCATTTGTCTAAGAAATTGAAGGACTTATTAATATTGATAACTATAATAATAACAATATACACTCAAGCTCCTCCATGACCACGGGCTCCTCAATTGGGCATTCAATCAACCTCACATTGAAAACATTTGGGAAGGAAAGCATCTGTATTGAGGATATACAGAGCTCTTTTATCCCATAAACAATAGAGAATAATAAATTAGCTGCAGAGCATTTTCATCATGTTGGGCATTAAAAGAAATTTAGAGATTATTTAAACTACATGGGAGAATGTGTTTGAACTATATATAAATACTGCCTCACTTTCTACGAGGAATTTGCGCGTCTGCGGGTTCTAGTATCTTGGGGAGGGGGTCCTGGAATCAATTCCCCCAACGATACCCTCCAAGAGGTGACTCTGTTTGTATCTTCTTCTAATTCTTAAGGGAATCATGTGGCATATGTTATCATCTGCCTTTTATTCTTAAATATAAAAGACCCAGACAAATTAAAGCATTCTCTCAAGGCCCCAGAGCCATAAGTACCTGGACTGGGGTTGACCTCAGTGCTCTGACTTGTGGACCTGTTTGCTCAGGAGACTTGTGGTCCCCTAGCACTATCCAACAGAACTTTCTAGAATGATTGGGTATCCACATCTGTATAGTCTAATATTGCAGCTACCAGCCCAGTGTGACTTCTGAGGATGTGACGTGTGCCTAGTAGAAGTGTTTTCTCATTTTCTTTCCTTTTAATCGATTTCCCCATATGTGACTAGTGGCTGCCGTTTAAGTCAGCATGGAACCTTAACATTAAACTTGAGCTCCCACAAAGTGCTTGTGGGTCAGTCACTCCTGTCTTTCAATAAGAACTTCCCCCATAGCTATCCCTTCTCTAGCCCAAGTCCCAAACTCACATGAGGTCAACCATGAGTAATCACTGAGTATTTCAGGGTTTGCTGGAGAGAAGGCTGAGCCTAGACATGCTCAGAGCCCACAGGCTGTCGTTAGGTCTGACAAGCCCTGGTGTCAGTTTGATGCCCAGCCCGTCTGATGGTCAAGTGTCCTCACATGGGCCTTGATTTTCCCTGTCAGCCTCACTATGTCCAAGTACTGGAGGCTGTGAAGGCAGAGACTAATTTGCCTCTTTCCTATGACCAGTCATTTCCCTGGGTCATAAGAAACCAGAATGAATTAATAAGAAACAGGTTTTGTAAAGAAAGAAAAAGGAGTATGGTATTGCTTAGGACAGAAATACAGAGGACAGGCCTGTGGGAAATCCAGCCTAAAGCTTTATTTCATTTGGTCAATACACACTGTAAGCAAATAAAATGTATTTATTGCTAAAACTCATTGACTCTCCAGTACTCAAGCACAGTGAGATTGTGTGTGTGTATGTGTGTGTGTGTGTGTACATGTGTGATCATGTGTGGAGATCAAAGGGCAACCTCCATGGCCATCCTTCAGATGTCATCCACCTTGTTTTCTTGAGACAAGTTCTCTCATTGGTCTGCAACTGTTGAGTCAGAGAGGCTGGCTGGCGAGTGAGGCCTGGGGATCTGCCTGGTTCCACTCTCCATCACTGGGTTTAGAAGCACACACCACCCACATCACCTGACTTCTTAACATGGGTTCTGGGACTTGAACACAGGTCTTTGTGCTTATATGGAAAGCAGTTTACTGAGTTCCCGCAGCCTCGCAGAGAAATGACTAATCAAAATTGCTTTCACTCTCCTCTTAGAGATACCTGGTAATGTCCAATCCCATGGCATCATTTGCCTTAATCCCCATGACAACTGTCTGCTGAGAGGGTCCCTACCCACTGTGCTGGTTGCCCCAGCAACCTTCTTTGTTCCCTCAGCACACCTGGCCAGCATCTGCAGGCTTTTGTGGGTCCAGGCCTGACCTACCTCTGGGAGGGCCTGAAAGGACAGTGCTAGTGGAATAGCTGAAGGTTTGGGGAGAGGGGAGAAGGAATGGGTGTCAGGATAGAGGGAGGGGCAAGGAGAGGAGCTGGAACACCTTGAAATGCCATAGCCCGCCTCTCTTGTCCTGTAAATACCAGTTTGTTTGCTTGTTTGCTTGTTTGCTTGCTTGTTTGTTAATAGCTTGATTGACCATGCCCCAAAGTATTTTTCCCCCTTACACTTTCCCCCAGTGCCTTAAACTATGGCAACCACATAGAAAGAACTTGCAAGTATGAGTCCTTTCTAACAAAATGGACTCGCTTCCGAATTCCTCCGTTCAGTCTTGAAGCCATTGTTCCAGCCCGCCATTTTCCCTGCTGAACCCTCTGTATTCTTCCCTGGCTGGGCACTGAATCTTGTGGTCATTCCCCACAGTGCTGGTTACTTAACTCCAGGTCTCTGCCCCCGGGGACTGGGACGCCAGGCCACGTAGAGAACCAGTCCCTGCCTGTCTCCCAGCGTGGTCCTGGAGGCTGAGTCACAGTTATTGTTGAAATCCTAGCCCAGTTTACGGCTTTGACACATTTCCTTTCTTTTCTTTCTTGATGCAGTCTTTTCGCTTGAGATGTTCTCCATGCCTGTGAGACAGAAAGAACTTAGGGGTTCCCTACAATCAGAGCGCCCTTGCCAAGAGGGGCTTTGTGTTTCTGTGCTCCATATCCTAGCAACTAGCAGTGTCTCTGACACACAGTGGGAGTTCTCAAGGTAATGTTCTAGGTGAGGAAAAGACCAGAGGAGGAAGATGTGAACAGAGCAAGCATCAGAACAGGAGTCACCAGTAGGAAACCGTCAAGTGAGCACACGTTAATTGTAGCCACCAACCTCACCTGCTTTCCTACCCTACCCGCATTAGCTAGTTCACCTATCTGATCTGCTCTCCTCTGGTCTTTGAAAAGCAGTAGGATCTCCATACTGTTGATGACTTAAACAAACATCAGGCAGACGGAGCAGCACTTAGCAGGCGAAGCACAAAGGTACTTAAGAACTCGGTGATCCTGACCCCAGGAGCTCATGCAGCAGAAACGAAACTGGTTAGATGCATGAGGTTCGTGAGAAATTCTGCCATTAACAAAACACCTAACGGGACCTAACTCCCTAGATGGGAGATCATGACTCACGTACCATAGTTCAACGCGATAGACTATTCTCAACAATAAAGGCGAATGTTGGTGAGGACGGAACACACAGACTCTCTGTCACCCTCACTGCTGCTCTCGTGTGCCTTTAAAATCCAGATCTGTTCTCATTGAACTCAGTGGTAGGATTGCTGCATCACGTGGTCAAGGAGATTCAGTCCAAGCCCAGCCAGTCTCCAAAACAGAAGTGACAGTGAACTTCCC
Organism: Peromyscus californicus insignis; assembly: GCF_007827085.1. Lineage (NCBI taxonomy): Eukaryota > Metazoa > Chordata > Mammalia > Rodentia > Cricetidae > Peromyscus > Peromyscus californicus. The sequence continues at coordinate 47,285,452 of NW_026294413.1, forward strand.
CACCAGTACCGTGTGCGAGCCTGCCTTCTACCCCTCCCAGCTCTTACTATGTACGGTAAACCTTGCCCCTCTCAGCCGTGAGAACAGACGTGCACTGGTACCCCATACAGCTTCTTGTTGTTGTTGTTGTTGTTGAGACTGGGTCTCCCTCCTAGGATCTGAGCTCCATCACTGCCTCCTTGTAATTTGATGTGCACTGGTACCCCATACAGCTTCTTGTTGTTGCTGTTGTTATTGTTGAGACTGGGTCTCCCTCCTAGAATCTGAGCTCCATCACTGCCTCCTTGTAATTTGATTCACCCCTATTTCCTTCAATACCAACGGGAGCCTGCCTGGACTTTTCTTCAAGGTCAAATCTAGAAGTCATTACATCCTATCTTCCTGTCTACACCTCTACTCAGGTGTTTTCACATCGTGGTATCCATGTGAATATTTCTGTCTATTCCCCTTACTTGGCTTGGAGCATCTTTAAAGCCATAGTCTGCCTTACTAATTATGTTCTTAATTCCTATCACATGGCTTGGTAAATGTTGCTTAGTAGGCATTTAATCTCTGAGGGAGGAAGGGGGGAGGGAGGGAGGAAGAGGGGAGGGAGGGAGGGAGGAAGGGTGGGTAGTGAACATGAAATGAGATATCTGAGAATTTTGTGAGGATCCAGAGGTTTGACTCCCTGTTATGTGAATGTTTGATTTGGCTCTGTGATATGGTTGCATGGCCAAGCCTGTGCCCTTTGTGGACTTCCGCCTCCATCCCAGGGTTCAGCCAGCAGAGCTTTGCCAGTCCCTACCTTGGAATCTAGAAACAAAACTTCCAAGATGATGCTCACAAGAGGCAGTCAAGAGAGGCTGGATCTAGTGAAACCCGTGCTGGAAGATTTTCAGCAGCTGCCCTGGCCCTGCACGCTACACACGGTAGCTCACCGTTCCCACAGCACATTTCACCATCAAATGAAAGTCGTCAGTTGAATGATGGAACCCAACTGCATTTTCGTTTCTAAGCACACCTGTTTTTCTTAGAGTACACTCTTTTCTCTTGATTCTGACAAGGAAATGCCACTGCCATTTGCCCAGGCGGACACGGAGCAGCTCTGCCCTCACAGAGACCCCTTGAGGGACTTATTTGATGACACAGAATTGAAGACAAGACTTCCATGGTTGTGATCTATTCTTGTCACCCTTGCTGGAGCTCTAAGAAGAAACCCCCTCTCCGTCACCACCTCATCAGTTTACCAACGTGTCTTTCCGGTTCCCCCTTCTGCCTTGTCAACACCACCGCCAGCCTGTAGGTCCCCAGGGCACAGAATGGCAGCTTGCCTAGATGTTCCTCTTCGAAAGGAAAGCAATTCCCACCACATCATCTACGTGCTTCACCTGCCTTGGTTTTAAAAGTGTTTCTTCTGCCGTAGCTGAGGCCCGTGGTAGAACCATCCAGGGTCTGATGCAGCAGCAGACCTTGTCACTGTCTGTACCTGGATGCTGACCTGGTAAAGTCTGACCACAGTGAGGAACCTTCAAGCCCATGCTCAGGGACAGGTGGGGGAATTCCTACAGGAGTCTGGGGAAAACTGACAAGAGGCTAGAATAATGTAAAACTCGGAGTTGAATTTCAAGTCCTTTTTCCCTCCTGTGTTGTGAGGGGAAATTCCTTTGTTTACTCATTTGTTTGTTCTTACAATCTGGATAGACCTATGGCCTCCTGGGAAATTGCCGAGGCTGGCCTGTCTAACGTGAGCCTAGGGCTCCAGCGCTATCAGGGACTCAAGTCTCTTGACACCAACTCCTGCCTGCCCTGGAGACTGGTGCTTTGTAGGCACTCAGATCAACAGGGAGCTTAAAAAATGGTTCTTTTGGGAGAGCACCAGGAGATGGAAAGGCCACCCTCAGCAATACGTGTCCTCGGCGGCGGCGGCGGAGGAGTCTGAGCCGTGTGCACAAACAAGCTCACGTACTGTGAGTGGAGAGAAAGGGCTTGGAAGGCTTGCTCGTATTTTCCTAAAATATCCAGTGAACCATGGGCCTAGGCCGTACACCTGAGGCAAACTGGGAACTGCTATTTTAACAAAGCGCAGCTTAGGAAGCCGTCTGCACATGTTCTGTGACTTGAGCCAGCCCTGCAGAGATTCCTGGCAGCGTTTTATGGGTGACTAACATTCGAGTTAAAATCAGCAGGGTTTTCCAAACACAAGCCTCTGGAGAGTGGCAGCAGCTTCAGTATGCCCCGCCTCCCCGGAGCTGAGAGGTGTGTTTTGCTGGGTAGACAATGGCACTCCTAAGATGTTCATAGATGCTATTGTCTAATCTAGACTTGTTTCATTTGGTCTATTGACATAACTCTTACACAGAACAAGAGAGGAATGTGCAACACAAGACCGGAAATGCACCCGTTCACTCCACCAGCATCTAGGGCGGAGCTCCACTCTCTGGATGATGCAATTGGGGAATACCAGATGACTAGGGCAGATGTGAAAACAGATAATTAAAATAACACAGCCAAATGCTGAATAAGGTTTGTGCTGGTGGCTGAGGGAACGCAGAGAGGACATAATTCATTTTGCCAGAGGGAGTCGAAGGAAGTTTTGTAGAGGATGACCTCTGAATTGCATCTTACCAGGTGAGCTAGGGTGCTCATGTAAAAAAAGGAAAGGCGGTGATGTATTCAAAGACACAGAGGCATGAAATCCCTCCCCTGAGGTAGTTGTGGTATCTGAGGTACAGGTTAAGTGGGGAAAGAGTCAAGAGTGTGAGTCTGGCACCCTAGGTTGGGGTCAGATGAAAACACACTATAGGGTCTATGGTAAATTCTTTGGGTATTGGAAAGGCAACCGAGGGTGTCAAGCATGGCCATGATTTGTGAGATTTTAGAAAGCTACGTCAGGCAACAAGCAAAATTTGGCATATAGACAGAAGGTCAAAAGTTTGTATCAAGAGCCAAAGAAAAGATAATGGAAGCCTGAAATAAATGAAGGCTTTATTTTTTGTGACGAACTATCCAAGAAAACCTTTTTAAAGGAAGAAATTCTTATTTAGCCTTACAGTTTCAAAATCTTTCATCTGGGATCATTGGCTCCATCTGGTTGAACCAATGGTAAGGTCAAAAAAAAAAATCATGGTAGAATACATACTGTGGAGCAGAGCTGTTCACTTCATGGCAGCCAGGAAACAAAGAAGGAGAGAGACAAGAACCCGGTCCCAATGTGATTTTCCAGGCTATCATCTTCAATAACCTGCCCTCTCCCAGCAGTCCCACCTGCTGATATTTCACCACACCCCAACAGCATTGCCATCTCGGGACCAAGTCTAAGGCATATGACCCTCTGCAAAACATGTCAGACCAAATACTAACAGGGAACCAGGCACAAGGTCTACAGAAAATGGTGTCATTAACACTTAGTGGCTAATTAGATTTGAAGAACAAGGTAGCTAGTCAAGGGGGCGCCTAAGATTTCTAACTTGGCTAATTGAGTCAATGATGGCAGTGATAACTAAGCTAACGAGAAAACAGCCCGAGTAGGCAAAAGGCAGGAGACTGGGACATCAAGCCTTGCTCTTCCAAACTATTTTCAGTCCATAGTAGGATACTAAATGGTCTAATGAAAGATGACGTCATTTAGACATCACTTGTTAATCAATTGCTGTGTGCTTATGATGCTTCTGTTCTTGAAGTTGCTCTTAGGTACTGTTCTCTAAGATCAGTCAATGCCAGTGTTGGTTCAGGGCCTTTTCCTGCCCTGTTTGATTCTCAGGGATCGGTGGGAGTGAAGACCACAGACTGAACAGCAGGGACCGTTAGCGTCTTACTATTTTCCATACCTCCTGAGTTCCTGGGGCCAGACAAGGTCATGGGAAGAGCGGCTGCAGTAAACCCTCCGGGCCAAGGATCCTCACATGAATGCCCAGGGAAGCTGAAGCGACACTGAGTGTCACCTTGGCAGGTTTAAGAAGTAGAGGTGGGGACATGTTGCTCTAAGAGAGTCCTGTGTCACCTGAAAGAGCATCCAGGGACATCAGTTACTTAGCCCCTTCCCTGTCCTCCAATCTGAGCAGCTTCAAGCTGTAGGGCTGATTGTCACTTTGCATAATTAACCACTCATTGGCCACATCCCAGGGACAGCCTTGGCTGTGAGAACAGTGACGTCCCTGTCTGTCATCGAGAAGGCTTCTGTCTGAAAATCTGAAATGTAAATGTCTAAAGGCACTGAGGGGGCACGGATACATCAAGCTACAGCTAACCTGGGCAAAGGAGATAGCCCTGAGTAGGGGTAGAAAAAGGACTTCCTGGGGGTGGTGAGAGGGGGTGAGCATTGAGCTGTGGGTTTACCACAGCCGGAGGGAGTAGGGAGGGCATTCTAAAATGATAACCAACAGTGGGACGGGCAGGAGAGCCAAAGCCTCAGATGGACTGGCAGCTGTGAGGGACGCCCCAGCCTGGTGGTAGAAAGAAGTGTTCTCACCGGCAGAAGGCGAGACCTTGAGACTGTATATAAGGGGCAGAGTAGACTGGGTTTTCATTTAGCGAACTGGGAGCCAGCCAAGGTATCTGAAGAGAGATCTGACTCTGGAGAGAGGGCCATTTAGCAGTAATAATGGATATAGGTAGGCCAAGGAGACATGACAGACAAGACCAATGAGGTGGCCACTGAGAGATGAAGTGGGGAATCTGCGGCTTTGATTAAGTTATGTGCAGGACTAAGGCATTTTCGCATAACTGCATATGAAAGAACGTATTGTTCTGACTTTATGGTTAGTCAAGGCGAACCTCGGTGAGTTTAAGAACGTGACTATAGGAGCCCAAGCCAAGATTCACACCCCCTTCTGTGGGATTTCCCATGCCATATTTCACTCTGCTGCACTAGAGGACAGGGATAAGGAGATAAGTAGAGGGATGCTCAGCCCAGGCTGCACAGTAGATACCTCTGCGGAGCTTTTAAAAGCCATGATACCCAGGTCCGAGCGTGGTCCAAGCACTTTTAATGCCAGCACCTGGAAGTCAGGGGCAAGCATGAGTTCCAGGCCAGCCTAGTCTAAGCAGTGAGTGCCAGGCCAGCCCGAGGTGCATGCTGAGGCCCCATATAAATAAATAAATAAATAAATAAATAAATAAATAAATAAATAAATAAATAAATAAATAAATAAATAAATAGATAAATAGATAAATAAATAGATAAATACACACATAACTAAATAAATAATCACGATAGCCAAGGCTGGAAGGACAACTTGGCTGGCATAGGACTTGCTGCACAAAGATAATGGCCAGAGTTCATCCTCAGAATCCACACTAAAAAAGAAAAACCCAGTGTGGTGGCTCACACTGGTAAGTCCCAAGCCCTTGAGAGGCAGAGACAGGCAGATCCCTGGGGATTGCTGGGCAGCCAGCCTAGCCTGTTTAGAAAGTTTCAGGATCGTTAGAAATTCTGTCAAAAAAAAAAAAAAAAAGTGGATGATGCCCGAGGAATGACATCCAAAGCTGTCCTTTGACCTACACACACACACACACACACACACACACACACACACACACACACACACGTACGTGCGCGCACACACGTGCACATGCACACCCATACACAAATGTTCACACAGAGAGATATAATCATGATGCCCAGCTACAGGAACCACACACTGATGAACTGGGACACCCAACAACAGCCCCCGAGGCTGGTGTTTGTTTAAAAGCTCTCCAGATGATCCCACTGTCCAACGTGCCGCCAAGCTTGGGAACAAATTGTAAGGCACGTTGCAAAGGAAGACCTGGCTGACAACAGTTGCTGGGGAAATCCGAAGCCCCAGAGGTCAGGTGCAAAGGCAATGTCAACGTTCGAACTTAGATAAAGGCAGAAAGGGATGCGGGCGGAGAAAAGAGGAAATTACTTTCACCGTTGTTTACTTTATCATCTCAATGTGACATTCAGATAGAAATGCCCCATCTGTGCTTGACAAAGTGAGCCAGAAGCTCCCGAAGAGTGAAGGCCACGCCAAGGTCAGCACCTCCAACAACAGCATGGTCCGGTAATGTCAGTTAGGATGGCTGAACAGGGACAGGCAACTCATTTTCTGAAAATTTGCAATCCACTTGTTAAAACTCAGCCATTATTAAGTAATAAATCTTCACAATTACCAAAATTACATTTCTAGAAACAAATTCTCAGAATTCTTTTAAGGTTGATTTTTAATTCTGGATATATGTGTATGTGTGCATGCATACATGTGTGAGTACAGGTACCCACAGAGCCCAGAAAAGGATGCTGGTGTTGGTTCTAATATGGTGGTGGCACAATGCTATTCATTAAGCGGCCTTGTCAGCGTGTGAGAAAGGCCACGAGGCAAGACAAAACCCACTATCAGAGTTTTACTAGGGGGAGGGAGGGACAAGACAGAGTGTGTGGTCAGGCCTGCTGAAATGCCGGGGTGGGGGGGCAGTTTATGATCTGCTTCTTATGGATTCTTACAGAGCTGCACCACGCATGCGCATAGATTGCATGATCACGCTGCGTGCAAATCACACGATCACACAGTGCACGGATTACATAGGCTGTAAGGCCTCTTACTTGGCTACTGAACTGCACGTGTGTGATCACGTAGGGGAATGGCCAGGAATTCCAACAGCTGAGCCCCCAGGAGGCAGTTACAGGTGATTGTGAGCATCCACTTTGGATATAGGAAATGAACTTGAGTCCTCTGCAAGAGCACTTTGTTCTCCTAACCACTTAGCATCTCTCCAGAACTCATCGTTTCATAATTATGTTGCTGAACTTTATTATTATTAGGTAATAGTATAAATTGGTGCTACAAATATTGGTCATGTCTGCCTCGTCTGAACAATGGGCAGACCAATGAGGGCCTGCTGAGTATCTACCTGGACTCTGCCATCATCTGCTGCATGTAGCCATGGTAAGGAATAGTTGCATCCTGAAGACTGGCTTATGCTGCCGATTAGGTCTTCTCCCAGGCCCAGACCCTGAAAGGCCATTGTTAATATTCACCAGCACACTACTGCCAGCAAGTGTAGTGCAGGCTGCTGGGAGAAAACGGCATGCAAGCATGCTCGCAGAACCTCATTACAGTATAAACAAAAAGAGCAAGACAGGAACTAAAACTCCACGAGTCAAGGAGAAACTGACACTAAAAACAGCTTTCCCCAGCCTAACGTTTCCCCAACACAAGCTTTTTTATACTGCTCCAGCCCTTTGAAATTGCTACTATTTCAAATACATGTTTTATTTAGCTCTGTGAATAAGGCTGTTCCAGCCAGAGAAGACAGAGCTTCCATGAACACATAAAATCACTTTCCCTTTAAGGCAATCACATGAATTCTCTTTATTCCTGTCAACACACTGGGGAGGTAGCAAAATGGCAGAGAAAATGGGAAAGAGTAAAAAGGGTGTTAAATTAGAAATCAGAGCATTACCTACCCTGGCTGCTATTAAGAAAAAAACACTTTCTTCCCATCCTGGGAAACCTCTGCTTCAGGACTATAAGCGGTCTTAAGAAGGTTCTGGAACTAGTCTCCTATCATCCGCATTTCTCAGACAAAGGCAATTTCACACTGCTTCCCTTCTCCCTCATTTCCTGGGTTCCTTGTTTCTGCCCTAATGCAGGACTGGACTGGGATCTGCAGCCTCAACCTGTGGACTCCATAACCTCAGAAAGCTCAATAGGGAGCCAGGGCCAGGAGCCCTGGATTAGGGGGTCTTTTGGCCTAACTGTCATTGAAGACACCTCCTACTAATACCTGCTGCGTTGTCCCATCAGGGGTCCATGTGGCCTCTTGCCCTTCCCAAACTGGCCTCTGGAATACTAGTCAATTTATCCTTAGCATCCTTCCCATTTTCCCAGGACTCATCTGTGCTGCCTGCCAAGCAGAAGGCACAAAGTCACTGATAAGAGGGACCAAGGTCAAAGTAACTGGAGTGGGGCATGTGTGCTCACTGACCAGATAAGGGGACTGAGAAGGGCAGAGACAGAAACAAATGGGAAAGGAACAGAAGGAAGGATTGAGAGCGGGAAGGGGTTCCTAAACAAAGAGGTTGTTTTGTATGGGCTTGTTTTGTTTCTAAGAATCGCAAGAATTTGTTGAATTCGTTTGTTTTCAATTGCTGGGAGGGTAGTTTTTTTCAAGTAAAATTTCCTAAGGGGTAGTCCTGGGTTCCGCCCAAACCCAACCCCTAAACTATGTATGCTCTGAACCACCTTCTCTGGGAACAGCTGAGCTGGACAGGGATGGCATGCACCAAAGCCCGCTGTCGGTACCAAAGCCCACTGTCGGTAGGAACACCAGGGGATGTTGGACTGGACAGGACCCAACTATGTCTAGTGGAGATGCCTCGGAACCCAACAAGGTTGCCCAAGTACCAGAGATAGCAACAAGTATCCCTCCAGGCTGCCTAGACTGAGCTCATTCAAATGGGAAGTCCTGGGTTGGAGAATTTCTCTCAGGGGCCCACAGAGCCACTCTGGGGGCCTTTGAAGCAGTCAGTAGCTTAGACAAGACATGCAGAAGAAATAAGCCAATAAAGAAGAACAAGACCAGAAATGGAGAGATGGCTCAGTGGATAAAGGACAGGGCAAATGAAAGAATCTGAATTCAGATCCTAAAACACACATGCTTGTAACCCCTGTGCTCTCGATGAAGACAGGACGACCCCCAGAAGCCAGCTAGCCCGCATCAAAAGATTCCATTCCCAACAAGGTAGAAATCAAGGACCAACACCTGAGGTTGTCCTGGCTGCTGCATGTACACTGCGGCATGCCCACACCAGCACACATGCACACAAAAGTCCACGCACATATGAAAGGGTGGGAGACACCACCCTGTTGGGGCAGATGTGAGACAAGAAATGGGCTTTCTCTCCGTAATCCCATGCCACCTTCTGTAGAGGATGTCAGGGCATCAGTTCTAGAACCCATTCACTGGGGGTTCTGGAACCCATTCACTGGGGTTTCTGGAACCTGTTCACTGGGGGTTCTGGAACCCGTTCACTGGGGGTTCTGGAACCCATTCACTGGGGGTTCTGGAACCCATTCACTGGGGGTTCTGGCGTGAGCACCTGCTCATGTGCCCTGAGCACTAGACATTCTGTGGCTGGATAAACAGAAGCAAAATTGCTCAGAGGGACCCAGGCACTCAAGGGCTTACAGAAGATGGGTCCCTACATCCCCTTTCTAAGGGGCATCTCTAAATCTCCCTAGGCATCCAGAGGGCCTCCCTAACTTCTCTAGAAGTAGGGAATTCAGCTCTTACTCAGTAAAAAGAGATCAGCGGCCTCCTTCCTCCTCTGCTTGTGAGTGGATGTTAAGTGAGTCCAGCTGCCACCCTGCAAAGAGGTGTGAGTGTGACAACATCTGCCACAATGGCAAACATTCATTAAGGTGCCCTCTGCTTTGGCCGCTAAGGCAAGCACAGCCCAGCTGTCTAGAAGCTTCTAGAACCTCTTGCCCACATAAAGGGTAAACAGCTGAGCAAACACTGATAAAATGGAGCTGTCAGCCAACGAAACAGAATATAAATGAAGGCCTGAATAAATGGAGGGTGAAAATCAGTAGGGGCCTTTGCTCGGACCCAGGAGTGCTGAGGAGGCAGTTAGCAGAGGGAGCTGGGGTGGGGACGAAATGGGCAGGCCCCCTTGCTCATTACTCAGACATTCCTAAAGTCACAAAACCAGCAGAAAATGTCTGAGAATGTCTCTCACCCACACACAGCACAATCCTTCTCTCCCTCACTGCCCCTAACGTCTTCTGGAAGGAGCCTTCTATTGTGTTTTTATCAGACCGAAAGAAAGTGACTGCTGGTAAGTGTGCGGCTAAGGGAAATCGCAGTAGGATGGAGGCTCCAAGGCTTGTCCCCTCCCGCAGCTATCTTGGCTGGATCCCTGATTCTGTCAGTTCACAGGCTCTGACATAAAAGGCAGGAAGTTACACATGCTACACAAAGCTCCTTAGATGTCAGGAAATTAACCTGGGAAATCAGAGCCAACAGTGATTAAAGGCACTACAGCCTGAGTTCAAAAATCAGTATGGCGTTAGATCAAAAGCTGTTTGCTGGGCACCCCAGGCTGGGCTCTACCAAA